>NW_028270185.1:21710336-22061586 GCF_037043375.1 Chiloscyllium plagiosum | reverse complement strand
TTCTTCAGCCAGAGAGTGGTCAATCTATGGTACTCATTGGCACCGAAGGCTGTAGAGGCCAGGTCATTGAGTGTATTAAAGACTGTGATAGATAAGTTCTTGAGTATCAAGGGGATCAATGGTTACAGGGAGAAAGTGGGGGAATGGGGCTGACAAACTTATCAGCCATGATTGAATGGCGCAGCAGACTCGATGGGCTGAATGGCCTAATTCCTCCTATGTCTTATGGCCTTAATTCAGTTTTGCACAAATTACAATTTTTAATATGTAAGGCAACCACAGCAACTCATGAAATAGTAAGTACATATCTTACTTGACAATACCATAGCCAAGTGCTGCGATAATGACCAGGACCCGGGCCAGGGTACGTTTCACAGCTGATAGCAGCTCTGCAAAAACCACTGCTCCGTGAACTGCAAAACAGTTTTAAAGTAAAGTCGGATTTAATTTGTGCCAGAGTAGATCAATATTAGTTAACTGTTATAGCATGAAATATATCAATGAATAAACTAGAATCTTAAATTATGTTCTCAATATACAGGATTGGAAATATGACCTGAAAAGGAGAGAAGTTTTTTACGAAGTTCCCTTTTGCCCCTTACCCCCAAAGTAGCTGGATGCTCATGCTGGTCCATTGTGCTGGCATTCCTCTCACACCTTGCTCACATTCTTTATGAACTGCTTCACAATGAATGCAAGCAAGCTAGGATTGTACAGGGGTCAAGCCAAGCTCAGTGTTGTCCCCATCCAGAAACCCGCAATGTCGGAGTCAAACAAGAGAGGCTGATATCCGCCCCACCACCTGCCCAAATCCAGCTTTCATCCATTTCAATTTCAGCTTACAAAGTGAATAACTTTTTATCATCAGTGAGACCATTTACCTGAAACACCCTGCTGAGCGATTGTGTGGAATTCTGCATAGAAGACTGCTTTCTCCAACATTCCTAGCAGGATGACTCCACCAATCCAATACTGAATCCGAAGCAAATCCTTCCAGTAACAAGCCAACAGGAAAAGCCAGACAACACTGTAGAGCACATAGATGATACACATCACCATGTAAAACTGCAGGAAAAAAAATAGCAAGTAAGGTGTATGATTCCACATGCCTCTGTGACAGGAAATGATTCAATGCTATTGGCAGTAACAGTGTAAACTGAGGTGGCACTGATACAAACTGGGGGAAGGAACTATACACAGAATTAATTGGGTTTTAGAGTGATGCTGTCTCATTGTCTTGATGAGCTTTCTGTCATTAAGATTAGATTCCCTACAGTGTGGAAACAGGCCCTTCGGCCCAACAAGTCCACACCACCCCTCCGAAGAGTAACCCACCCAAACCCATTCCCCTACCCTATGTTTACCCCTGACTAACGCACCTAACACTATTGGCAATTTAGCATGGCCAATTTATCTGACCTGCACATCTTTGGATTGTGGGAGGAAACCGGAACACCCGGAGGAAACATAATAAAAATAAAGAAACTGTTGATGTTGGAAATCTGAAATAAAAAGAAAAGTTGCTGGGGAATTTCAGCAGATCTGGCAACATCTGTGGAGAGAAAGCAGAATTAACATTTCAGGTCCAGAGAGCCTTCTTCAGACGTAAATAATACTTCAGCCTGTCATTATGGAGTGCTTCCAAAATTGACATGGATTTGCAAATGGGAGATCAGGCTCAATGAGCCAAATCAAATGCCTAGCTGAGGTATTGACTGAAGTATTGTACATGGGGATTGTCTATGTATGTGAGATTACCTGAAAGCATTTAAGAAAGTCCCTTAGAAGAGACAGTCAGCTGAAACTGAAGTAAAAGATATGGCGGGAAGATTATTGACCTGATTCCGAAATTCATCAAACATAAGGAAATGTCGAACAAGGATAATGAGCAGCTACTCTAATTGGGGCATGAACTACACAGTGCAACTGTTTAGAAAATAAACTTTGGGTAAGTTTACGAATGACACAACAATGGATAACAACACAAAAAATAAATGTTGCCACAGTCCAACCAGACAATAGGGCTGTCAGAGAGAGCCAGATGCTGAAGGTTTAACCTGAGGGCCATCATGCCTCAAGCAAGGGGAGAGATAGAGAAGCAGAGTCCTTCATGGTAACCTCAGCCAGCGCGGGACTGAACCCATGCTACGTGCATCACTCTGCAAACTAGCTGTCCAATAAAAATATTCATTGCTTAAGTAAATGGGCAAAACTGCTATAAATGGATTTCAATTTAGGCAAACACTTTAGACTTCAGAGAATAGAGTACTTGAAACCAGAATCTGAAATCTGTACCTGAAAGCTTTCAGGTACAAACAGATGAACTCAGTGCAAATAGAAATAACAGTAAGGTAAAAGAAAGGATATCTAGAGATCGCGTGGAAAGAGATCAATCTGAGACTGGTACAGTTGAGAAAAGAAGCGAGTCAAACAGTCAGGGCAGGCAGGGACAAAGCAAAGAACAAGACAGGACTCAAATTAAACTGCATTTATTTCAATGCAAGAGGCCTAACAGGAAAGGCAGATGAACTCAGGGCATGGTTAGGAACGTGGGACTGGATATCATAGCAATTACAGAAACATGGCTCAGGGATGGGCAGGACTGGCAGCTTAATGTTCCAGGACACAAATGCTATAGGAAAGATAGAAAGGGAGGCAAGAGGAGGGGGAGTGGCATTTTGATAAGGGGTAGTATTACAGCTGTACTGACTGAGGATATTCCTGGAAATACAACCAGGGAAGTTATTTGGGGGGAACTGAGAAATAAGAAAGGGATGATCACCTTATTTGGATTGTTTTATAGATCTCCTAATACTCAGAGGGAAATTGAGAAACAAATTTGTAAGGAGATCTCAGTTATCTGGAAGAATAATACAGTGGTTATGGTAGATTACATTAGATTCAATTCCCTACAGTATGGAAACAGGCCATATGCCCAACAAATCCACAGACTTTCCGAAGAGTAACCTACCCTCCCTACCCTATATTTACTGCTGACTAATGCACCTAATGCTATGGGCAATTTAGCATGGCCAATTCACCTGGCCTGCACATCTTTGGATTGCAGGAGGAATCCGGGGAGAATGTGTGAATTCCAAAAGACAGTCGCCTGAGGCTGGAATTGAACTCAGGTCCATGTTGCTGTGAGGCAGCAGTGCTAACCACTGAGCCACCGTGCTGCACATAGGGGATTTTAACTTTACAAACATAGACTGGGACTGCCATTGTGTTAAGAATTTAGATGGAGAGGAATTTGTTAAGTGTGTACAAGACAATTTTCTGATTCAGTATGTGGATGCACTCACGAGAGAAGGTGCAAAACTTGTCTGACTCTTGGGAAATAAGGCAGGGCAGGTGACTGAGGTGTCAGTGGGGGAGCACTTTGGGGCCAGTGACCATAATACTATTAGTTTTTAAATAGTGATGGAAAAGGATAGACCAGATCTAAAAGTTGAAGTTCTAAATTGGAGAAAGGCTAATTTTGACGGTATTAGGCTAGAACTTTCAAAAAAGATGATTGGGGGCAGATGTTCGCAGATAAAGGGACAGCTGGAAAATGGGAAGCCTTCAGAAATGAGACGAGAGTCCAGAGACAGTATATTCCTGTTCGGGGGAAAGGGAAAGGCTGGTATGCGAAGAGAATGCTGGATGACTAAAAAAATTGAGGGTTTGGTTAAGAAAAAGAAGGAAGCATATGTGAAGTATAGATAGGATAGATTGAGTGAATCCTTATAAGAGTATAAAGGCAGTAGGCGTATACTTAAGAGGGAAATCAGGAGGGCAAAAAGGGGACATGAGATAGTCTGGCAAATAGAATTAAGGAGAATCCAAAGGGTGTTTACAAATACATTAAGGACAAAAGGATAACTAGGAAGAGAATAGGGCCCCTCAAAGATTAGCAAGACTGCCTTTTTGTGGAGCCGCAGCAGATGGGGGAGATACTAAACCAGTGTTTTGCATCAGTGTTTACTGTGGAAAAGGATATGGAAGGTATAGAATGTAAGGAAATAGATGGTGACATCTTGAAAAATGTCCATATTACAGAGGAGGAAGTGCTGGAAATCTTGAAACGCATAAAAGTGGATAAATTCCCAGGACCTAATCAGGTGTACCCAACAACTCTGTGGGAAGCTAGGGAAGTGATTGCAGGGCCTCTTGTTGACATATTTGTAGCATCGATAGTCACAGGTGAGGTGCCAGAAGACTAGAGGTTGGTGAATGTGATATTACTATTTAAGGAAGGACTAGCCAGGGAACTATAGACCGGTGAGCCTGATGTTGGTGGTGGGCAAGTTGTTGGAGGGAATCGGGAGGGACAGGATGTACATGTATTTGGAAAGACAAGGTCTGATTAGGGATAGTCAACATGGCTTTGTGTGTGGGAAATCATGTCTCAGAAACTTGATGGAGTTTTTTGAAGTAGTAACAAAGAGGATTGATGAGGGCAGAGCAGTAAACATGATCTACATGGACTTCAGTAAGGCATTCGACAAGGATCCCCATGGGAGACTGGTTAGCAAGGTTAGATCTCATGGAATACAGGGAGAACTAGCCATTTGGATACAGAACTGGCTCAAAGGTAGAAGACAGCAGGTGGTGGTAGAGGGTTGTTTTTCAGATTGGAGGCCTGTGACCAGTGGAGTGCCACAAGGATTGGTGCTGGGTCCACTATTTTTCGTCATTTATATAAAAAGATTGGGATGTGAGCAAAGGAGGCATAGTTAGCAAGTTTGCAGATGTCACCAAAATTGGAGGTTACCTCGGAATACAACGGGATCTTGATCAGATAGGCCAATGGGCTGAGAAGTGGCAGATGGAGTTTAAGTTAGAAAAACGTGAGGTGCTGCATTTTGGGAAAGCAAATCTTAGCAGGACTTATACACCTAATGGTAAGGTCCTTGGGAGTGTTGCTGAACAAAGAGACCTCGGTGTGCAGGTTGATAGTTCCTTGAAAGTAGAGTCGCAGGTGGAGAGGAAAGTGAAGGTGGTGTTTGGTATACTTTCCTTTATTGGTCAGAGTAGTGAGTACAGGAATTGGGAGGTCATGTTGCGGCTGTACAGGACATTGGTTAGGCCACTGTTGGAATACTGCATGCAATTCTAGTGTTCTTACTATTGGAAGGATGTTGTGAAACTTGAAAGGGTTCAGAAAAGATTTACGAGGATGTTGCCATGGTTGGAGGATTTGAGCTATCAGGAGAGGTTGAATAGGCTAGGGCTGTTTTCCCTGGAGCGTCGGAGGCTGAGGGGTGACCTGAAGTGTATAAAATCATGAGGGGCATGAATAGGGTAAATAGAAAAAGTCTTTTTCCTGGGGTGGGGGAGTCCAGAACTAGACAGTATAGGTTAAGAATGAGACGGGAAAGATATAAAAGAGAACCAAGGAGCAACTTTTTCACTCAGGGGGTGGCGCGTGTGGGGAATAAGCATGGAAACAGACCCTTTGGTCCAACCCATCCATGCTGACCAGATATCCCAACCCAATCTTCTCCCACCTGCCAGCACCCGGCCCATATCCCTCCAAACCCTTCCTATTCATAGACCTATCCAAATGCCTCTTAAATGTTGCAATTGTACCAGCCTCCACCACATCCTCTGGCAGCTCATTCCATACACATATCACCCTCTGCATGAAAAAGTTGCCCCTTAGGTCTCTTTTATATATTTCCCCTCTCACCCTAAACCTATGCCCTCTAGTTCTGGACTCCCCGACCCCAGGGAAAAGGCTTTCTCTATTTATCCTATCCATGCCCCTCATAATTTTGTAAACCTCTATAAGGTCACCCCTCAGCCTCCGACGCTCCAGGGAAAACAGCCCCAGCCTCTCCCTATAGCTCAAATCCTCCAACTCTGGCAACATCCTTGTAAATCTTTTCTGAACGCTTTCATGTTTCACAACATCTTTTCGATAGGAAGGAGACCAGAAGTGCATGCAATATTCCAACAGTGGCCTAACCAATGTCCTGAACAGCGGCAACATGACCTCCCAACTCCTGTACTCAATACTCTAACCAATAAAGGAAAGCCTTCTGCACTATCCTATCTACCTGCGACTCCACTTTCAAGGAGCTATGAACCTGCACTCCAAGATCTGTTTGTTCAGCAACACTCCCTAGGATCTTACCATTATGTGTATAAGTCCTGCGAAGATTTGCTTTCCCAAAATGCAGGACCTCACATTTATCTGAATTAAACTCCATCTGCCACTTCTCAGCCCATTGGCCCCTCTGTCCAGATCCTGTTGTAGTCTGAGGTAACCCTCTTCGCTGTCCACTTGGTGGTGGGCAAGTTGTTGGAGGGAATCCTGAGGGACAGGATGTACATGTATTTGGAAAGGCAAGGACTGATTCGGGATAGTCAACATGGCTTTGTGCGTGGGAAATCATGTCTCACAAACTTGATAGAGTTTTTTGAAGAAGTAACAAAGAAGATTGATGAGGGCAGAGTAGTAGATGTGATCTATATGGACTTCAGTGAGGCGTTCGACAAAGTTTCCCATGGGAGACTGATTAGCAAGATTAGATTTCATGGAATACAGGGAGAACTAGCCATTTGGATACAGAACTGGCTCAAAAGGTAGAAGACAGAGGGTGGTGGTGGAGGGTTGTTTTTCAGCCTGGAGGCCTGTGACCAGTGGAGTGCCACAAGGATCGGTGCTGGGCCCTCTACTTTTTGTCATTTACGTAAATGATTTGGATATGAGCATAAGAGGTACAGTTAGTAAGTTTGCAGATGACACTGAAATTGGAAATGTAGTGGACAGCGAAGAGGGTTACCTCAGATTACATCTTATAGTTTTACAGACAGGCGTTGACTGGATCCTCCTGTTATACTTTGCTAGGAGCAAGCCATTCACCAAAAGGCCCATGCTAGGGTTTATGCCCCACACAAGCCTACATTACCTCAACTCATCTACTGGTTATTCTTCCAAGTCCATTCTCCTTCATTCACTTATACAGCTTCCCTTTAAATGCACCCACGCTTTCTGCCTCAAAGCAAGCATTTTTTGAAAAGAAGGTTCTCCTGAACTCCTTGTGGTTTTATTGGTGACCATCCTATATTTGTGGACCCTGGTTTTGGACATACACACGGTGGCAGCGTGCTTGCTTGCAACAGTTATACAAATTAGTCTTTTTACGGTTGTTTACAGAATCTGGCTGAACAGAAAATAGCTGCTTTGTTTGTCAGTGATGCCCACATCTCACAAAAATAAAGTTACTTCACATATTGCAAGCTGTTGAACTGAATTGCTTCAAACATCACCATAAGATGTGTAAACCCCAGTCTTTCAGTTCAAAAAATCGATTGCGAGACACAGCTCTGATGATGGTGATGCAGTAGCAAGGTCCCCAGGTCACACCTTTATTAAGCTGCTCCCATCATGTATCAGCTCTGTACAGGGATACCTTCGCAAAACAAGCCTCAACTCTCTTTATATTGGAAGATAAAAAAACAATGTTGTTTGTGAGGATTTGACCTGTGGTGACCTTAAAATAGGCATAGTCACAGGAGGGGTGTGTGTGTGCCAATGCATATGATTGAAAGAGAAAAAGAGTGAGCATGTATGTTAGAGAAAAAGTAGGGTACTCTTTAATCAATTGCAAAAATTGAAAACTTAATAAAGTGCATGTTCCCAAAGCAAACCCTACTTTAAAAAGACCCTGAATAAACTGCAAATCAAACACCTTGCCTGTTCATTTGCAAGTATGGAGTAAATCCTTTTTCCACATTAGACTTTTAATTAATTGCCCAGTTTAATTCTCAGGATTTTCCACTCATTAGCCCACATATGTAGCTAGATGGAAACACACTTTAAAACAATCAGATTTATTAGTAAATTGCAACCATCAAGGTGAGTATAATACTTACAATCATTAAGGGCCAATCTGTAGCAGAAATGTATCCGTGGGGTCCCAACATTTCTACTTCTACTACAAGGAGAGAAAGAGCACAAGATAACAAATCAGTTCAGAAGTTTCAAGTGTGAACCAGCCTCATTAACATGCACACGTTACACTGAGGGCAAGGTGACCTTTCATTGGTTAGACACCAATATGTCCATAGGCTCCATGAATTCTCATGAAAAATTATACTGGGTAGTATCTCATCAGGTTACTTGCACCATATGCTACTTTCTTGCATCATTTGAGCAGAATTTATTTTAAAATGACATTGTATATCAGTGTCAGTCAGGAGAAAACATGCTACCTTAATTAATCAATCCTATACAACAACCAACTTGAAGTGCAGGTCATCAATACGAAATATCCCTTGCTAAAGTTTGACGTGGTGAACAGGACCAACATTTGATGGAAGTTATAATCCTTGGAAAATCTATGACTTTTTAATAGCGGAATTTCAAAGTGTCTGATGTAAATAAGCCAAAGGTCAATATTTCAGAATCTAGCATTTTTCCTGCAACAAATGAACGAAAATCAATACTACTTAGCAGGCAACTAATACACCAACTAAAGGAAAGCGCTTTTAAGATTACTAAATACTTTGTACACCATACTTCTCTGGCAGATATACAGCATTATAAAAATCAGTCTCATGTTCTTGCAAGCAGGGCTCATTTCTCCCCGCCATGCCAGGTTGCAAATCTAATGTCCTTCAAAAGCTGGAAGGATTCAATTTCCATTATCAAGACCCGCTTTAGCAAATTGCGTTCCGTTAACGCAACTGCCATCTTCTTTTCAAATAGAGAACTTGCTCTCACAAACATCTTGCTCAGTTGCTAACACAAAATCAGTTTCTGCCTGCTTTTAACAACAGCTGCATACTCTGTCTCTCCAAAGTTTTGTATTAAGATGTAGAACATAGGACATTACAGCGCAGTATAGGCCCGTCAGCCCTCGATGCTGCCCCGACCTGTGAAACTCATCTATCCTACACTATTGAATTTCTGTCCATATGTCTATCCAATGTCCATTTAAATGCCCTTAACGTTGGCTATCACTTGATTACATCAATCTGTCTCTGGTTCATTATTAAGTATGGCCACCATCTTCCCAGCCAGTCAAGAACATTTTTTTTTCCACCTTTAGTTAAAGGGGAAAATACAAATTAAAATGCAATATTGCCAAAATTCTTAGCATCTACTTGTAGCGTAGTAGTATTTGGGAAAGCTACCATGGTAATGCAATGACCAAAGGAAAACCTAATTCTTTAATTGCAGAATGGGCTTGTAGGAAAAGTTTTGGATATACTCATCCCTTTTTGACAGTCTGATGATTGTGCTACAGCAAAGACCTTCTCAATGCCCGAGATTGTAAACATTCTAACTTCCTGCCTGGAGTACAGCGATCATTCTTGCCCTTTTATCACATTTCAGTGCTTGTAATCCTCTGATACAAACCCGGCACTGAGAACAACTATTTTCATTATAACAGTCACCCGACTTGTCTGAAAGGAATGAGCACACCTTCAAAACCTTTCGTGTGAACCTGCGATAAACAAGTCAAGTTTCTTTTGGTTATTGAGGTTTCATCGCAACTTTCTGAAATACTTCCTCTGACAGACACACTGGGCAAATGGTCCTTGTAAAACTCAAAACAATGGGGGGGGCACAGTGGCTAAGTGGACAGCACTGCTGCCTCACAGCACCAGGGTCCCAGGTTTGATTCTCAGCCTTGGGTGACTGTCTGTGTGGAGTTTGCACATTCTCCCCGTGTCTGTGTGGGTTTCCTCCAGGTGCTCCGGTTTCCTCCCACAGTCCAAAGTGTGCAGTTCAGGTGAATTGGCCATGCTAAATTGCCCATAGTGCGAGGTGCATTAGTCAGAGGGAAATGGGTCTGGGTGGGTTACTCTTCAGAGGGTCGGTGTGGACTTGTTGGGCCGAAGGGCCTGTTTCCGCACTGTAGGGAATCTAATCTAATCTAGTCATGAGTTAATTCTAAGTCACCAAGACTTATTACCTTCTCTAATCACACAATAATTCTGTCTATTTGAAATTTCCTCACATCCTTTCTCTCCCATCGGAGTTAGAGTCTCTTGCTTTTGAAATTCTAATTCAAATGTTCAAATTGATCTATTCCTTAATTTTCGCATTTCTCTTCTTTTTGAATGTATATATTTGCCACTTCCAACTCAACTTGATTAATTTGTATTGAAGCCTGGTTAACTCAACTGCTACTGGGATCACCCTTTTCCTCTCAGTTTATGTACTGAAGTAATATTTCAATAATCTGCTTGTTTAGCCCCTATTCAAGTCAACCTCAAAACCTGCAAGCCACAGGCTTCCATTAACACTTGTTCACGGTTCTAAGCCATTAACAGATAGGACTTCTTTCCAGAAATGCCTGAGCACCAAATAAGCAAAGGCAAACATGAAATTTTCTTTATCTAAACTTTGGAAAATTCCACTGCATCCAGTTTTGCAACAGGGTTTCAATTCTACAACAGCCTTCAATTTGCAACTAATCCTATCACGAACTTTAAAAACAAATTCTCAGCAACCAATAGAAATAAACCACAGGTCAAGATTTAATATCTTAAGACTTGAGACTTCAACAAATCAACTAAAATCAACATAAATCAAACACTACTTAACAGGGCAACTATTCTAAATGTGGCTGAACCAACGTCCTGTACAATTTTAACATGACTTGCCAGCTCTTATACTCAATATCCCGTCCAATGAAGGCAAGCATACTATATGCCTTTTTGACCACTCCATCCACCTGTGCAGCAACCTTCAGGGTACAATGGACCTGCACTCCTAGATCTCTTTTCTCATCAACTTTTCCTAGGGCTCTTCCGTTCATTGTATAACTCGCTCTAGAATTAGTCTTGCCTAAATGCATTACTAGAATATATCCCACCTCCTTACCCTCAGGATCACTTCTCCCTGTCAATCTGCAACTTACAACATTCTCTGACTCAGCCCAAGTCTCCCATATTTAACTTCCCTCAGCAAAATGTGCTGCTTGCTCCTTAAAAATCCAAAAAATCTGGTGTATCGCCATAAATCCATCTCCGTTTACTGTCTTCTTTTCAAAGAGACAGCCCACTCTCATACCATTCTGCTTTGATATTAACACAAAGCTAATCTTTACTTGGTGTTCACAGGAACTGTATTATGTATCAGTCTGCCCAGACAGCAGCTGCCCATTTTCTGTGTCAGAGTGCGATAATTGTCACAATTTTGAGTTTCTTCTCCTTCATTAGCAGATCACGTGGGCTATCTCCAGGCAGGAATGAGAAGCAGAGTTAATATTTCAGGTTTGTAACCTTTCACCAAGTCCACAAAAGGTCAATCTGAAATATTATCTCTGTTTTGAGAGAGAGAGGGGGAAGACAGAAAGAAAAAGAGGGAGAAAGAGAGAGAGAGAGGGAGAAAGAGAGAGAGAGAGGGAGAAAGAGAGAGAGAGAGGGAGAAAGAGAGAGAGAGAGGGAGAAAGAGAGAGAGAGAGGGAGAAAGAGAGAGAGAGAGGGAGAAAGAGAGAGAGAGAGGGAGAAAAAGAGAGAGAGAGAGGGAGAAAAAGAGAGAGAGGGGGAGAAAGAGAGAGAGATGCTGAGTCACCAACTGAGTATTTCCAGCATTTTGCTTTTAGTTCAGATTTCTGGTATCCACAGCACCTTGCTTTCAATGAGATGAAGTTTGGTATTACCTTACCATTATTTCCCACCTTGTTTCTTCGAGCTTTCCACTTTTATCAAGCTTGCAAATGCCCCTGCACTGTAGGTCTTGAGTCGATTACCCAGCTTTACAGATCAATCTCGCAACAATGGTCAATAACTAACTAATATGACTGCTGTCATGCTTTAATGTACTTTTCCAGTTTTTATTTCACAAGCCCACAAATTCTAGGATTTCATACCTAGACTCTACTTCTCGACGACAACAAACTTCACAATATCACCTGTGATAGTTGGGGATCAGTAATGAAATTGTATCAAAATTACTGTCCCCAGCATAGCCTAGTGAATTGTAGTCCTTTGTGGTCCCTGTCTCAGCTGAAATCAGGGATTAGAGCTGAAAACAAAACATGCTGGAAATCACAGCAGATCAGACAACATCCATACAGAAAGAGCAAGCAAATGTTTCGAGACTCGATGACTTTTCATCAGAGCATTATTTTACTACTATACTGAAAACCTACAGATTAAACTCCAATTCTTATTCGAAGTGTTCCGTCCTTGCACCTGAATGATGAAAAAGTACGGTGCATCTTCCCAGGTCTGAGCCACTGCGCCCTGCAAACATGAAAATGAGAAATAATTTAACAGAAATAGACTAGCTGTAGTTAAAACCGCATTTCCCAAGTCCATACATTCAAGTAATCCCTTTAGAGTCATAGAAATGTATAGCACGAAAATAGACCCTTTGGTCCAACTCATCCATGCCAACCAGATATCCTAAATTAATCTAGTCCCATTTGCCAGCACTTGGCCTATATCCCTCTAAACTCTTCCTATACCCACCCAGATGCCTTTTAAATTTTGTAATTGTTGCAGCCTCCACCACTTCCTCTGGCAGCTCATTCCATACATGTACCACCCTCTGTGAGAAAAAGGTACCCCTTAGGTCCCTTTTAAATTTTTCCCCTCTCACCCTAAACCTATGCCCTCTAGTTCTGGACTCCCCCACTCCAGGGAAAATACCTTGTCTATTTACCCAATCGATGCCCTTCGTGATTTTATAAACCCCTATTAGGTCACCCTCCGATGCTCCAGGGAAAACAGCCCCAGCCTATTCAGCCTCTCCCTGTAGCTCAAATCCTCCAACCCTGGCAACATCCTTGCAAGTCTTTTCTGAATCCTTTCAAGTTCCACAACACCCTTCCTATAGGAGGGCGACCAGAATTGCACACAGTATTCTGAAAACAGCCTAACCTATTTCCGGAACATAATGTCTGAACTTCTATACTCAATGCTTTGACCAGTAAAGGAAAGCATATTAGAGGGTGGCACAGTGGCTCAGTGGTTAGCATTGCAGTTTCACAGCGCCAGGGACCCAGGTTCAATTCCAGCCTTGGGCGATTGTCTGTGTGGAGCTTGCACATTCTCCTTGTGTCTGCGTTGGTTTCCTCTGAGTACTCCGGTTTCCTCCCACAATCCAATGATGTATAGATTAGGTGGATTGGCCATGCTAAATTGCCCCTAGTGTCAGGTGCATTAGTCAGAGGGAAATGGGTCTGGGTGGGTTACTCTTCGGAGGGTCGGTGTGGACTGGTGGGGCCCAATGGCCTGCTTCCATACTGTAGGGAATCTAATCATACCAAACGCCTTCTTCACTATCCTATCTACCTGCGGCTCCAAATTCAAGAAGCTATGAACCTGCACTCCAAAGTCTCTTTGTTCAGCAACACTCCTCAGGACTTTACCATTAAGTGTATACATCCTGCCCTGATTTGTCTTTCCAAAATGCAGCACCTCACATTTATCTAAATTGAACTCCATCTGCCACTCCTCAGCCCATTGGTCCATCTGGTCAAGGTGGAGTTTATTGAGATAACCTTCGTTACTGTCCACTACACCTCCAATTTTGGTGTCACCTGCAAACTTACTAACTGTACCTCCTATGTTCGCATCCAAATCGTTTTATATAAATGACGAAAAGCAGTGGACCCAGCACTGATCCATGTGGCACTCCACTGGTCGCAGGCCTCCAGTCTGAAAAATAACCCTCCACCACCACTCTCTGTCTTCTACCTTTGAGCCAGTTCTGTATCCAAATGGCTAGTTCTCCCTGTATTCCATGTGAGCTAACCTTGCTAACCAGTCTCCCGTGGGGAACCTTGCCGAACGGCTTACTGAAGTCCATGCAGATCACACCCACTCTGTCCTCATCAATCCTCTTTGTTACTACTTCAAAAATAACTCACTCAAGTTAGTGAGACACGATTGCCCATGCATAAAGTGAGGCTGACTATCCCGAATCAGTCCTTGCTTTGGTTGTGCAGAACTTGAGTTTTACTATAAAATGTCATTTTGGTGAAGTTTTTCATTTTGTACTCATCAGGACAATTCACGAGAATATGTATTCAAGAGGAAAACCAATATTAAATCTGTGTAAGTGGAAATTTGCTGTCGAAGGGAAGAGATGCTTTTTGCTTGCTTTTTTTGGCTCATAAAATTTAAGATTTGTTTTGACAGGATAAGCTGAAACCAGAATTAAGGCCCCGTGACAAAGCAGATTTATATGATAGGTAAGTCATAGGTAAGCCAACCGTTCACTGGTTGGCATGCTAATTTGACTATTATAACTTGGAGGTGCCGGTGTTGGACTGGGGTGTACAAAGTCAAAAATTACACAACACCAGGTTACAGTCCAACAGGTTTAATTGGAAGCACTAGCTTTCGGAGCGACGCTCCTTCATCAGGTGGTTGTGGATTTTTGACTTTGACTATTATAGATTACTTTCAGATTTAAGGTAAATAGGAGAAATGTTTACAGATTACAAACTAAAAGTAGGACATTTTAAAAAGCACAAATTAAGAATGAAGTAAATAAAATTGAGATGCAGGGCCAGATGATGTGTTGTACCTGCATGATGTGGGAGCTGGACCCCATAGTGACCACATCTGTAGCAGATGTTGTTTGCTTAAGGACCTCTGTCGCAAAGTTGATGAGCTGGAGTCTGAGCTTCAAACATTATGACACTTCAAGGAAGGGGCAGAGTAACCTGGACACTGTTTCAGGAAGCAGTCACACCCCTTAGATTAACTGCTTCGAATTTCTTGAGTGGCTTGGGACAGGACAGGTGTCTATGAGCAAGGCAGGTAGAGAGATCCAGGAGGTAGTGCTGAAGAAGCTTCAGCCCTTGAGCTTGTCTAACAGCTTTGAAATTCTTGCTCCCTGTGTGGATGAGAGTAGGGGCTGCAGGAAGGATGAGCAAACTGACCACAGCACCATGGTACAAGAAGCCAGTCAAGACAGGGAATAAAAGAGAAATGTAGTTGTAATTGGGGATAGTATATAGTGAGCGGACACTTTTCTCTGTGGCCAGGAACAATGGCTATGTTACCTGCCTAGAGCCTAGATTCAGGATCTCTCAATGGGATTGGAGAGCAACTTACAGCGGGAGGGGCAAAATCCAGGTGTCGTGGTCCACATAGTGCCAACAATATAGGTAGAGAGAGATTCTGCTGAGGGAATACTGAGCATCTAGGAGCTAAACTAAAAAGCAGAACATAAAAAGGAATTAATCTCCAATTACAGGAGCCACAAGCTAACTGGCACAGGGTCAATGAGAGGAAAGAGGTAAACATGTGACTCAAAGATTGGTGTGGGAGAAATGGGTTTGAATTCGTGGGACATCATTTCTAGCCACTGTCGTCTTCCCTCTGAGGCGAAACCAGACTATTCACCACTTTGTAATCATATCTGACCTTGAAATGAGTCTCAGCATCATAATTAACATCTTATATTCCCACCTCCATAACAACTCCTCAGCCACCGCAATATCTGCTGATGAACCCTCCTCAATACCTTTATTACCTCGAGATTGGACTATTCCAATATACAGGCTGGGGGTTCTCCCACATTCTCTCCTCTATAATCCTGATGTTAAGCAAATCTCTGCTGGCCATGACATTGCTCGCATCAATTTGCATTCATGCATCAGTCCTGTCCTGGATAACCCACACTGGTCCCTGGACTCAGCCCTGCTTTCAAATTCCTCCCTATCTCCACAATCTCCTCCAGGTGCACAACCCTCTGAGATTTCTCAACTCCTTAAATTCCAGCCTCATGTCCACCCACAATTTTAAATTACTGGCTGTGCTTCAGTAGATCAGCCTCTAACTTATGTTTCTCTTTTATTCGCTTTCCACCTTTAAAACAATCCTCAAACCTACCTCTTTGACCAAGTGTTGATAACATTTTGTATGACTCAGTGTCAAACCCTGCTTTATAAACACTGTGGTCAAGCACCATTTATTAGAAGACCATAAGAGAATAACGCCACTCAGCTCATTGTGTCTACTCTACCATTCGATCATCTCAATTGCATCCTCATGCTTTCTTCTCGTAACCTTTAATCCCCTTACTAATCAAGAACCTCTCTGTCTTAAATACACTCAATGACTTGGCTTCCACAGTCACCTGCAATAATGAGTTCCATAGATTTTCCACCGTCTGGCTGAAGGAATTCCTCAGCTTAGTTCTAAAAGGCTGTTCCTTCATTCTGAGGCTGTGCCTTCAGGTCCCACTAGTCTCTCCTACTAGTGCATATATCTCCTCTACATCCACTCCGTCCAACTCATTATTCTGTAAGTTTCAATGAGATTTCCCCGCTCAGCCTTCTAAGCTACAGTATGTAGAGCCCCAATCGCTCCTCATATTAAAAGTTCTTCAATCCCAGACTCATTCTTGTAAACCTTCTTTGGACCCCCTCCGCCCTCCAGGACCACCATGTTTTTCCTTAAATAAAAAGCCCAAAACTGCTCTCAATATTCCAAATGTTATCTGACCAGAGCCTATATAGTCTTTGCCATACATCTTTGTTCTTGTATTCAAGCTCTCACAATGAATACTAACGTTGCATTTACCTTCCTAACTGCCAGCTTAACCTGCATGTTAATCTTAAGAGAATCCTGATTCTCAACTTCCTTTATGCTTCAGATTTCAGAACCCTTCCTTCATTTAGAAAATATCCCACATCGGTAGTCTTCCTACCATAACATCACACTTTCTCACAATGTATTCCATCTGCCACCTTTGTCCACTCTCCTAGCCTGTCCCAAGTCCTTCTGCAAAATCCCCATCTCCTCAACCCTACCTGTCCTTCCAATTATCTTTATGTCATCTGCAAACGTAGCAACAATGCCCTCAGTTCCTTCTCGAGAGAGCTGTTCCAATGGGGGCTGGATCAGAATCCTGGCAAACTGCATAACTATGGCTGTGAATAGGGTTGAAGGTAAATAGTGGAGGGATGCATTGAGTCGAATGGCAAATTATAAAATTGAAGGTAGAAATGTAGGTTAATGACAGGGTTCACTGTTACCAGAAAACAAAAGGAAGGGACAGAATGTGCAAATGTTATTTTGGACCAAGGAATCATAAAAGTGGTGAGAAATTCAATAATATAACAAGCTTAAGGACTTTGTATCTTAACGCACAAAGCATTCTGACTAAGGTAAACGAACTGACAGCAAACTGACATGAACGAACATGCCATTATGGAATGACTGCAAGGAGACCAAAACTGGTAATGCAATATTCAGGGATATTTGACTTTTCAGAGAGATGGGAAGGATGGAAGAGGTGGTGGGGTAGTGCTGTTAATAAAAAATGAAATGAGGACAGCTGCTTGAGATGATCTAGCCTAAGATGATGCAGAGTCTGTTTGGGCAGAGGCTAAAAAAAAACATACAGCAAGGGAAAGGAGTAGTGTACAGACCCCGAAACACACTGTTGGAAAGACTATAAATCAACAAATAAGAGCATGTAAACAGACAGCAAGAATTATGGGTAACTTTAATCTTTATGTTGACTGGGTTAGTCAAATTGGAAAGGGTAACTACAACAATAAATTCATCGAGTGCATTCTCGATAGTTTTCTACATGGGATCTAGTACTGGGTAATAACACAGGCTTAATAAATGACCATAGAGTTTAAAAAAAAGGAAGTAGTGATCATAACATCTCATACGCAGTTTGAGAATGAGAAACATGTTTCAGAAACAACTACGTTCAACTTGGAGGGAATTACAGTGAAATAAAGATTGAGTTAGCTAAAGTGAAATGGATAGATCGATTAGCAGGAATCAAAAAGCATGGCGCTGGAGAAGCACAGCAGGACAGGCAGCATCTGAGGAGAGTTGACGTTTCGGGCATAAGCCCTTCGTCAGGAATGCCTGACCTGCTGTGCTTTTCCAGCGACATGCTTTTTGACTCCGACCTCTAGCATCTGTAGTCCTTACTTTCTCTGAGATAAGCAGCAATGACAGTAAGCAAGCAGTGCCAGATATTTAAGGAAGAAACTCATGACTCTCAGCAAAAATACATCCCAGTAAGGAGAAAAGATTCAGAGAGAGGGATTACCAACCGTGGCTATCCAAGCAAGTCAAGGAGAATATTAAGTTCAAAGAGAAAGCATAAAAGGAGGTCAGAGTCAGTGACAGCTCTTTTCAGCCCTGCTTTGCTGCATTCGGAATTTATCCCAGTAGGCTAAGAAACTATCCCTAAAGGCAGAGTAAATACTTTATGAGAGCAAACTAGTGAGAATATTTAAAAATTGACAATGGACCTTCTTTAAATAAATGAAGAAAGAAAGAGGTCAAAGTGAACATATACCCTTAGAAAATGAATCTAGGGAGATTATTTTGGGAACAAAGAAATGGCATTACAGTGGAAGATAATTCAAAAGTTCCATTAGTACAAAATAGTACAAACAAGGAACTAAATAACTTCACTAGAGAAGTAGTATTAGACAAACTAATGGGGCTGAAGGTAGCTAAGTCCCATGGCTCTGATAGCTTGCATTCCTAGGATCCTAAAACAGGCAGCCACAAAGAGGTGTTGTTTCTAATTTTCCAGAATTCACTGGATTCTGGAGACCTTCCAGAGATTTGGAAAACTGCTTAATGTGGCACCCCTATTCAGAAAGAAGGGAGGCAAAAAACAGGTAACCATAGGCCTATGGTCAGAAAATTATTGGCATCAATGATGAAGGAAGTAATAGCAGAATATTTGGAAAGACGTCAAGGCTTCATGAAAGGTCTAAAGGGGCACTCGGCCTGAAACGTTAATCTGGTTTCTCTCCACAGATGCTGCTGGACCTGAGCTTTTCCAGCAATTTCTGTTTTTGTTTTTGTGTTCATGAAAGAGAAACTATGTCAGCCTAATTCTTCAGAATTTTTCAAGGAAGTCTCAACCAAACTGGATACACGGAAATCAGATGAGTTGCATATTGACTTACAGAAGGCATGCAATAAGGTATCTCACAAAAGGCTATGTCCGGAGAGCCCCACTGTTGTTCCAGTACATTGGAATAGACAGAGAATTGGCTCACAGGCAGGAAACAGCGAGTGGGAATAATAGGTTTTTCTACGGTTGGTGACTCACGACCAGTGATTTTCCACAGGAATCACTGCTGGGGCCACAACTGTTTACTATATATTGCAACGGCTTGGTGGAAAGTAAATGTAGTACAGATACAGCCAAATTCGCAGGTGACACAAAAATAGCTGGAAAGCCAGGTTGACAGAGGGAGACAAATAGTTTACAGAGTGATACTGATAGGTTAAGTAAGTGGGCAAAAAGTTAGTAAATGGGGTAGAATGTGGGAAAATGTGAAGTTGTTCATTTTTAACTGGAGAACAAAAAAAATTACTTAAACGGACAAAACTTGCAGAAAGCTGCAAAGCAAATAGTTTTAGGTTAGATTAGATTGCCTACAGTGTGGAAACAGGCTCTTCGGCCCAACAAGTCCACACCGACCCTCTGAAGAGTATCCCACTTCCCTCTGACTAACGCACCTCACACTATGGGCAATTTAGCATGGCCAACCCACCTGACCTGTACATCTTTGGACTGTGGGAGGAAAACGGAGCAACCGGAGGAAACCCACACAGACACAGGGAGAATGTGCAAGCTCCACACAGTCACCCAAGGCTGGAATCGAACCCGGATCCCTGGCGCTGTGAGGCCACAGTGCTAACCACTGAGCCACCGTGCCGCCCATTTGGATGTAAATTGTGCAAAACAAAGAAAGCTAGCACACAACGTGAAATCAGGAAGGCTAATGGAACGCTGGAATAGCAAGACAATCGGAATATAAGATTAGGGATATTTTACTGCAAATGTACAAGGTACTGGATTAGTGATGCTGGAAAAGCACAGCAGTTCAGGCAGTATCTGAGGAGCAGTCGGATGCTGCCTGAACTGCTGTGCTTTTCCAGCACCACTAATCCAGAATCTGGTTTCCAGCATCTGCAGTCATTGTTTTTACCTAACTGTACAAGATACTCAAAAGATCACGTCTGGAATACTATTAACAGATTTGTTTCCTTATTTAAGGAAATATATCATTTCACTGTGGTGATCTCCGGTATGGAGGGACTATCTTAGGAGCAAAGGATAAACAGTTTGAGACTCTAGGGACAAGGATATCTTTTGAGTGAGACATTCCAAAAGGGGAGGGTGAGCAGCCAGAGGTCATGGTTCATATTGGTACCAATGATATAGGCAGGAAGAAAGGTGAGGTTCTGTAAAGGGAATTTAGGGAGTGAGGTAAAAGTTGAAAAGCAAGATGAAAAGGCTGGACTGGCGGTCTGGAGAGCAAGGAGCACAGCAGGTAAGGGAGATGAGCTTACAGCTCCACAATATTGTGGCCATTACTAAAACTTGGTTGAGAGAAGGGTAGCTCAATATTCCAGGGTTTAAATGTTTCAGGTGAGCTAGAGGAGGATGTAAATGGTGGGGAGTTCCATTACTAATTAAGAAGAATGTCATAGCTGTACTGAGAGGGGACATCTCAGGGAGCTCATCCAGTGAGGCTATTTGGGTAGAACTTAGGAACAAGAAAGGTGCAGTCACTATGGTGGGGTTGTAACATCGGCCTCGCAACAAATAATGAGAAAGAGAGGAAAAGATATGCAGGCAGACGATGGATAGATGTGAAAACAAACAGCATTGTTGTAGTGGGTGATTTTAACTTCCCCAATAATGATAGGGACTCCCTTAATGCCAGGGGCTTAGATGGGGCAGAATTTGGTTGGTACATCCAGGAGGGTATCTTGAAACTCTATGGAGACATTCCAAACCCCCGAAGGAGACATACTGGACCTTATATTGGGGAATGAATGATCCAACTTTCAGTGGGGAAGTATTTCGGAGACAATGATTGTTATTCTGTATGTTTTAAGACCAGTTATCGATACAGATAGGTGCTTAGGTGCTAAATGGGGCGGGGGAGGCTAATTACTACAGTATTTAGCAGGAATTGGAGAAACTAGATTGGGGACAGATGTTTGAGGGTACATCCACATCTGACATGTGGGTGTCTTTTCCAGGCCAGTTGATCTGAGTTCAGGACCAGCATTTTCCTGCGAGGATGAAGTTAAGGAGAGCAAGATTCAGCAAGCTTGGATAATGAGAGATATTAAAAGTTTGGTCAAAAAATAAAAAGGAAGTGTATGTAAGACTTAGGAAACTGAAATCAGATAACGCTTTTGAGGAATATAATGGAAAAAGGGAAGAATTCAAACAAAGAATTAGGAGGGCAACCAGGGCCATGAAATACCCTTGGAAAGTAAGATTAAGGAGGGTCCCAAGCAATTTTATATGTAAATTAGGAGTATGAGGGTAGCTAAGGGTGGGTCCACTCAAGGACAAAGCAGGTAGCTTATGCCTGGAGCCAGAGCAAGTGGATGAAACTCTGAATCAGTTCTTCACATCGGTATTCACCAGGTTCTGGTGAATGAAGGTGGATGAAGGTAAGATCAGGGAGGGGTATGTTGATATTCTACAGCATGTCAATATCAAAGAAGTGGTACAGTGTGTGTTGAAAAACATTACAGTAGCTAAGTCCCTAGAGCCTGATGGGATCTAACCCAGGATATTGAAGGTGGCAAGGGAGGAGACTGCTGGAGCCTATGACAGAGATACTAGGAGAGTTCTCAGAAGACTGGAGAATATCCAATGTTTATCCTTTGTTTAAGATGGTCAATAGGGATAATCCAGGAAATTACAGGCTGGTGAGCCTTATATCAATGATAGGGAAATTATTGGAAAAGATTCTTAGGGACAGGATTTATTTGCAATTGGAAAAGAATGGGATATTACAGATAGTCAGCATGGGCTTGCGTGGGAGAGGCCTTGTCTCGCAAACTTGAATTTTTTGAGGAAGTGACGGTGAGGAGGGTAGGTCAAATGTTATCGATAATGTCTATTTGTGGAGGAGTGCTTTTCTAACTGGAGGTTTGTGACCAGTGGTGTTCCACATGGATCAATGCAGGGACCTCTGTTGTGTGTAATATAGATATATGTTATATATATATATATATATATATATATTATGTACATAAATGATTTGGATAAAGTGTAGGTGATCTAATTAGCAAGTTTACAGACGACACAAAAAATTGATGGAAGTGTGGATAGTGAGGAAGTTTGTCAAAGGATACAGCGGGTGAGTTGGGCGGAGAAATAGCAGGTAGTTTTTAACCCAGACAAGCGTGAGGTGATGCAGTTTGGGAGGTCAAATTTAAGAGGAACGTACACAGTAAATGGCAAGACCATTTGAATCACTGATATATATAGGGATCTTGGAGTCCAAGTCCATAGCTTATAAGTGGCAACACAAGAGGATAAGGTGGTAAAGGATGCTTGCCTTCACCTGTAGGGCCTTAGAATAGAAACGTTGGTAAGTAATGTGGCAGGTGCATACTACTTTAGTTAGGTCACATTGGAGCACTGATTTAGATAAGGGACACAAACAAATACTAATACCATTAGCTGACAGTACAATGACTGTGGATGCACAAATTTAAAAAGTTACACAAATGATTTAGTGGGGATTACATTCCTACTCATCGAGTGACAATGACCTGGAACCCACCACCTACAAACTCTAGAATTGGAGACAATTAACGATTTCAAAAGGAAACTGGGTGGGATTGACTGAATTGCTCTCAAAAGAGCCACCACAGATTCAACAAGCTGAATGACTGCATTCTGCATTAACGGGGAGGTGATGGCTTAGTGGTATTATTGTTGGACTGTTAATCCAGAGACCCAGATAATGTTCTGGGGGCCTGTGGTGAAAGGGTTAAAATTGTGTCCCAATACATGTGTGAATCTAACCGAAAATGGAAGGTGTCGCTTAGTCCCGTGTGAATCTTATTACACACCTTCCCGTGTGAATCTTCTTATCTGTATGTGACCAGAATGGAATGTGTTTTTCAGCCTTGCTCTGCTGTTCACATGAATGTTTAGATCTCGAAAAGAGTATATCAGCTGGAAAAGTCTCCAGTTCGGTAGAGTCTGCTCCGGGGTTGCGTTTAACCGCCGAGCGTGGGTTGTTGGCAACTGCTCTACGAGAACTGACGGCTCCCAGTTCCGGTAACACGTAGAGTGAGTATAAACCAGACCCGTTGTAAGTACGAGACCTGGTTGTGGCGACGCTGCGGGGAATAAAACACTTATATTCTAGCAGACTCGCCTCTTGGCTGTTTGTTCTGTGTCAGACTACTTTCCTGCGAGCCTGGTCCTTGACCTTGAGAATTTTTTAAAACATTTTGGCGTAGTCGGCAGGATCAATCGCAATTGAGGAAAGATTTTGATACAGAACAATGTTTTGTAAAAAGGCTAAGAAACCAGAGGAACAAACTGTGGAGGTCCCGACCGTCCCGGGATGGCATGGACCGTGGCATGGCGTGGCAGTTTGTTTGAGAAATGGTGTGGGGCGACCGGAGAACTGGGAGGCCGAGGGCGTAGGAACCCCAGGGTCGCTGCTGTCCACCCTTGAGAGGATCCCAGTCCTGCCGAAGAACCCCTTGCCTGGGGTACAGCGGAGGATGTGGGCCTGTGCGGCGGCTTGTAGACAACAGTCAGACAAGCGCCAAAAAGCTGAAGCAGAATTAGCCCTCCTGAAACATGAGCAGGGACTCAGTTCGGGAGATGCCTCTATGTTGAGGCAGGAAATTATGAAGTTAAAAGCTGAATTGACAGCATTAACTGAACTAGCAGGACGAACTATTATGTATCTGTCTGCTAAGAAACGGAAAGAGAAAAGGAAGGTCCCTCGAACCCCGGACCCAGTACAAGTACGGGCGTTTGTAGCCCAGTTAAATAACGGGGATCGGTGGGATATCGATCATTGGGATGGGAACATTTGGGGAGATTCAGATGATCAGTACGAAGATGACCCACCCGTACTCCAAGCTAAACCAGTGGTTAGGAGAAAGCAGGTTCAGAGACGTCTCCCAGTGCAACGGGAGGTAATGTTAGATGAGGAAGGAAACCCTATACGGAATGAACAAGGGGAGGCAATTATGCATGAATTACCGCGGGCTCAGCCTCCTGCAGAATTCTCTGAATTAACGGAAGACTTCACTACCGATGAGGTGCTGTTTATCACCCAGAAAACCCGACGTAATCCTGGGGAGCCGTTAGAGCTATGGCTAATTCGGCTCCTCGAGGAAGGGGGGCAACAAGTGCAGGTAGACTATCAGGATGCTCCCAAGTTTGGTGGATTAGCAAAGGATGCTGCCATAGACCTGGGGTACCGCAGACAAGCCAAGGATATGGTAATAGATCGCAGTATGGGGACCTTATTTGGGATGTATGCCAGGGCAGTGGCCGAACAGTATCCCTTCCCGTCCGATTGGCCCCCCTTGGAAGGAACTTGGACAACAATTAAGGAAGGGGTTCAGAGGCTAACCCGTTTGTGTGTGCGGGATGCCCTGTTGCTGGGAGTGCTGGACGAGGTAGATAACACAAATGTTAGTAGACAGACTAGAGACCACCTAGTGAAGACTGCCCCCCCCCCATTATAAACCACTGTTATTAACCATAATGTTGAGTGGACAGGGAGAAACGCTAGGAGATGCCCGTAGTATGATGAGGGAGATGGGTGGTTTGGGGGATTGGGGACCCACAACCCGTGCTTCTCAGGGGGGCACGGAGGGGCGTCGCCCTGAGGCTCGGGCAGGGGGAAAAGTAAACCCTAATCAAGGAAGTAACCAAGGCCCCTCACGGCGTGCTTTGTGGCAAGCTTTGATACGGGCGCAGGTCCCAGCATCGGAGATTGATGGCCTACCTACACCGGAATTAAAAGACTTATGCAGACGAAAGGGACTGAAGGTGTCCCGGGTAGAGACGGAGTCCCGACCCACTATGGAAGACCTAGTGGAATTACTAACACAAAAATGTCAGACACGGGGTCCGGTTGTTAATGAGCCTCGAAGGGGTAGAACTTCCACTTCCCAGCGGTGGGAATCCTCGGAGGACGAGGAGGAGGAGGAGGTACGGCCTCCCCTCCGAGAGTGTTATAAAGTGGATAGGCGTGGCCGGAAACCTAGTAAGAAAGGCAAGAACAAAGAAGGGCGAGGCAAACGTCTTTACCCAGTGCTGTCTGGGGAAGATGAATGGGAGGAACAATAGGAATCGGGCCAAGCCCCAAGGGTTTGCCCACGAACGAGCCAATGGTCAGCAGACGACATTCGACCTCATGTATCATTGACTATCTATTGGCGCAAATCCGTCCAGACCGTTATGGCTCTAGTGGACACAGGGGCGGAGGCCACCTTAATCTATGGGACGCCCCATAAGTTTAAAGGAACCCCAGTCACACTGGTTGGGCTGGGAGGTAATCTGATTGAAGGAAAAACAGTACAATTGCCCCTAAAGATAGGTACAATGCCCATTAAAACTTATTCAATTATCATTACACCAGTTAGAGAATGGATCCTGGGAATGGACATTCTGGCCGGTTTAACACTTCACCTCCAACAAGGGAAGTTTGAATTTGGAATCACGAAAATGGCTTTGCGCTGTAGGACGGTGTTAGTGGGAAAGGTTAAAATGGACCCCTTCCCCATCCCGATCGCCGATCGCGTAATAAGTCTTAGACAGTATAGGATTCCCGGCGGACATAAAGAAATATCCGCCACAATTAAGGATTATTTGGAAGCGGGAGTGCTTAGGACATGCACCACGGCGTGGAATAACCCCTTATGGCCCGTACATAAAGCCGATGGGTCATGGCGGATGACGGTAGATTATCGGCAACTAAACCGTCACACTCCGGCCTTGACGGCAGCGGTCCCGGATGCCGTCACTATTATAGGACGAATCCAACATCATCCAGAGGTGTGGTACGGAGTAATTGATTTGGCTAATGCCTTCTTCACAATTCCTATTCCCGAAGATAGGCAGGAACAGTTCGCATTCACTTGGGAGGGTAGACAATTCACGTTCACGCGATTGCCCCAAGGATATCTGCATAGCCCTACTATCTGCCACCGGATAGTTGCAGAACACTTGGCTACCTTTAAAGTGCCTGACGAAGTGATGATCTCGCACTATATTGACGATATGATGATACAGGGGACAAGTCAGAAGCAGGTTCAGGAATTGCTGGACCAACTGGTTCAACATATGCGAGGATATGGGTGGGAGATCAACCCAGCCAAAATCCAGGGTCCCTCACAAACGGTAAAATTCTTAGGAATCGTGTGGAACAAGGGGGAAAGGGAAATCACTGCGAAAGCTAAAAATAAGATTCAGGTCTTTGCCGTCCCTCACACCCAGAAGGACGTGCAGCAATTTATTGGGTTATTCGGATTCTGGAGACAGCATATTCCCCATTTAGGACAAATTTTTAAACCTTTGTATCGAGTTACGAGGAAAAAGGCAGCGTTCGAATGGACGGAGGTCCATCAAACTGCATTTGAAATGGCCAAGCAAGCGATACAGCAAGCTGTATCCTTGGGAAAGATACAGTCAGGACCTGTAGAACTGCAAGTCTCAGCACAGGGGGATTATGCCAATTGGAGCTTATGGCAAAAACAGGGAAGAACCCGTAAGCCATTGGGATTTTGGTCCCGAAAATTACCCCCGGCAGGGGAACGGTATACCCCCTTTGAGAAACAGTTATTAGCATGCTACTGGGGCTTGGTGGAAACCGAAGCCCTGACCATTGGACATGAAGTGATCATGAGAACAGCTATCCCTATTCTTCCGTGGGTACTTAGTGACCCCAATACCCACCGAATAGGAACTGCCCAAGAGAGCAGCATCATTAAATGGAAATGGTATGTGTCGGAGAGAGTGCGGACTGGACAGAAAGGAGTGTCAGTCCTACATGAGCAAGTGGCGGAGGCCCCTGAGGAAGGGGAAAAACGGTTTGAGGTGATTGAATACAAGGAATCACCCGTTAAGATGGGAAAACGGTATGATGAACTGACCCCGGATGAACAAGCCACGGCTTGGTTCGTAGATGGGTCAGCCCAATGGAAAGCGGGACAGCGTAGATGGAAAGCTGCCGCCTTTAACCCAAAACAAGGCACTACCCTAGAAGAATTAGGGGAGGGAAAAAGTAGTCAGTGGGCAGAATTAAAAGCAGTGCATATGGTAGTCATGCAAGCAGGGGTCATGGGAGTTTGTTTGTTCTCTGACTCGTGGTCAGTGGTTAACGGCATGACACAATGGATGCCAACTTGGCAGGCCAATCAGTGGATGATCCAGAATAGGGAAGTATGGGGTAAACAGTTATGGGAAGATATATGGGAGAAAGCTCAATACCTGGTCATATACATCACCCACGTAGATGCCCATACATCTCGAAATGATGTGGAAGCTCTACATAACCGATATGTGGATGGTATCGTCCGAACCATGATTGTGCAAAGGGGCACCTCAGTGGACCTAGCTAGATGGGCACACCTTAAGGCTGGGCACTGGGGAGTGCAAGGAACCTTGCAATGGGCTCGAGACCGAGGAATAGATCTTATGGTAGATGATGTTAAGACTGCAGTAAAACAGTGTGAGCAGTGTCAACATCAGCGGCAGGGAGTGCCCCAACACATGATGGGACATATCCATCGGGGGGATGGTCCGGGACAGAGCTGGCAAATGGACTTTGTGGGTCCCTTACCCTCCTCACAAGGATGTAACCACATATGTACAGCTGTGGACACTATGTCTGGGGTTTTGGTAGCCCATCCCTGTCGTCACAACAATCAACAGGCTACCTTGCGATGTTTAGATTTGATTGAACAATTTTATGGATTGCCCATACAGGTCCAGAGTGACAATGGCTCCCATTTCACAGGAAGGGCGGTAAAGCAGTGGTGTCACGATAACCACGTGGAATGGGTTTATCATGTACCCTATCACCCACAAGCTGCGGGACTTATAGAACGAATGAATGGGCTTCTGAAGTCCTCACTACGAAAAGCAGGAGGTTGCAATGACTTAACAGGTTGGAAGAAGCAACTAATTCGGGTGGTGAAACAAATTAATAACCGCCCATTAGGAAATGGGGTAACACCCTTGAATAGGATGATACGAGTATGTGATACCCCAAAGACTCAGCCTATTAAAATGTGGAAATTCGCTGAGGAAGCTGATATTCCCGTAAGGGCCACGCCGGCTTCGGCTGGACTGGACCTACGAGCACTAACTGCCCAGACTTTGATCCAACAGAAACCTACGGTGATTAAGACCGGATTAGGATTGATTTGTCCCCCTGGAACCTATGGGCATATCCTCCCGCGGTCGGGACTGTCACTAAAGGGGATTGATGTGATGGCAGGCGTAATTGACGCGGACTACCAAGGGGAGTTGGGGGTGGTCCTGGTCAACATCACTGCTGAACCTTACGTGATACAGAAGGGGGACAGAATAGCGCAATTGGTCATTAAGCCATGTAACCTTACAACGGTGGAAGAGACGGGAGCTCCCGTTACGGTTACTGAGCGTGGGACGGGGGGATTTGGGTCTTCTGACACTAAGGGGGCCAAGGTATGGGTGCGCCAGACGACCGGCCTCCCCAGGCCGGCCGAAATCATAGCACAGGGGAAGGACAGTCTGGTCACCATTATGTACCCCGGGGACCCGACCTGGGCAAACGTCCCGGCGAACCAGTGCTACTTACGTGAGAACTAAATAATGTTGTAATTGCTATGCACCCGCAGGCTGGCCCTCCGCCTTGAACATGGGGTGGTCATGGGGATTGCGACTCCTATTGGCGATGTTCGCGATCGGATGGCCACTCCAGGGCATCGGTATCACGGCCTGGACGCTGGTACCGGTCACCCGCCATGAGGTGTGGTGGGAGGCCAGTAGCCAGCGACGGACGCAGGACAATTTTACATGTGAACCCGGTCAGCAGTGCGTTGTTCTGACTCTCACCAGCGACTGTCAATTGTACACGTGTGCACAGTGCTACATGCGCCGGGATGGGGAAAAATATGACATATCGTTCATACCGCCTAATTGCACCCTGGTGGTAAATGCCCAAGTCAAGACGTGTTTGTGGGACCGACGCACCCAGACATGCGGGACAACGGGGACTCATTGGAGCGTCACAGCTCGGGGGGAAGATCTGTGGCTGCGCAATGCCACCGATATTCGGAATCGTCATCGATTCATGTGGTTAATAATGGTACTGCCCTCGACGAACGCCCCGTCTGAGGCGTTATTAAACCCCACGCGGGGCGGGCCAGCACCGAAGAGGGGTGCCACGGGGGGCGTGCGGTCGCATCAAACACAGTTGGCCCCTATTATGTCAACTTGTCAACAGATGGCCCGGGCGGTACTGCACACTGATGTTCATTGGCGGGTACAGTTGCCCCTCATACCCGAGTGTCATACCAAGAGGCGGCGACGAGCGTGGTACGACACCCTGCTGGGAGGCGCAGGAACTGTTATGGGTATCTCGAATGCCATTGACTCTGAGGTAACCCGTACTAAATTATCTAACACGGGACAGGCCACCTCACAAGGACTACATACTATTGGAAGGTGGATGCCATCCGTAATGATGACTCAAGGAGAGACAGCTGAAATAATGATACAATCTCTGCAATGGGAACTGGATGTCTGGGGTGCCACTCAGGAACTGTTTGAGAACATTACGGCTCAGTTAAATTGGACTGCCTGTCATATTCAAATGTTGCATGCTCAAATACAGAAAGAACGCTTTTTGCGTGTGGTAACATCCCCCAATGTACAAGCGTGGAGGGGAATATGGAATGTATCTGAGAAATTGTGGATGATAACCCATCCAGAACGAACATGGTGTAACGCAACTATGTGTAACGGATACTTTGTTACCATGAATGTAACCCACACTGTTACGGTCTGTCGATATTATGTATTACCAGTGATTACATCTTCTGGATATTATTTTCTGAAGACAAGGGGAGTGGTTTAGCCCAGATACCAATATTACCTATGATCTGTCCGCTTGTGAACAGACTGATCAGGGGAAAACTTGCCTACTGATGGACAGGTATCGGGACCCTTGCTTGACTAAGGGAACGGCCCTGTGCGAATGGACTGTTGAGACTCCAAGGGACATGATGTGGCAGATTGGGCCACACACGCTCTGTGTGGCTACCAATAATCCACATCCTATGCTTCCCTCAGCACCGTTCTCGGGATGCCTCTCAAATGTCTATCAGTGGCACTGGCAGAATCAGACCTATTTGTTGACCACTTATAGCAGTGCTCGCCACTTTACCAAGGTGCAGTGGAAAGTGCTGATGAATCCTTGGAACATTTCCCTGGATCGGTTTAAGCGAGCATTGGACCGATCCGAGGAGCTTAAGCAGATATTACGAAAGCATCAAACCAATGTCACCAAGGTTACGGTGTCTACCTTTATACATGGACAGGAGGTAGTACATGCTGCCCGTGTAGTGGACGTGGAGTCAGCTCATCATTGGTGGGACATATTGAGTGGTATGTCCTCCACTGCGGGGACATTCCTGTTCCCACCCTTGTCGATCCTGGTAGCGGTCCTGGTGATTTTAACATGCTGTAATGTCCTGACTTGCTTGTATATTTGGCGTGTACGTAGGCGCTTGTTAGAAAGAATACATATGGGCATAATGTAACACATGTATTGGGCCAAGCAGTGGAATGTGGTGTGTCCCAATACATGTGTGCTCATAATGTAACACATGTATTGGGCCAAGCAGTGGAATGTGGTGTAAATTTATGTCCCAATACATGTGTGAATCATAATGTAACACATGTATTGGGCCAAGCAGTGGAATGTGGTGAAAGGGTTAAAATTGTGTCCCAATACATGTGTGAATCTAACCGAAAATGGAAGGTGTCGCTTAGTCCCGTGTGAATCTTATTACACACCTTCCCGTGTGAATCTTCTTATCTGTATGTGACCAGAATGGAATGTGTTTTTCAGCCTTGCTCTGCTGTTCACATGAATGTTTAGATCTCGAAAAGAGTATATCAGCTGGAAAAGTCTCCAGTTCGGTAGAGTCTGCTCCGGGGTTGCGTTTAACCGCCGAGCGTGGGTTGTTGGCAACCGCTCTACGAGAACTGACGGCTCCCAGTTCCGGTAACACGTAGAGTGAGTATAAACCAGACCCGTTGTAAGTACGAGACCTGGTTGTGGCGACGCTGCGGGGAATAAAACACTTATATTCTAGCAGACTCGCCTCTTGGCTGTTTGTTCTGTGTCAGACTACTTTCCTGCGAGCCTGGTCCTTGACCTTGAGAATTTTTTAAAACAGGGCCCAGGTTCAAATCCCGCCATGACAGATGGGGGAATTTGAATTCAATAAATATCTGGAATTAAAAATCTAACAATGACCATGAATCCATTGGGGGAAAAACCCATCTGATTCACTAATATCCTTAAGGGAAGGAAACTGCCATCCTTACCTGGTCTGGCCTGATTCCAAACCCACAGCAATGTGGTTGACTCTTAACTGCCCTTTGGGTAATTAGGGATGGGCAATAAATGCTGCCTAACCAGCGACACCCTCATCCTGTAAATCAATAAAGAAAAAAAAATCTGCACAGTTTGTGCTGCAATGACTCTGAAGACATGGAACATCAGTGCCTGAGAGTCAAGTGGTGGGGGGTGATTGTTGTTGAAAATGAAGTCCAGATAATTGAAATTGGTAATGTAATGTTACATGTGGATTCTCACAGTCAGAATAAAAGAATTACAATATATTTTAGAATAACTCCCCTCCTGCCTAAAACATGTGGCAGTGAATTCTCTGTTCCCTGTACTGCAAGTACCACTCTATAGTCTAATTGTTCGCACCTTGTATAACATACGTAATTACGAGATGCTGTGAAATCCAGTTTTTAAAAAGTATGCAAGTTTATAATCCCTTAAATCAATGCGTTCAGAACAGAAAGAAAATAATCAGGCAGAAAAACTTTTAAAAGATTGAAAATTAAATATTTATGAAATATCAATCCTGCATAGTTTCAACATTTTAACTTGAAGCAGATAGGGTGAAGACATGTTAACAGAAACATTGATAAATATCTGAAACAGAAAGCAATGGGAGAACATGGAGCAGTAGGAATGATGTAAGATTGATCCAAAGCAACAGCAGACACACAGTTAAATGGTCTCTTTCCTTCCGTGGTGCGATGTTTACAGCTAATGCAGGATCAAGCTGACATCGACATTTAAGGGGAAGCTAGATAAACAGGAGAAGAAAGGAACAGAGTTCGGGTGAGCAGAGGAGGACATGGTAGGTGGACCATGTGGAGGAGAAGCACTGTGTTCTTGACCTGAAAGGCCCGTTTCAGTGCTACATGTTCGTGTAGATCTAGATTCATTCCTTTTGCAGGGTCAGAAATGTAAGAGAGAAAGCAAAGCAAAAGGAGGTGAGTGCACGAATGGATCTCGTAATCACGTACCAATATAACAGGAGGGGAAGAAGGAAAGTAAACTTACCGAATGAGTGGCCATCCCTTTGGTTTTGTTTGGAAATTTCTGCTCATTCTTTAGCTGCTTCTCTTCTTCCTGGAAGAACAGAGAATTTTCTGGTTTTATTGTGCTGTGTTCCTGCCAATTTTTAGTTCATCACCCTAACAGACAATAATGGAAACAAATATGAATTTTGGTTCAACCACTAAGAACTGAACTTGCATTTGCACAAGAGGTCACACCAGCAGGTCAAAAACTCCTAGAGGTAAGGTCAAATTGAATTAATTAATCTAGTAAATGAAGATTGGTACAAAACCAAATAAATTAATAAAGCTACTTGGCTGAGGGAGGAAACCCACCCAGTGTGACTCACTTGTCTACTCTCACGGTAAATGGTTTAACCTTCTGAATATCCACCAAAATGCTCAACAAGCTATTCATTCAATTGTACAAGGAAGTAAAACAAGACCTTATCAAAGTCACAACCCCAAGAACAAATTAAATTGTAAATACTAATGACCTGTTTTATCAATTTATGCTTTAGTTTCTGCAAGCTTGAAGACTGAAGGAAGGAGCAATGCTGCTTGGTTGTGTAGAACTTTAGTAATAACTGTGAGGAGGTTCCTTAGGACACATGAGAGTACCAAACTTCAAAGCAATGACTAGAGTATTCATGCTAACCAATTATCACCCTTTCCTCATGCAGTCTAATTGTTCCCATTAAAATTTGGCATTCTTGCAATTCCGGCCAGATATGTGTAAGACGAGAAACTTTGGTTAAGAAAAGCCGGGGGATGTCTCATTCGTTCTCAGGTTCCAAGTAGGAGACACGCGAGTCTCACTCTCAAGGTTTATAAGTGAGATCGCAGGATGGTACAGTGTCTCAGGAGTTCAAAGGATATGACAGAGGAACAGTCAAAGTCGTCATGAATATAGTCACATGATGAGCACAAAGATTAAAAGAAAGGAGAGGAGGGCAGAAACTAATGGGCATGTAGTTTGAGACAGTGTACATGTGGAGAGGGTAGTTCCTCTAATGGGAGAATCAAAAACTAGGGTCACTGTTTAAACTAAGATCAGGTGAAATTTCCTGAGAGTCCTGAGACTTTGGAGCTCTCTGCCTGAAAAGGTGGCGGAATCCTTGAAATTCTTTAAGGTATTAAATATATTCTCGTTAAATAAGGCAGTGGAAGGTTATCTGGGTAGGTGGGAATGCAGAATGGAGGTTAGATCAGCGATGATCTTATTGATTGAATGGCCTACTCCTGCACCTTGTTCACAATCGTCAATTCATCAGTGCCTGGGATCACAGCCCAGTAATCAGCACTCAACTGAAAACCAATATGGTACTCTCACAATGTTTCATTCATTCACCTTCCCAGTTACACTTTTTGGAAACAATGCTGTCTACTGAGTTGGAGAATCAATTCTAGGCCAAGTTTACATTTAGGTACAGCTTTGATTATACTAAATATTATACTATAATCAAAATAATACTCTAATCTCAAACTCCATTCAAAATTGGGCCAAAGCTGACACCCAAAACTCCTGGGCGGCACGGTGGCTCAGTGGTTAGTGCTGCTGCCCCAAAGCGCCAGGGAGCCAGGTTCGATTCCAGCCTCGGGTGATTGTCTTTGTGGAGTTTGCACATCCTCCAGTCTGCGTGGGCTTCTTCCAAAGATGCACAGTTCAGGTGAATTGGCCATGCTAAATTGCCCACAGTGTCCAGGGATGTGCAGGCTAAGTGGGTTAGCCATGGGAAATGCAGAGTTATGAGGATAGTGTAGGGGGTGGGTCTAGATGGGGTGCTCTTTGGAGGGTTGGTATGGATTCAATGGGCCAAATAGCCTGCTTCCACATAGTGAGGATTCTATGGTTCTTTCTGATGTTTAGAGAATAGTCAATATGCAAACTTCATTCAGTAAATAATCATAAATACACAAATGTATTTAAAAATCATAGAAATCACCAGTTAGAATCAGATAGCAAATTCATAAGACATTTGCCAAGCTCATATCCACCTCTTGAAATAAGGGGAGACACAAATGCACGGAACAATTTCATCACATTTTCTCCACTGACATTTGGATACTCTCCAAAATTTAAGATGACTAAATTTAAAAGCTCATGATTTGGAGATGCCGGTGTTGGACTGGGGTGTACAAAGTTAAAAATCACAAAACACCAGGTTATAGTCCAACAGGTTTAATTGGAAGCACACTAGCTTTCGGAGCGACGCTCCTTCATCAGGTGATTTAAAGCTGGTCAACTGTTGTTTCTCAGTAAATCACATCCTAATTGATATGTAAATATGCTACATCAAATCATATCTCTCAAGCCCAGGGCAGCAAGAACTAAAGCAGTCATTTCTTCGAAACGTTTATGAAGATAATGTAAACAGCACATTTACACTTCCAGCGCAGTGCCAGAATGCAAATTATAATTTGCAATCACTTTAAAGGCAGATTGAAGCCAGAGTCAGCAAAGGTGAAGCTTGGTCAAACAAAGCTTCTGTCTTATAGATTCCCAATTGGCCTGTCAGCAGTAACATTTAGAGAATCTTTCTTAAAGTTACGAGGCAGAAGGAAGAGATGGTGACATTCATTCCAGTATAAACAAGATTTAGACAAGTATTCACATCAGAAATAACAAATTCCTGCCAAGCTTGGATCTGAAGCTGGAAAAGAGGTTAGAGCTCCTTAACAACATATCATGGAAGGCTGCATCTCCTGACACCCCTGAAAAGGTTCACACTGCATACATGGTCAGTTTTGCGCATGCACACTTTGTGAAATGCTCCGCCATTAAAACTGAACAAGGCAGCATCCAAATAAGCCCAATAAATATATGAATGGGCTGGAATGACATCACTGACAGTATTGGAAGGGATAATCTGCACATATTGCATTTACATACGGAGGGTATTTTGAGCGAGTCAGCAGACATTCTCTGCACAGATTACCACAGATCCCTTATTGAAGTAGTTGGCGCAGTACAAGCTCTCTTTCTGGAAAAGCATAAGCAAGCAGTCAGGGACCAAGATAAGATAGAGATAATAGTCACAAAGGTTGAAGTTGGAGTTTTCTTGAACTGATAGCGAATCTTTCAGTATCAACTGTCCTCTTTTATCTCTGCAAGTACAGAACCTCGATTATCCAAATGAGACAGGTAGGGAGTATTTTGCTCGGATAACTGATTGTTTGGATAACTGATCTAATCGTCAACAAAGGAAGTATTTACAGGACCTTGAGATCTTGTTTGGATAATTCAAAATTCAGATAATTGATGTGCAGATAACCGAGCTTGTTCTGTATTTGGAAAGGGATAAGAAATAACCCTCTGTATGAAGTCAACCAAAATTCTAACCTCAAGGTCTTAGTGACAGGCAAACAGGCTTGAGGGTGGAGTGCTGCACCCAAGAATACTTATCCTGTATTCGTTTGTAAGATGCAAACAGTTGACATCGGGTAAACTACCTACCCCTAAAAGCAAACTATATTAATGAGCACTCAAACAGAGGCAGTCCTCATCAAGCAGTTACCTTCTACAGGTGGAAGATGAACCAGGAAAGATGGAGTAAGATGTCGTTTCCCCACACTTGGGCAGCAGAGCAGAACGCTGCCATCATAAAACACACTTTATCGTACACCCTTTGTTATCAGATAGCTACTTTCAACTATCGAGAATCATGTACTTCGCCAGTATATTAAGCTAATGTATCAGATCTAAACTGTAGCATCTAAATAAACTACCTGAAAATTAATTTAAAATAGTCAACTATATTGAGAACTTGTGACTCCCAAACACAATTTTCCAGGGAGGGTTGTTGCCACATGAGTTACTGTGTATGGACAGGATAAAACACATTTTAGTATGTTTGAATTGTTTCAACACACCTCATCTCATTATTAATCACACCTCTCAGGAAATCATCACATTACATGACATCAGCTGAAAAATCACTGCAGGGTAATAAAACAGAGCCAAACAGGAGTTGAACTGAGCAGTGCCAATCCATCTTCATTAAGATCCATCTTCATAACGTATGAAATATGATATTAAGGGATACTGACAAAATTGGTCTTTTAAAAAAAAACTAAACTCTGAGCAAGTCTTTGAAGTACTCCTCCTCAGCTACACAAAAAATGGTTTATGATAAAATACATGGCATTGTCAACAGCAGAAACATATGGCTGTTAATATCTTGGAGCTTCACAAATTGGTAGTCACATATCTAAAATTCTCTAATCCGTTCTGAGACACACTTTGTCAGATTGACACTTCCATACAAATAAGAGTGCTCACTCCAATGGGCTAGCTGATAAAGATAATTAGTCTGGGCCAAGTTACCTGACCTCACCAAAGAGTCATGCCAACCTTGAAACAGACTTTACTGGGTGAAGCTAACATGCTTGAGTCAAAGAGAAAGGTCTGTAATACTCACTATCTAGCCTCACAAATGAACACAGGTATTTAGTTAAGGTACTGTATCATGCCCAGTGCAACTATACCCTATATGAATCAGCACTTTCAGGAGAGGAGGGTTAATAGTAAAGAGTGCAAAGAAATAACTTCAGGAGTATCTTTTCTAATACTAATGTAGGGCCTGACCAATAAATATTACAGACTGTAAAGTTCCAGATGTGCTATCCAATTTTCTAAAGATTTTACTGAATGACCGTCACTTCCATCTGATCACCCTTCTCTAAATTGCTACTCTACACATGTTTCAAAACTCATTATAAAAATACCTCTGGATAATCTCCTTCCCCCCCCTCCATCATATATATTATGCCCAAGTCTTACCTTCTTGCCCTCTGTACTTCTTTTGGCGACTGGTTTGGGAATGCGTTCAGGCACAATGCTCTGTGAAGTTTCAGTTAAATCAAAGTTTAGAAGAGTTTCAAGATACAAGCCACGTTGTACAATACAAATTTCACAGTTGATTCAGGCAGCAAGAAGCTGAATTGCGTAAACTAGGAAGTCTCTCGATTTGATCCCTGGACTGTTCTGACATCGCCAGTTGAACAATAGGAATTTGATAATTCGCATCAATGCATCGACATTCGGGTGGCCAGGCCAATGACTGTAGGCTTAACACTGGTATATCTGCTGTCTCTAAGTAACTCAGTACAGATCCAGTAACTCACTGGATTCAGCTCACTGAACCATCCAGGCAATACCATTCTGTTAAACGAGACAGACTGCCACTGATGGATTAATATTGCCCTACAGCTTCACAAAAGAACTGATACAATAAAAGTTATGAGAGATTAAACATATGACCCTACCAATCATGGGATTGAGAAATGGCGAACTTTTAACCTTTACATAAACTGCTGCTTACCAAAGTTCTGTTCAGCAATGGCTTTGGTTGGTCAAAAACTTTTACTTGCAGCTGAAAAAGAATTCAGATATTAGGTACTCAGATGCAGAAGACAATTTGCATTTGTAGAGCTCCTTTAAAATAATAAATATCCCAAGGTGCTTCAAAGTAGATTTGTCATTTGTGTGATAGCACTTTGGAGGATAAAAATCAAAGGAAACTTCACTGAGGGCTCTTTTGGTGCAGAGGTATTGAGCCAGGAGACACAGGTTCAAGTTCTACCTTCTACAGAGGGCTATAATAACATCTCTGAACAGGTTGCTTAGGAAATATAAAGGAAACCTCACTGGTGTCAACAAGTTGACACTAGTTTCCTGTCCTGCACGCCCACCACCGCAAGGAAGGAAAAATCAGCCTTCAGGTTCTACTCAACAGATTTTCATTAACTGTGTTTTAAAGAATCCATCTGTCTGACCCAGCACGCCATCCGATTACTAACAAATGCTGGGATGATCATTGCTGACCTGTGATCTTTTCTAAGCGTCAGTGCTAATTTTAGAAACTTCAAGTATTAAATTGCTAAAAATGAAACATAGCCTTTTTAAGAGAACTCTCTTCATATTTTCCTGCAGGGATAGCAGATAGAAATAATTCCTTCAAAAATCATTTCCTAATAAGGGTACAAGCTGGCATGTTCACAATGTGCACATGGAACACAGAATCAACATGCAGTGATATCACACTGGAATGGCACGGACTTAAATGGATGGAAATCAGGTTTGGATGACAAACCCAAAGGAGTTAGACACCAAGGAAAACAGACCATTTCACGCAAACCATGGGTTGCCAATCTTTCCAGGTATCTCAATCTTCAGGAATTGACAATTTATATCCTAGGTTTTGTTTCAAGGAACCCAAGAAAAAAAATTATTAGTGAATTAAAACAAACTTATGTATTTCATGAAACAGGAAGAAAGTTTATCTGACACACTTCGTATTTGAAGGCGGGATATCATGTGATAGAATTTATAGAATCCCTGCAGTGTGGAAACAGGTCCACACTGATCCTCCGAAGAGTATCCCACCCAGACCTATCCCCCTACCCTATTACTCTACATTTACCCTGACTAATGCACCTAACCTACAAACCCCTGAACACTACGAGCAACGTAGCTTGGTCAATTCACCTAACCTGCATATCTTTGGACTGAGGGGGGAAACCGGAACACCCAGAGGAAACTATCCGTGATGATACATCCAAACTTGTTGACATTGTACTTTTTCTTTATTGAAATCAAATGCAACAGAACTATCATAATTCATCATTCACCAGGGAGATTATCTCTCTCTGTTGTCCATTCTCTTGTGGTCTTTTAGAACCAAGCTTGACATTACTTAATCACTTCCTGAAGAAGGGCTTATGCCCGAAACGTCGATTCTCCTGTTCCCTGGATGCTGCCTGACCTGCTGCGCTTTTCCAGCAACACATTTCCAGCTCTGATCTCCAGCATCTGCAGTCCTTACTTTCTCCTCATTACTTAATCATAACCTTCTGATTTGTTTCTCTTCTATCTTGGGACCCATGTACGGTTATTTCTGAACAGTATATTTTTAGTTATTTTTGAGGAAGTAACCAAGATGATTGATAAGGGTTGAGCAGTAAACAATGTTTATTTGGAGTTTAATGAAGCCTTTGGCAAGGCCCCACAAAGTAGAGTAATTAGTGAAGTTAGATTACATGAGATTCACAGGGAGCTTGCCAACTGGATACAAAATGGCAAGTGACAGAGTGACGATAGAGGGTTGTTTTTCAGACTGGAAGCCTGTAACTAGCAATGTTCCTCAGCGATTGGTGCTGGGTCCACTTTTGTTTGTCAATATTTAGAGAATTTGGAGGAGAATATAAAAAGCATGGTTAGTAAATTTGCAAATGACACCAAGATTGGTGGGATAGTAGACAGTGAAGAAAATTATATAAGATTACAAAGAGATCTTGATCAATTGGGTCAATTGGCTGAAGATGGAGTTTAATTTGGATAAATGTGAGGTATTGCATTTCGGTAAAACAAACGAGCAGGACTTGGACAATTCAAAGTAGGGCCTTGGGTAGTGCTGTGGAACAGAGATCTAGGAGTTGAGGTACATAATTCTTTGAAGTTTGCATCATATATAGGTAGGGTGGTTAAGAAGGCATTTAGCATGCTTGCTTTCGTTGCTCAGACCTTTTGAGTACAGGATTTGGGACATTATATTGAGATTGTACAGGGCATCAGTGAACCATTTTCTACAGTACTGCATCCAGTTCTGGTCTCCCTTTACATAGGAATGATATTATCAAGCTGGAGAGGGTTCAGAGGAGACTTACCAGGATGTTGCCAGGAATGGAGGATTTGAGTTAGAAGGGGAGGCTGGATAGGCTGGGACTTCTTTTACTGGAGCGTAGGAGGTTGAGAGGTGACCTTATAGGGGTTTATAAAATCACGAGGGGCATGGATAAAGTGAATTGCAGGTGCCAATTCCCTAGGGCTGGGGATTTCAAGACAAGGGAGCATATCTTGAAGGCGAAAGGAGGAAGATTTAAAAAAAGACATGAGGGGCAATTTCTTTTCCCCACAGTAAGTGGCTCATATGTTGAATGAACTTCCAGAGAAAGTGGGTGGGTACAGTTACAAAGTTTAAAAAACATTTAGGTAAGTACATGAATAAGATATTTTTGAAGGGACATGGCACAGGGAACAAGCAGGTAGCATTAGTTTAATTTGGGATTATGGTCGCCACGGACTGGTTGGACTGCAGGTTCTGGTTGGACTGCAGGTTCTGGTTGGACTGCAGGCTCTGGTTCTATGCTTTAAGACTCTAAAAGCAGCCTGATGAATAAACTGGCTGAGTTGAGGTTACAGATTGATACCGCACCCCCAAGCATTCTCAGTTATTACTGAAACATTTCTGAAAGGAGAGCAAGAATGACAGCACAATATTTCCTGTGACAGGGTTTCCACTCGATATAGTGAGAATCGACTGTGTTGATCACTGCCAGCATAAAGGCCATACTGACTGAACTGCGGATCAAAGATTTAGTCTGACACTTGGATGAGGATAGGAACGGGGACACGGGATGGGAAGAGGTTTTCGACACAAGTCAGGCAGATTCCACCACTGCAGGTCTTTAATTTCAGAGAAAACTGGCCTGGTGGAATCACAGAGAGAATGTTTGATGTTAGCGATTGTATCAAATTGAATTATTGATTGTTTGATTGTTGTCACATGTATCTAGGCACAGTGAAAAGTGTTGTTGTGTGCGCTTGACAGGTAGTTCATAACATACAAAGTGTTTCAGGATAGCAAAACAGTGCAGAATGAAGTGTTACAGCCATAGCGAAGGTGCAGAGAGAGAGAGATCAGAATTAATATTTGAGAGGTCCATTCAAAGGTTTGATAACAGCAGGGAAGATTGTTTTTGAATCTGTTCGTACTTTTATATATTCAAACTTCTTTATGTTCTGCCAATGGAAGAGGTTGGAAGAGAATCAGGGTGGCAGGGGTCTTTGATAATGTTGGCTGCTTTCCTGAGTTTGCAGGAAGTATGGATGGAAGGTTGGTTTACTTGATTGAATGGGCTGTGTTCACCACTCTCTGTAGCTTCATGTGGTCTTGGGAAGAGCAGTTGCCATACCATGCTGTGATGTATCCAGGTAAGATGCTTTCTACGATGCATCTATAAAAAGTGTTGTGCCTTTGTGGTCATGCCAAATTTCCTTAGCTTCCTGAGGAAGTAGAGATGCAGTTGTGTTTCTTGATCGTTGCGTCGATGTGGGTGGACCAGGATAGACGGTTGGTGATCAGCACTCCCAGGAAGTTGATGCTCTTGACCATCGCCACCTCAGCATTATTGATACAGAAGGGCGTTGGGGGGAGTGCCCTCTACGCCACTTCTTAAGGCAATGACCAGCCCCTTTGTTTTGCTGCCATTGATGGAGAGATTGTTGTCTTAACGCCATGCCTCTGAAGAACTCAATCGCTTTCCTGTATTGTTTTGTTGTTGTTTTATATCTGACCTATAACGGTGGTATCATCAGCAAATTTGTAAATGAAATTGGGGTGGAATTTGGTCATCAGTGCATTTACATAAAGGACAAAAGTAATCCAAGAACAAAAGGAAAATAGGGTAAGGTCAATTGCACTAAGGTGCTGTGTGGCAGGGGCAGGCACGGGTGGTGGTTTGGTGAGAGTAATGTAAGCTTTCAAAGCAAAGGAATAATAGGGCACCAGTGCAAGGCAGCAATTTTGGTAATTGACACTCAAAGTGGGACAGTAGGGAAATAGCTTTATTAGAATCATAGCATCCCGACAGTGCGGAAAGACACCGTCGGCCCATTAGGCCTGCACCAACCCTCCACCCTGTATCTCTGAATCCAACCAGACTCCCACCCTATTCCTTTACCATGACCAACCCACTTACCCTGCATCTTTGGCATGGCATGGTGGCTCAGTAATTAGCACTGCTGCCTCACAGCACAAGGCACCTGGGTTTGATTCCAGCCTTGGGTAACTATCTATATGGAATTTGCACTTTATCCCCATGTCTGCCTAGGATTCCGCTGGATGTTGTGGTATCCTCCCACAGTCAAAAGGTGTGATTAGGTGGATTGGCCATGGCAAATTGCCACTGGTGTCCAGGGATGTGCATTCTAGGTGAATGCAGGGTTACAGGGATGGAGTTGTCCTGGGTGGGCTGCTCTTCAGAGGGTCCGTGTGGACTCGATGAGCCTCCGTAATGTAGGGATTCTGTGATTCTTTAATGAGGACATGTAAAAATGGCAGTAGATTAATCATGAGTCACTTTCATCTACACGGAGAATGTGAAAATCAAATTGGCAGAGATAGCCATGAAATAAAAATTCAGTGTATTCAGAACTGCTTCCTGGGAAAAAAAATGCTGTAGATCTAACTGGGGTCAGGTTGTTTTGGATCTGGTGATGTGTAATGAGGCAGATTTAAGAAGTGACGTCGAAGTAAAAGATCCCGCAGGAAACAGGAAGCACAACTTGGTAGAATGTAACATTCAGTCTGAGAGTGACAAATTGGAGTCAGAAACAATGGTGCTAAACTTAAACGAAGGTAATTATACAGGGATGAGGGCAGGTTTGATTGAAGTAGACTGGGAAATATTTTTAGCAGAAAAGACGTTTTAAGAACAATGGACAACATTGAAGAAAATGGTTCATGGCTCACAGATATATCCCAGTGAGGAAGGGAGATTTCTGGAAAGGGAAAAGCAATTATGGTTAACTGAGGAAGTTAGGGATAGTGTTAAAATGAAAGGAAAAAATATGGCAAAGATCACTGGTAAACCAGAGGATTGGGAACATTTTCTAAACAAACAGAAGATATTCAAAAAGAAGATGAAAAACATAAGCTATGAGGGGAAACTAGTGAGTAAACAGTAAGAGCTTCTTAAAGAAAAAGATTGGTAAAATGTTAGAGTTTATGTTAAAGAACTTAGTGGCATATTATGAATTCCTAAATGCTGTAATTTAGGAGAGTCAAAGTTGCATGAAGGAGCAATCTTATCTAATAAATTTAACAGAATTTATCATGTATTTTGGCAGGAGGAACAGAGAAGTGGAATACAACTAAAACAGAGAAAGACCACAGAAAGCTGTAGCAGAGAGGGATTTGGGACTCCTTAAGCATGAATCAAAAATCTAGCATTGAAGTTTAGCGGAAAACAGGAGAGGCAAATAGACTGGTGGCTTCAATTTCCAAGGGCATGGAGCATAAAAATGGGGAAATTTTGTTACAACTGTGCAAGGCCCTAGTCAGACCACATCTGGAATTCTGTGAAGGTTTGGTCCTTTTATGTAATGGAGAATATACCAGCATTGGATTCACTAGGCTCATCAAGGTTTAAAAGATATACTGGCACTGGAAGCAGTCCAGAGAATGTTCACGAGGTTGATAACAGGTACGAGGAAATTTTATTAGGAGGGGGTGAGTCTGGACTCTTTGGATTTAGATGAATGAGAGGAGACCTTATTGAAACAAAAACGAGTCTTACGGATCTTGATCGGATTGGTGGGTGTGGTGGGTGTGGGTGTGTGTGTGTGTCTCAGACCACCGGGCACAATCTGGGAGCATTGGATTGACATTACACAAGGAGAAATTTCATATCTCAAATAGTGAATCTGGAATTCCTTACCACAGAGGGCTGTTGAGCTTCTGTTAAGAATATTTAGGACTGAGATGATCAGGCTGATCAGTGAGTGAATTAAGATTTAGATGTATAGACAGAAAAACAGTTATGGATTACCAGATTAACCATGATCTCAATGCACAGCAGACTCTATGAGCTGAATGGACACTTCTGCTCCCATGTCTGAAAGCTCTATTTGCTAAAAGTAGGCCGGACAGTTACCTGAAGGTAATTTACTCAGTTGTGGTTTACAAAAGGGAATTGGATAAGCACCTGAGGAGAAAAGATTTGAGGTCAAGGGCATGGGGCAGTGGGACTAGCCATGTTGCTCCTGCAGACAGGCAGAATCAACGTTTTCTGTATTCAAGCTGTTCTGTAATCATCCTTTGATATAAATTGAGCCAAAGCGCACCAGAAAAATACTTTGCACATTCACGTGACAATCCTCACTCAGTTCATTACTTGATCACAGAATCACATTTGTCTTAACAAGATTACTGACCAAGTTAAAGTCATAAGTGGTTAATCAGAAGGGTAAGCATTATGGGACTATACTTATTCAGCATTTGACAATAATCCAAGGCTCATATTTTAGCACCTCGTCCACATTTTGAATGAAAAGCTACCTACCTCTCTACTAATGGTGTTTTTTTCACATTTGAACGGTTTGTACCGATGTTGTATGTAATAACCACTTCCATCTTTGTGCTGTTCTGTGGTAGAACCGAAATAATTCGCTGTGGTATCATCCTATAGGTGAAACATAAATTATTACAGGAAATGATGCACATCGAGAATGTTATACGAAAAGGCACTTTGGGGTAAAGGATGTACATAGCTGTTTATAGTAAAGCTACCACTTACAACAAATTACAACCACCTGTAACTCAGTGCAATATGTAATTATACCCGAGTGCTTTAGCAGTTCACAGCTCAGCTCCATACAAAAGTCCTTGGCAATTTCATGTTACATGGTCTACCCTCCATAATATTCGTCCCAGCCATTCCACAAGCTATGATCCCAGGTAGATGATCTTCTCAAAGGGTGAGCATGGAAGGGTGCAAAAAGATGGGGAGAATGATCTAACCACTTCCTCCACTTTTCAGCTCTTCTGTTGTTGCAGAAGGAGAGTGCTTTACTGCAGAACTTTGGCAGATCAGTCATTTCTGTGCACTCTCTGTCTAATTCTTTGTTTATAAAGAATAACAGCTGAAAAGTATTATCCTTCTATTCCCTCAACCACGAATTGGCACACTTGTGATGGTAGTGGTCCTACCTCTGAGTCAGATGTCCTGGGGATTCAAGTCCCACCTGCTCCAAGGGCCACATCTGGACAGGTTGGATAAAAACATCTAAGCTATGAATTCAGCAATGTAGCCTTTCTACCACAAAGAAGTGTTACTCTGTACGAAAGGAACACCAATGTATTGGCCACTCATGACAAAATGCATCTATTTAACACAAAAAAAATGATGCTGAAAAATTTAATTTGAATAAAGTCACAGCTACTACCCATATAATACCACTTGTAGCTGCTTCCAGATAAATATGATTTATCTGCCAAATAGGTAATGGTTAGCATCAGTCAAGACTACTAAAATGTTGCAGTTATTTTAAATCACTAGTTCTCGAGAGCAGTATTCGTATCTTTTTTGCTGTAATTAAACCCACTATCTTCCCTCAAAAATCTTGCTTAGTAGCTTAGCCCATGATTAGTTTAAAATTATATTGGCTATTATTTCATTAGAATAAATAAATATACATTGAGAAAATAATGCAGGTTATTCAATTCAGGCAGGGAGTGGACAGTAACTCGCAGCATCTTCCCCAACATTAGGAATGCTATAGTCAATGAAAGCCTTCACTGTAATCACTGCTCTATGTGGAGGAGTTGCGGAAGCCATTTTGTGCAAAACAGGTTCCAACAAATAGCAGAATGACCAGACTTTCTTCTGAAACAGGTTGTTCAAGAGATACATGTTGGCTATGGCTCCCTTGCTCTTCTCAGAAACACTGCAAACTGGATCTCAAACATAAAACTGTGATGTCACATCTAAAAGGTAATACCTCAAATAGTACAGTACATCAGACTAAAATAACACAGTGTTGTACAGGAGCACAAGTCTGAAATAATTAAGCACTAAAGAGTAATAGAGGGCAAGCAACATTCGTTTGGCAATAACCTGTTCACTCCTGAACCTAATTACAATTGGTTCAAACATGGATAAAAAACTCCAAAGCTGAGACAGTGACTGTCCCTGACATCAAGGCAGCAACTGACTGAATGTGGCATCAACAGCTCCAGCAAAACTGGTTAACTGGTACTATGAGGAAAGTTCTCTGCTCGTTGGAATCATATCTTGGACAAAAAGATGGTTGTGGTTATTGAAGGTCAATCATCTCAATCCCAGAACATCTTTGTAGGAACTCCTCAGGCAGTAGAATTATAGAATCAGATAGTACAGAAGACGGCCTTTAGCCCATTGAGTCTGTTCGCCAAAAATACACTCGCCACAATAGTCCCACTTGCCATACTAGGCTCAAAGTCTTGAATGTTATGGCACTTCAAGTGCTCATCCAAGTACCTCTCAAGGATTGAGAGGTTACCTCTCGCAAATACCCTCCCAGGCGGTTCATTCCGGATCCCATCACCCTGGGTGAAAAATGTTTTCTTTATATGACCTCATAACATCCTGACTTTCATTTTAAAAGTGTGCCCCTTGTGATTGACCCTTAAAATAAAGGTGAACAGTTGCTTTCTATCCATCCTGTCCATGCCCTTCATAATCCTATGGGCTTTAATCAGGTGCCCTCTCAACTTTCTCTGCTCTATAGAAAACTGCCTTAGTGTCCTTGGCCAAACTGCTCCAGATAATAAATGCTGTCCCCTCCAAACTTCACTTCAGCTCTGAAGAGTCATCAAGATGTTAGCTTGCCCTCTCTCCATGGATGCTGTCTTGACTACCATGATCTCCAGCATTTGTTGTTTGCAGTAACAATTCCAGCATCTGCAGTAATTTGTCCCTACCTTCAGCTTGTTCATTATCCTTCCAGCATAAGAGCAGAAGTGGAATGGTCACTGATGAATCATATAATGTTTAACACCATTTACAGCTCCTTAGCTGTTGAAACAGTCAAGCAACTTACACATCTGACCTGATCAGTAGCAAGAAACATTCAGGCCACACAAGTAAGTACCAGGCAATGACTCTCTCAAACAAGAAAATCCAATTATTATTCCCAGATGTTTAATCATATTACCACTACAATGAAAATAGACCAGCAATGTAAATGGTGATTAGAAATTATCTGACACCCCAAAGCATGTCCACCCAACCACAACACAAGTCAAGAGTGTAATGGCATACTCTCTGCTTGCCCTGATGAGTGCAACTGCAACAACACTCAAACGTTCAACACCATCCAGGACAAAGCAGTGAACTTGATTAGCACCATATCTATAAACATCAAAATTCATGCCTGTTTCCACTGACACACAGTAGCAATGGACAACATCTACAAAACACACAGCAGCAACTTACCCTAGCTCCTTCAATAACACCTTCCAAATTTGCAACCTCTACCCCTGACAAACAAGGACAGATACTATAGAACAACCAGCACTTGAAGTTCCCCTCCGAGCCAGTTACCATCCTGACTGAGATTTACTTTGCCATTTCTTCAGTGTTACTGGGTCAAAAATACTAGAATCAACTCCCTAATAGCATCGTGGGTCTACCTGCACCACAAGGTCCAGAGTGCTTCAAGGCGGCAGCACACCACCACTTCAAGGGAAATTAGGGATGGGCAATAAATGCTGCTCCAGCCAGTGGCACCCACATCCGATCAACAAATAAAACACTACATTTAAGAATCCACTTCCAGAAGAAATCATCTTCCACAAATTTTGCAATATTGTAAATCACATTTGGTCTTAATCCACAACTGCTGAAGAGGAACAGATTAAGTGATGTATGGAAGAGAATAGATTCCTAAGGTAGACCTGGGTCCCTACAATGTGGTAGTTCAAGATGTAAATGCATCCTTTCCAGCATTTTCCAGTTTAAATTCACTATTCACATCCACAGTTTTAATGTTTTAATCACTACCTTTTAGAAATCAGTGATATCCGGAGCAAACATCACTTACTTTCACTGTAGAATATTCATCAAAACAATGAAAACTTCTCAAATACCATGTGACGTCCAGGGTTACTTCAGACACACAATTCTCTTGAGTCCCTGAAAGATAAGAGAACGTTAATCGTCATGTGCCCCCAGGGAAAAGTCATGGGTCTGAACTTAACACATCCACCCCTTCCCTGACTCTCCCAACCCATCTTCCCAGATGGCAAAACACTCTTGCATCTTGAGGATTGGCTTAACATTGTTTCAGGACATCAAGTAGTCACAATAAATCCACAGGGAGAAGGTGCTTCGGATTCATGTTCCATGTCAAGACATGGAAGTGAGCTCTTAAGATTATTTGTGGAATTGTTTTCAAAAATGTTTCCAGAATGTGATTAATTAACCGCACCCAACTCCTGAAAGAAAGTAATTCACCCCTTACGCTACAGATGGGCTTGCATCATTTTCTGGTCAGATGGCAGTTTTCCCTTTGCAAATGCATGATTGGAGGTACAATAGAGGTCAACATAAGTCACCATTCCCTCTGTACTGTGGGAAGAAGCCAATTGCATTTCCTTCTCCTCACAACACCCTCAATAGAAAAGTGGAACCTAAAGGTACAGGAGTAAGATTCGACATCACTCTTTACAGCTCGGCAAATTGCAGTACCAGGGACATCCAAATCAAACCCAACATAATTCTATTCCCAAAAGCAAGCCCATTCACCACTGATCAGGCTAGAAATACAGCTACTCACATTTCAGGGTAATGGAAGAGCTGTTAAACAATGTCTTCCTCAGTAGATAATGAGTCTTAGTTTGATTCTGGAAAGAGACAAAACAATTGAGTCATCAAGCAATATAAAGGAGAAAGCCATTTGGCTTATCACATTAGCTTCATGGCCATTTTTACTGGAAAAAGTTGGTTTTCATTTTAGGTTTTAAAGGTACTGTGGTACAATTCATAAACTGTTACTATGAGATTGAATTCTGATCCTTCAAATTATTCATTAACATGGCCACCACAGCAAAAACAGGAGACAGGTATCACCCCAACCCCATTACCAGGCTCTTCAATAGTGCATCATGATGATGTAAAGCAAAAGGTGGTTGTGAAGGGGTGGCACTCCCAAAGCTAGTGTTTCCAAATAATCCTGTTGGACTACAACCTGGTGTTTTGTGATTTTTAACTTTGTCCACCCCAGTCCAACACTAGCACCTCCAAGTCACTTAAAGTCAATACTGATTTAGCTGTCCGGCAAGATCTCCTAGGAGAAAGTGAGGGCTGCAGATGCTGGAGATCAGAGCTGAAAGTGTGTTGCTGGAAAAGCGCAGCAGGTCAGGCAGCATCCAAGGAACAGGAGAATCGACGTTTCGGGCATAAGCCCTTCTTCAGGAATGAGGAAAGTGTGTCCAGCAGGCTAAGATAAAAGGTAGGGAGGAGGGACTTGGGGGAGGGGCGTTGGAAATGCGATAGCTGGAAAGAGGTCAAGGTGAGGGTGATAGGCCGGAGTGGGGTGGGGGCGGAGAGGTCAGGAAGATTGCAGGTTAGGAAGGCGGTGCTGAGTTCGAGGGATTTGACTGAGACAAGGTGGGGGGAGGGGAAATGAGGAAACTGGAGAAGTCTGAGTTCATCCCTTGTGGTTAGAGGGTTCCCAGGCAGGGTTCCCATTGTCTCAGCCTGATCCTGCCCCACCGAACTCATCTCTGCGTACCTCGACACGGTCCTGTCCCCCTAAGTCCAAGAACTCCCCACCTACGTTTGGGACACCACCCACACCCACCACCTCCTCCATGATTTTCGCTTCCCCGGTCCCCAATGCCTTATCTTCACCATGGACATCCAGTCCCTGTACACCTCCATCCCCCATCATGAAGGACTTAAAGCCCTCCGCTTCTTCCTTTCCCGCCGTACCAACCAGTACCCTTCCACTGACACCCTCCTTCAACTGACTGAACTGGTCCTCACCCTGAACAACTTCTCTTTCCAATCCTCCCACTTCCTCCAAATGAAAGGAGTAGCCATGGGCACCCGCACGGGCCCCAGCTATGCCTGCCTCTTCATAGGATATGTGGAACAGTCCATCTTCCGCAGCTACACTGGCACCACCCCCCACCTTTTCCTCTGCCACATCGATGACTGTATCGGCGCTGCCTCGTGCTCCCACGAGGAGGTTGAACAGTTCATCCACTTTACCAACACCTTCCACCCGGACCTCAAATTCACCTGGACCGTCTCAGACTCCTCCCTCCCCTTCCTAGACCTTTCCATTTCTATCTCGGGTGACCGAATCAACACGGACATTTACTATAAACCAACCGACTCCCACAGCTACCTAGACTACACCTCCTCCCACCCTGCCCCCTGTAAAAACGCCATCCCATATTCCCAATTCCTTCGTCTCCGCCGCATCTGCTCCCAGGAGGACCAGTTCCAAAACTGTACAACCCAGATGGCCTCCTTCTTCAAGGACCGCAATTTCCCGCCAGACGTAGTCGACGATGCCCCCCACCGCATCTCTTCCACTTCCCGCTCCTCGGCCCTTGAGCCCCGCCCCTCCAACTGCCACCAGGACAGAACCCCACTGGTCCTCACCTACCACCCCACCAACCTCCATGTACAGCGTATCATCCCCGTCATTTCCGCCACCTCCAAACAGACCCCACCACCAAGGATATATTTCCCTCCCCTCCCCTATCAGCGTTCCGAAAAGACCACTCCCTCCGTGCCTCCCTCATCAGGTCCACACCCCTCACCAACCCAACCTCCATTCCCGGCACCTTCCCCTGCAACCGCAAGAAATGCAAAACTTGCGCCCACACCTCCCCCCTTACTTCCCTCCAAGGCCCCAAGGGACACTTCCATATCCGTCACAAATTCACCTGCACCTCCACACATCATCTATTGCATCCGCTGCACCCAATGTGGCCTCCTCTATATTGGGGAGACAGGCCGCCTACTTGCGGAACGTTTCAGAGAACACCTCTGGGACACCCGGACCAACCAACCCAACCACCCCGTAGCCCAACACTTTAACTCCCCCTCCCACTCCACCAAGGACATGCAGGTCCTTGGACTCCTCCATCGCCAGACCATGGCAACACGACGGTTGGAGGAAGAGCGCCTCATCTTCTGCCTGGGAACCCTCCAACCACAAGGGATGAACTTGGATTTCTCCAGTTTCCTCATTTCCCCTCCCCCCACCCTGTCTCAGTCAAATCCCTCAAACTCAGTACCGCCTTCCTAACCTGCAATCTTCTTCCTGACCTCTCCGCCCCTACCCCACTCTGGCCTATCACCCTCACCTTGACCTCCCTCCACCTATCGCATTCCCAACGCCCCATCCCCCAAGTCCCTCCTCCCTACCTTTTACCTTAGCCTGCTGGACACACTTTCCTCATTCCTGAAGAAGGGCTTATGCCTGAAACGTCGATTCTCCTGTTCCTTGGATGCTGCCTGACCTGCTGCGCTTTTCCAGCGACACATTTTCAGGACCAGTCTCCTCCCGACCAGCCCAATCATGGCCCATTGAGTTGCTTTAAAATGGCAACAAGGTTGCCTGGTACCTTATAGGCTTGAGTGTCTGTGGACCTCAGCAGGAACATTAATTTCTCTCTTCCCTGTTTGAGCATTGTTTTAACTATAGGCAAAAAACTGCACTGGCATTATTTCAGATGACTGATTTTTGTTGGTGCGTTGACACGGCACGTCAGCATGCAAGTCAAATGATACTGTGCAGATGCTTAAGGATGAACGTTGCGAAGGGAAAGAAAGTGAAGGAAAACCTGAATTTTATTACGAATCAGGACAAGTCAAGAGCGTAATGGGATACCCTCCAGTTGTCTGGGGAACGACTCTAACCCTCATTGCTCTGGGGAAAGGGTCACGGTCCCGAAACGGTAACTCCGCTTCCTCTTCACAGATGCTGTCAGACTTGCTGAGCTTTTCCAGCAATTGGAGTGTTTTAGTTCCTGACGCCCAACGCCTTGGCTTTCAAACCATCCCAGACAGACCCGGGTCTATCACCGTCAACACTCCCTCCCTCCCTCCGCCAATGGCGTCGTGTCAGGGTGGACGGGGGTCCCGGGCAATGACGGACAGGACCCAAGGCAGCGGGCTGGAGGTGAGGGGGTCGGGGCCCCGGCCCCAGGGCTGCGACCCGAACGGCCGGGGGCAGTGGCGACTGGAAGCTCTATCCCATCAGCAGGCCGCTGGCTGTGCCGCTCACACTTACCGCGCCGATTCTTAGCCTCCACTTGCCGGGCTCTGGCGCCAAGGCCGCGCCCACAAGGACCAGGAGGAGCGAGCACGGGCCGAGCGGCCTCCGCCACGCCGCCATCTTTTTTTTTCTCACACTGAGCGGAAGCGGCCGCTCAACCGGGCCGTGACGTCAGCGGCCCCACCGTTTGTTGCGTCATCGTGCACCGTGAGGCCGCCGCAACGTCTTCCGTTGTGACGTCATTGCGTCTGATGTCAATCATATCGGCCGCCACAACGTCTTCCGTTGTGACGTCATTGCGTTTGATGTCAATCATATCGGTTCGAAACCACGCCCACTTCTTAAAGGTACCCATGATTTGGAGACTCCAGTGTTGCACTGCAGTGGATAAAGTTAAAAATCACACAACAACAGGTTATAGTCCAAAAGGTTTATTTGGAAGCACTAGCTTTTGGAGCAATGCTCCTTCAGGTGGTTGTGGAGAATAAGATTGTAAGACACAGAATTTACAGCAGAAGTTTACTGTGTGATGTAACTGGAATTTTACATCGAAAAAGACCTGGGTTGTTTGTTAGGTCTCTCATCTTTTAGAATGACCATGCTGGTTTCAGTTCTTTCATATGTAAATCGCAAAACTCTTTTTAAAAAGTTATATTCTCAAGTGCACTTTAGCAATTGGTGTCCTGTCGAGCCAGATAACGTATTGAAGGTGTTAACTCCCTGTGAGGCTGCCTGTGTCACAATGGTCATACAGGTGAAAGTGAGAGAAAGATGGTGTTATGACATTTGGTAAACTCTCCTGCTTAATTTAAAATCAGCAACATAGAAAAGATTTATCCCGCGCAGTAATCTATAAAAACTTGAGTGGCCAGGAACTATGTAATGTAAAAATTAACAACTTTATTTGTTAAGGTATAACAGAGAATAATTATCTAACCACTATTTACAATTTCTTTCTCTAACCTATCTTTTACTTTCCCTTCTATAAAACTAGTCCGATAAAACTCCCAATTAAGATTTACAAAACAACACTGCATATCTCAAAACCGAGCTACAATAGGTCTTCAGATCTTGCCATGTCATTCTTTTCTCTTTGTTAGGAATTTCTGCGTCACAGGTTATTGATCAAAAAGGCACTTTTAAGAGAGATTTTCTTTCCAAGCAGTCTGTTGCATGCTAGGGCTTGGCAGTTCTCCTCTCAACTGTTCAATTCCGCCCCCCCCCCTCCCGGTCTTATCCCCAGAACATCGGATTGTGTCAATGGCTTTTAAGATTGTCAATGTACTCAATTCAAACTGGTTTGGAGTTTGATATTTTGGGGGGTATAATTTAAACTGATTGGCCAAATTTGAATTTGTTTTTGTCTCCAGGCAATGAGCTAATCAAGTTGTTCGACCAAGTGTTACATTGTTACCTTATTGAGAACACTTGATGTTGTGTCCGGTAGTTCTGCTGCTTTTAACTCTCTTAAAGTACATAACATTGGTAATTCTAAATACAGTCAGTGCAACAAAGAATGTCCCTCATACACATCATACAGCTGGAATCCACGCTGTTTTCCACAGCATCGTCCTTGAATATGCTTAATGACACAACCTTGATAAGCTTCTGCAATAAAGATTCCACAGATTCACCACCCTTTGAAAGATGAAATTCCTCTTCATTGCTGTCTTAAATGTGCGACTGCTTATTCTGAGATTATATTGTTTGGTCTTACACTCTCCCACAAGGGAATACAACCTTTCTGCATCCACTCAGCCCTAAGAATCTTGCATGTTTCAATAAGATCACCTTGATGCCTTCTGTGTTCCAATGAGTACAAAGTCAGAAGTCACGCAACACTAGACTATAATCCAACTGATTTATTTGAAATTAGAGGCATTCAGAATGTTGCTTCTTCGTCAGGTGAAGTTCACATGATGAAAGAGCTGAGCTCTGAAAGCCTGTGATTTCAAACAAACCTATTGGACTATAACCTAGTGTTGTGTGACTTCTGACCTTGTCCACCCTGGTCCAATACTGGCACCTCCACACCAATGAGTACAGGCCCATCTCCCTATGTTCTCCCTTCTCCTTTCACCATCCCAATTGGGCAAGTTTCTCTCTGGGATATCTGTTCCATTCCTCAATTAGCCTAAATCGAGTAATTGTGGCAGCATTCACTGCAAGCAGAGAAGGTGCAACATATGCCTTTTTACCTGTTCTCTCCTCACCGTTCATGGTCCCAAACATTCTTTCCAAATGAAATAGTGATTTGTATGTGCTTCCTGCACCTCAATAAAAAGAAAATTTCACATTAACCATGACTGTGCCCACTGAAATTTCCAGCCTGTGACTGTTCTTAATTCCAGCAAATATAAGCCTACAAGTTTTGAGAAGATTTGTAGCTCAGATTGAGGTTCTGGATATATGTTTGCTCGCTGAGCTGGAAGGTTCATTTCCAGATGTTTCATCACCCTACTAGGTAACATCTTCAGTGGGCCTCTGGACGAAGCACTGCTGATAATTCCTGTTTTCTGTTTATATGTTTGGGTTTCTTTGGGTTGGTGATGTCATTTCCTGTGGTGAAGTCACTTCTTGTTCTTTTTCTCAGGGGGTGGTAGATGGGATCTAACTCAATGTGTTTGTTGATAGAGTTCTGGTTGGAATGCCATGCTTCTAGGAATTCTCGTGCATGTCTTTATTTGGCTTCTCTTAGGATGGATGTGTTGTCCCAGTCGAAGTGGTGTCCTTCCTTATCTGTATGTAAGGATACGAGTGAAAGAGGGTCATGTCTTTTTGTGGCTAGTTGGTGTTCATGTATCCTGGTGACTAGTTTTCTGCCTGTTTGTCCAATGTAATGTTTGTTACAGTCCTTGCACTGTATGTTGTAAATGACATTAGTTTTGCTTGTTGTCTGTATAAGGTCTTTCAAGTTCATTAGCTGCTGTTTTAGTGTGTTGGTGGGTTTGTGGGCTACCATGATGCCAAAGGGTCTGAGTAGTCTGACAGTCATTTCCGAGATGTCTTTGATGTAGGGGAGCGTGGCTAGGGTTTCTGGATGTGTTTTGTCTGCTTGTTTGGGTTTGTTGCTGAGAAATCGACAGACTATGTTCATTGGGTACCCATTCTTTTTGAATACAGGGTATAGGTGATGTCCTCTGCTCTGCGTACTTCCTTTGTGCTGCAGTGTGTGTTGGCTCATTGAAATAATGTTCTGATGCAGCTACAGATATAAGCCCAGCCTCTGCAACCTTTCCTCATAAGACAATAAACCATTTCACATATTTGTCTATTAGAGTCATATAGTCATAGACACAGATCCTTCAGTCCAACTCGTCCATACTGACCAGATATCCTAACCTAATCTAGTCCCATTTGCCAGCACTTGGCCCATTTCCCTCTAAACCCTTCCTATTCTTATACCCATCTAGGAGCCTCTTAAATGCTGAAATTGTACCAGCCTCCGCCACTTCCTCTGGCAGCTCATTACATGATGGACCATCCCATGTCTGAAAACGTTGCCCTTTGGGTCCCTTTTATATCTTTCCCCCTCACCCTAAACCTATGTCCTCTAGTTCTGGACTCCACAACCCCATGGAAAGGTCCTTGTCTATTTATCCTATCCATGTCCTTCATGATTTTATAAACCTCTATAAGGTCACCCCTCAGCCTCCGATACTCAAAAGAAAACAGCCCAGCCTGTTCAGCCTCTTCCTTTAGCTAAAATCATCCAATCCTGGCAACATCCTTGTAAATCTTTTCTGAACCCTCTCAAGTTTTACAACATCCTTCCAATAGGAAGGAGATCAGAATTGCACGCAATATTCCAAAAGTGATCTAACCAATGACCTGTACAGCCGCAACATGACATCCCAACTCCTGTACTCAATGCTCTGACCAATAAAGGAAAACATACCAAACACCTACTTCACTATCCTGTCTACCTGCGATTCTAATTTCAAGGAACTATGAACCTGCACTCCAAGGTCTCTTTGTTCAGAAACACTCCCTAACCATTAAGTGTATAATTCCTGCTAAGATTTGCTTTTCCAAAATGCAGCATCTTGCGTTTATCAAAATTAAACTTTTAGATTAGATGAGATTACTTACAGTGTGGAAACAGGCTCTTCGGCCCAACAAGTCCACACCGACCCGCCGAAGCGCACCCACCCAGACCCATTCCCCTACATTTACCCCTGCACCTAACACTACAGGCAATTTAGCGTGGCCAATTCACCTAACCTGCACATTTTTGGAGTGTGGGAGGAAACCGGAGCACCCGGAGGAAACCCACGCAGACACGGGGAGAATGTGCAAACTCCACACAGTCGGTTGCCTGAGGCGGGAATTGAACCCGGGTCTCTGGCGCTGTGAGGTAGCAGTGCTAACCACTGTGCCACCGTATCTCCCCCGTATCTTCATTTGCCACTTCTCAGCCCATTGGCCCATCTGATCAAGATCCCATTGTAATCTGAGGTAACTTTCTTCACTATACACTACACCTCTAATTTTGGTGTCATCTGCAAACTTGCGAACTATACCTCTTATATGCTCACATCCAAATCATTTATGTAAATGATGAAAAGTAGTGGACCCAGCACCGATCCTTTTGGCACTCCACTGGTCACAGGCCTCCAGTCTGAAAAACAAACCTTCACCACCACCCTCTGTCTTCTACCTTTGAGCCAGTTCTGTATCCAAATGGTTAGTTCTCCCTGTATTCTATGAGATCTAACCTTGCTAACCAGTCTCCCATGGGGAGCCTTGTCAAACGCCTTACTGAAATTCATATAAATCATGTCCAATGCTCTGCCTTCATCAATCCTCTATTATTTCTTCAAAAAACTCAATCAAGTTTGTGAGACATGATTTTCCACGCACAAAGCCATGTTGAACATCCCTAATCAATCCTTGCCTTTCCAAATACATTTAAATCCTGTCCCTCAGGATTCCCTCCAACAACTTGCCCACCATTGACGCCATGTTCACCAGTCTATAGTTCCCTGACTAGTCCTTACCATCTTCCTTAAACAGTGGCACCATATTAGCCAACCTCCAGTCTTCCAGCTCCTCACCTGTGACTATCGATGGTACAAATATCTCAGCAAGGGGCCCAGCAATCACTTCCCGAGCTTCCCACAAAGCTCTCGGGTTATACCTGATCAGATCCTGGGGAATTTATCCACTTATATGCATTTCAAGACATCCAGCACCTCCTCCTCTGTAACATGGACATTTTTCAAGATGTCACCATCTATTTCCCTACATTCTGCATCTTCCATGTCCTTTTCCACAGTAAGCACTGGTTCAATTCCGGCCTTGGGTGACTGTCTTTGTGGAGTTTGCACATTCTCCCCGTGTCTGTGTGGGTTTCTTCCGGGTGCTCCGGTTTCCTCTCTCAATCCAAAGATGTGCAGGTCAGGTGGATTGGCCATGCTAAATTGCTCATCGTGTTAGGTGCTTTAGTCAGAGAGAAATGGGTCAGGGTGAATTACTCTTCGGAGGTTCAGTGTGGACTGGTTGGGCCGAAGGGCCTGTTTCCACACTGTAGGGAATCTAATCTAATCACTGGGGCTAAATACTTGTTTAGTATCTGCTCCATCTCTTTTGGCTCCACATGAAGGCTGCCTTGCTAATCTTTGAGGGGCCCTATTCTCTCCCTAGTTACCCTTTTGTCCTTGATGTATTTGTAAAACCCTTTGGATTCTCCTTAATTCTATTTGCCAAAGCTATCTCATGTCCCCTTTTTGCCCTCCTGATTTCCCTCTTAAGTATAAGCCTACTGCCTTTATACTCTTCTAAGGATTCACTTGATCTATCCTGTCAATACCTGACATATACTTCCTTCTTTTTCTGAACCAAACCCTTAATTTCTTTAGTCATCCAGCATACCCTATACCTACCAGCCTTTCCTTTCATCCTAACAGTCTCTGAACTCTTGTTATCTCATTTCTGAAGGCTTCCCATTTTCCAGCTGTTCCTTTACCTACAAACATCTGGCCCCAATCAGCTTTAGAAAGTTCTTGCCTAATACCGTCAAAATTGGCCTTTCTCCAGTTTCGACCTTCAACTTTCAGATCTGGTCTATCTTTTTCCATGACTATTTTAAAACTAATAGAATTATGGTCTCTGGCCCCAAAGTGCTCCCCCACTGACACCTCAGTCACCTGCCCAGCCTTATTTCCCAAGAGTCAGACAAGTTTTGCACCTTCTCTAGTAGGTACATCCACATACTGAATCAGAAAATTTAACAAACTCCTCTCCATCTAAACCTTTAACACTATGGCAGTCCCAGTCTATGTTTGGAAAGTTAATATCCCCTACCATAACCACCCTATTATTCTACAGATAACTGAGATCTCCTGACAAATTTGTTTCTCAATTTCCTGCTGACTATTAGAGGTTCTATAATATCATCCCTTTCTTATTTCTCAGTTCCACCCAAATAACTTCTCTGGATTTATTTCTTGGAAAGTTCCCTCAGTTCAGCTGTAATGCTATCCCTTATCAAAAATATCACTTCCCTCTCCTCTCTTGCCTCCCTTTCTATCCTTCCTGTAGCATTTGTATCCTGGAGCATTAAGCTGCCAGTCCTGCCCATCCCTGAGCCACATTTCTGTAATTGCTATGATATCCCAGTCACATATTCCTGCCTTCCCTGTTAGGTCCCTTGCATTGAAATAAATGCAGTTTAATTTATCAGTCCGACCTTGTCCTCTGCTTTGTCCCTGCCTGCTCTGATGTTTGACTCGCTTCTTTTCTCAACTGTACCAGTCTTTTCCTCACTATTTCACTGGGTCCCACTCCCTCACCTCACTAGCTTAAATCCTCCTGAGCAGCTCTAGCAAATCTCCCTGCCAGGATATTAGTCCCCTTCCAATTCAGGTGCAATCCGTCCTTGTACAGGTCACTTCTACCTTAGAAGACATTCCAATGAACCAAAAATGTGAATCCGTTTCCCCTATGCCAGCTCCTCAGCCATGCATTCATCTGCTCTATCCTCATATTCCTACCCTCACTAACATATATGTGCTATAAATACATGGTACATGGTTTAGAAATAATGTGCTGATCTGAAATCATTTAGTCCTTCACTTGAGCAAGGTGTGAGTGCAGTGCATCTGAAATTTACCACAACTGTGATTGCACATTCATGTCAGTTCCCAAGAAATTCCAGGCCAAGCTGTTAGAATGTAATGTTGGATCTTGGGGACTACTCTCCTTTGCACCAATGAGACTGCAACTGAGGCACAGGTCAGCCAGGGTCTCATTGATAGCCTGAGATGAACCTGTGGGACTGAATGGTCTTCTCTGCACCCAGTTCCCGTGGCTTTGCCAGATGTATGAGCCCGAGACACTAATCGCTCGGAATTCCCATCGTGCTGGTGCTGTGGAAGTTCACAGCAGGTTTGAACGTCTGATGGGAAATTTGCCTGACCCACTGGTCCCCTGCTTCGGACCCTCTGCAAAAGTCTCCAACTCTGAGCAAGAGGAGGACATGTTTGGATAGTTCTGACGTTGCTGGTTAGAATCATACCTAGCACATCGGTTGCTGTTGTTGGAGGTCATCATCGTGATTGGCCCCTCCTCCCCACTGGGGTTAGAAGTGTTGTGCCTGGGCGCCATTCTTTCGGAAGGACGTCAAGGCATTGGAGAGGGTTTAGGACAGATTAATGAGGGTGGTTCCAGGGATAAGGAATCTCAGATATCAAGACTGGGAATGCTTATCTTGGAGAGAAAAAGGCCTTGGGGAAATTTGATTGAGGTGTTCCAATTTGTGAGGAGTCAGGTCAGAGTGGACAGTGGATACTTTGCATTTGTCAAAGGCTGTGAGGGTACAACTTCGTAATAAGTGGCAAAAAAAGGGTTTATACCGTGCTGAGGGTATGCTTTGAGCTGCCCAGGCACAACACCTCAGCTGAGGTCTAGCCCCAGTGACCCAGGGGAAGGAGGGGTCAGTTAGCTGAGTTGATTGGATGGCTAGTTTGCCATCCACGATGATGACCTCCAACAACTGCAACAATGTGCTAGCCATGATTCTAACCAGGAATGTCAGATCTGTCTGAACTTGTCCTTTTGCTTAGAGTTGGGGACTTTTGCAGAGGGTCCAGAGGAGGGGACAGTCAATCGAAACGTTGAAAAGGGAATGAGAGCTCTGATGAAGATTCATCTAGACCCCAAAAGCCAGCGTGCTTTCTCTCCATGGACACTGCCTGACCTGCTGTGACCTCCAGTACTGGCTGTTTTTGGAATGAGACCATTGTTTCAAAAGGAAGAAGGTTCAGGGTTATGAAGAGAAACTGGGGGACGTGATTTGAATAAACTGCTTATTCCGAGTGTCCAGTGGCATTCTCCTGCTCCATGACAATACTCAGAAATGAAGCTCCGCCCATTTAGTTCTGGACCTTTATTCAAGATGAGGGTGCGGTAGGACCCAGAGATGGCTCCGGCCGGGGTACGGGGACTGGGTCAGGCTGTCGCCCTCCACCTCCTCCAAGACTTCCGTTTCCCCAGCTCCCAACGCCTCATCTTCACCATGGATATCCAATCTCTCTGCACCTCCATCCGCCATGACCAGGGCCTCCAAGCCCTCCATTTTTTCCTCTCCAGACGTCCCCAACAGTACCCTTCCACCGACACTCTCATTCATTTGGCCGAACTGGTCCTCACCCTTAACATTTTCTCCTTTGAATCCTTCCACTTCCTCCAGACCAAAGGGGTAGCCATGGGCACACGTATGGGCCCCAGCTATGCCTGTCTCTTTGTTGGCTACGTAGAGCAGTTAATCTTCCGTAATTACACTGGCACCACTCCCCACCTCTTCCTCCGCTACATTGATGACTGCAATCGCGCCATCTCGTGCTCCCGCGAGGAGGTTGAGCAATTCATCAACTTCACCAACGCATTCCATCCTGACCTTAAATTTACCTGGACCATCTCTGACACCTCCCTCCCCTTTCTGGACCTCTCCATCTCCATTAATGATGACCGACTTGACACTGACATTTTTTACAAACTCAATGACTCCCACAGCTACCTGGATTACACCTCTTCCCACCCTACCTCTTGCAAAAATGCCATCCCATATTCCCAATTCCTCCGTCTCTGCCGTATCTGCTCCCAGGAGGACCAGTTCCACCACAGAACACACCAGATGCCTCCTTCTTTAGAGACCGCAATTTCCCTTCCCACGTGGTTAAACGTGCCCTCCAACGCATCTCGTCCACATCCCGCACCTCCGCCCTCAGACCCCAGCCCTCCAACCGTAACAAGGACAGAACACCCCTGGTGCTCACCTTCCACCCTACCAACCTTCGCATAAACCAAATCATCTGCCGACATTTACACCTCCTCCAAACGGACTCCACCACCAGGGATATATTTCCCTCCCCACCCCTCTCCGCCTTCCGCAAAGACCGTTCCCTCCATGACTACTGGTCAGGTCCACGCCCCCCCTAAAACCCACCCTCCCATCCTGGCACCTTCCCTTGGCACCGCAGGAACTGTAAAACCTGCGCCCACCCCTCCTCCCTCACCTCTATCCAAGGCCCTAAAGGAGCCTTCCACATCCATCAAAGTTTTACTTGCACATCCACTAATATCATTTATTGTATCCGTTGCTCCCGATGAGGTCTCCTCTACATTGGAGAGACTGGGCGCCTCCTACCAGAGCGCTTTAGGGAACATCTCCGAGACACCCGCACCAATCAGCCACACCGCCCCGTGGCCCAACATTTCAACTCCCCCTCCCACTCTGCCGAGGATATGGAGGTGCTGTGCCTCCTCCACCGCCGCTCCCTCACCACCAGACGCCTGGAGGAAGAACGCCTCATCTTCCGCCTCGGAACACTTCAACCCCAGGGCATCAATGTGGACTTCAACAGTTTCCTCATTTCCCCTTCCCCCACCTCACCCTAGTTCCAAACTTCCAGCTCAGCACTGTCCCAATGACTTGTCCAGACTTGTCCTACCTGCCTATTTCCTTTTCCACCTATCCAGTCCACCCTCTCCTCCCTGACCTATCACCTTCATCCCCTCCATCCCCACCCCCACTCACCCATTCTACTCTATGCTACTTTCTCCCCATGCCCACCCTCCTCTAGCTTATCTCTCCATGCTTCAGGCTCACTGCCTTTATTTCTGATGAAGGGCTTTTGCCCGAAATGTCGATTTCGCTGCTCCGTGGATGCTGCCTGAACTGCTGTGCTCATCCAGCACCACTAATCCAGAATCTAACTGGATTGACAGCTTTTCACACCCAAATCCGGCTACAGAAAGTGAGAGGCTGTGCTATTCACTTTCCAGCTGGATTGTAGTCAGTAAGGAGAGATCTCTGGGTGACATTGCCTCTTTAAACCGAACCTGAATGTGAGGTTTCTATAAGATAATGAATGTCCTATTTCGGCCTCTGAAACTGACGGGATTGTTACATTGTATCCCCAGTCCCGGCCTGAAACTGACGGGATTGTTACATTGTATCCCCAGGCCGGGCCCTGAAACTGACGGGATTGTTACATTGTATTACCAGGCCCGGGGGCCCTGAAACTGACGGGATTGTTACATTGTATCCCCAGGCCGGGCCTCTGAAACTGACGGGATTGTTACATTGTATCCCCAGGCCGGGCCTCTGAAACCGACGGGATTGTTACATTGTATCCCCAGGCCGGGCTCTGAAACTGATGGGATTGTTACATTGTATTACCAGGCCCGGGCCCTGAAACTGACGGGATTGTTACATTGTATCCCCAGGCCGGGCCCTGAAACTGACGGGATTGTTACATTGTATTACCAGGCCCGGGGGCCCTGAAACTGACGGGATTGTTATACTGTATCCCCAGGACAGGCCCTGAAACTGACGGGATTGTTACATTGTATCCCTCGGCCGGGGCCCTGAAACTGACTCGATTATTACATTGTATCCCCAGGCCGGGCCCTGAAACTGATGGGATTGTTACATTGTATCTCCAGGCCGGGCTCTGAAACTGATGGGATTGTTACATTGTATCCCCAGGCCGGACCCTGAAACTGACGGGATTGTTACATTGTATCCCCAGGCCGGGCCCTGAAACTGACGGGATTGTTACATTGTATCCCCAGGCCCGGGGCCCTGAAACCGATGGGATTGTTACATTGTATCCCCAGGCCGGGCCCTGAAACTGACGGGATTGTTACATTGTATCCCTAGGCCCGGGGCCCTGAAACTGACGGGATTGTTACATTGTATCCCCAGGCCGATTGTTGCATTGTATCCCCAGGCTGGGCCCTGAAACTGACGGGATTATTACATTGTATCCCCAGTCCCGGCCTGGGATTTCGCTGAGGCTCTAGATTGATGTCTCTGTCTTTTTGCAGCTCTTGCACTTGTCTGAATCTTCACTCTCGCCATGTTCGGCATTTTGAAGGGTTTAGCTGGTGGTGGTGGTAGAAGCGGCCTTTCGGGCCAATTACTCCAGGGATTGGCCAGCGTCATTGGGTAAGCGACCTCGTTTAAAACCTGCCTGAGTCAGATGGGGGTTTTCAAACAAAAATGACAACCTTGACTATTTCAAACCACCCTCTCGCCACTTTTTAAGATTCAATTAGTTTGTGTAAACTTGCAATACTGTCTCCCTATTCATCAAACTGCCTCATAGTGAACATGCAGTTTAACATTGTTTTGAATGGGTGGGGTTCACCAACTCTGGTGCTCACCAAAATTCATCCGATTTGAGAAGCGTTTTAGCTCCGGCCTATGGGTACAGGATCTGGTCTGGGATCAAAGCTTCCAGTATCCTGTTGGCGGTGCCTGTTTGTAAATTGAAAACATCGCAGTGCATTGAAGGAAGTTGAGTACAAGGCAGGCTATTGCATTTTCCCATGCTGATTATAGAATTCTGCAAACTCAATTCCCTGCCCATATCGTTGTTGTAGTTTTAAATTCCTGACACATTTGGAATAATGACCATTTAGCCTTATTTTCAATCAATCTGTGCTGATATGTTATAGACAGAGACTCAACCCAGAGCTTCTGACACTACCATTGCTCCACAAGACCATTTGGTTTACCATTTGGATACTGACCCGAGCACACTGGGTCTAAGGAATCGATTACCGAAGCTGATCACTTGAGCAAAGATCAGCCATTAAGATGGTTAATTTCATGGCTTATTTTCTGATTAAACTCTGTGTTGCTCCATGTGGTGGGGTTTGGGCGAGGGATTAGTTCAGTGAAGTTTGTTTACCGGGGGATAGGAAGCTTGAGTGAGCTTTGTCATGAAAGGTTTTAGGTAACCTCCTTCCAGCTGTGATTATGGCTGGTTGAAATGTGTGCGTGTGCGCGCGCTCTTGAAGATCTCTGCTGCATTGCATGGGCCATTGGAATACAGTGTTGACCTCTTTTTTAATCCAAGAAAAATGTAAACACGTTGGAGTAATTCTGAAGGTCTGCCAGACTAATATGCCAGAATGGTGGGGGAGAGGTGATGGGGAAAGGTTGGACTGTCTAGGCTTCTGTGCACTGGTGTTCTGAAGAATGAGGTGGCTTGATTGATAAAATATAAGATCCTGAGGGATCTTGACAGGGTGGCTGTAAAGATGATCTTTCCCCCTGTCAGTGAGTCCAGAGCTCAGGGTCATTGTCTGTCCATCTAAAAAGAGGTGAGGCAAAGACTTTTCCAGTGGGTTGTGTCTCTTTTGGAAAGTACTTCCTGAAAAGACTTGAGAGGAGGGAATGGCCCGATTCCTGCTCTCTGTGGTATGGTCATACTCTCAGCAGCTGAGTAAAGATAGTGAAGAGAACTCAATCTTTGACTGGTGTGACCAGATTTACTGCCACAGCAGAGAGACCTCCCTGGATATTGGCATCGCTTGTAGCTTCAGGTTCCCTAAAAACAGGCTGACCCCCTCAGAGGGAAAATAATAAGGGACACTTTGAGCACCGTGGTAGGCAGGTGGTTTTCTGGCAGGGGTTTGGGGCACTGTGAGGGAACCAGTTTCTGCAAGGATGCCCAAACAAATGTTGTATTCATTTCTGGGAGGTGGGCATCGCTGCCAAGGCCAGATTTATTGCCCATCTCTAATTGCCCAGAGGGCATTTGAGAGACAACTGTATTGTGGGTCTGGAGTCACATGTAGGCCAGACCAGGTAAGGATGGCAGTTTCCTTCTGAAAGGACATTAACGAGCCAGATGGGTTTTTCTGACAATAGACAATGGATTCAGGGTCATCATTAGACTCTTAAGTTGAGTTTTTTAAAAATTGGATTCGAATTCTCACATTTGTTTGCCACATTCCCCCGTATGAAATTCTTCACTAATTTTGTCTCCCTGACCCCATCAACATTGCTCCCCTGGCTTGGTTGTCTCTCCCCAAGTCCCCTCGACACAACTGTCCTCAGTTATTAACTCAGTGTTTGCAGGATCTCGCTGTGTTCAGATTATGTGTTTCTCTGCATTTCAGCAGTTGCTGCATTTCTAAAGTAATTCATTGGCTGGGGAGCACTTGAGAATATATGAGGCAACAAAAGGTTCTTCCAATCCCCTCTGCCTCAGTTGAACCCACCTCCATCTCTTTTCCAAGTCCTGACCATGTGGTGGGTGGGGAGGGGGTGATGGAATTCTCAAGACACCCTTACTTTGTTTGCATGTAAACTAACAGAATAGATAAGGGAGAACCAGTAGAATGTATTTGGCTTTTCAGAAGGCTTTTCACAATGGTAGCAAAGTGACTCAGTGGTTAGCATTGCTCCTTTACAACACCAGGGGACACTATGATTAAAGTCCTGCATAAGAACTTCAAAGCACTTAAGTTTGGTGGTAATATACAGGCCTTGATTGAGAATAAGTTAGTAAGCAGAAAACTGCAGGAATAGGTGGGTCATTTTCAGGGGGAAGGCAGTGACAATTGGACCAGTACCTGAATCCCAGCTATTTTCAATGATCTGACTTATTTGTTTGGGAAAATCAAATGTAATATTTCCGAGTTTGCTGATGACACAAAAAGGAATTGTGAGTGATGAGGAGGCTGTAGACAGTTCAAAGCAAGTTAGACAAGTTGATTGAGTGGTCAGATGCTTGGTGGGTCGAGCATAATCTGGATCAATGTGAAGTTATTTACTGCGGTGTGGCAAAAATGAATTGTCGAGTATTATTAAAATGGTGATGGATTGAGAAATATCAGTGCACAAAGAAACCTAGATTTCCTTGTACAATAGTTACTCAAAGCAAGCATGTTGGTGCAGCAACAGTTCGAAAGGCAAGTCGCCCTTTGACCTTCATTACAAGAGGATCCAATTAAGGGAGTGCGATACCTTACTGTAACTTTACTGGGCTTGGTGAGACCACACCTGGAGAACCATGTGCAGGTTTGGTCTCTTTCCCCAGAGACAGGACATAGTAGACATGGAGAGTATACAGTGAAGGTTCACCAGACTGATTTCTGGGATTAGAGGAAGCGAGATTGGTTTGGCTGGGGTGGTGTTCACCAGCATTGAGAAGAATGGTGGGGGGTGGGGGGTGGGGGGGGGGGGGGGGCATGAGATGTGTAAAATTCTGACAGGCCTGGACAGACTGGATGCAGGGTCCTCTGGCTTGGATGTTTACAGTCCCAGGATATTGGGTAGGCCTTTAGGAATAATGAGAAATGTCTTTAACTGGGAAGGTAGTCAGCCTGTGGAATTGTCTATGCTGTAGAGGTCAAGTCACTGAACCAATGTCTTTCTGAAGTTGAGGTCTGAGTGTTAAAGCTGTCAAGAGGTATGGGGAGAACAGGGGAGTATGGCATTCAGCTAGAAAATCAGTTGTGATCATTTGAGTTTTAGGGAAGGCTGGATGGGCCCAATGGCCTCCTCTCCTATTGCTGGGATAAAGAGGTGAGGAAATTTACAGGAAAGTTATCATCGTGCAGTATCCAGCCTGAGAACATCTGTGGGATTGTTGCATTTTAAAAATTAACCTATTTTTCTAATCAACTTGTTCAGAGATATTATTACGCATGTCAGGAGCAGATGGGACTTGAAGCCAGGCATCTCTGGTCCAGAGGCAGAAGCACGGCCCCTGCACCACAAGGGGGCCCCCCTGTGCCAACAATTAAAAGAGGGGTGTGCACTTATGAGTAACTCGGCCTCTTCCAGCGGCAGGTGTGGCTTTTAACAGAGTTGGTTCTTCCACATTTTTTTCTTGTAATGAGCTGCTGAGCCTTTCCCTGAGGTTAGTTACATGACAGCTCAGTGGAGGACAGGTCCTGACAGCTTTTCCATCAGGTGCACCAGTCAGACCGCCATTTTCCACAACTGACAGGACAGTCAGGCACAGTGGTGGCAGATGGAATTCAATCTGACAAAACTCTGGGCTCATGCACTTGTGGAGGGCAAACAAGGTGAGGGATGACACTTGGAATGCTTGGATCCTGGAGTGTATTGAAGATCAGAGGGACCTTGATGTGCATATCCATAGTTCCCTGATGGTAGCAGGACAGGCAGATGAGGTGATTAAGAAATCCTCCAGGATACTTGCCTTTAGTAGCCATGACACACACAATACAAGAGCAGGAATGTTATGCAGGTTAAGTCACAGCGGGAATACTGCGTGTAGTTCTGGTCATGATGCTATAGGAAGGATGAGGTTGTATGTGGGAGTCAGATCTTTGACCGGCATAGACCTGGCTGAATGGCCTCATGCCGTAAATGTCTGATTCTGTGAACACTCCATTGTTTTGTACACTAGATCTTGATGCAGTGTGGTGGATATATATCCTTTTGACTGACCACAGCTTCATTTGCATAACCAGGATAGCATTATGCAAATTTAGAACATGTTCAGGAAGAATTGAGGAACTGGAAGTTTGTATTTGCACCTGTAATAAAACACAACCTTACATATGGAATAAGTGCTGATTAAAATGATTGATTTGCAGCTTGTCAATGCAAACTTCATTCTGAGGGGGTTGGAAGAATGAACATAAATCTGCTTGAGTGAGTGAGTTTATGGCTTACTGTCGGTGTTTAAATCCTATGATTTATGTGTCACGAGTAGCACATGGCAATATCGAACAAACAATGCAGTCATGATCAAACAGCAATATGGTAATGATCTAATCTGTGTTGATGTTGGCTGGGAAATTGGCAGGGTGCCATGGAGTGGTGGTGATGGTGCCATGGTATCTTTCTGGGAGAAAAGATGGAGGTGCGGCATTCATTGAATCACACAGACAAGAGGAGGCTCTTTGGCCTATCGAGTCTGTACTGCCAGAAATACATAATCTACACAGGTCCCACTTTCCAGCACTGGGCCTGTAGCCTTGAATTTAAAGTACCCGTCCAAATGCCAAGATGGCGGCAATCTGAGAGGATCGCGTTGCAGAGCTCTGCACCGTGACACCAGCAGGACAAGCTTTTAACCCACCCTTCCCGGATTATTGCGATATCCTGGTACTCTAGAAAGGTAGGGGAGTCCCAGGAAACTAAAAATTAAACTTACCTGCATTTCTTGTCGTCTAGCGATGCTGAAGAAGGGAGGAGGAGTGTCCAAGTCTGGGCCCGGGGCCCAGCCTGCAGGATCCTTGGTGTCAGTTACTTTCCAAGCCCTGGTGAAGAAGCTTGCAAAGTCCAACAAGATGCTGCATAAACAGACAGAGGAGAAGCTGGCCCCAATCTCTATCATGCTACAGAAGCCCTGGAGACGCAGGTCTGTAATTTGCGCAACCAAGTGGATGTTCACGTGAATGGGCAGGAGAAAAAAACATTCAGATCATCGGTCTGCCTGGGGCTAAGAAAGGTGAGCAGCCTGCGGAATTTATTGAGGGCTGGCTGTCGAAATGTCTGAACTTGGAGGCTAGGCATGAGAGGCTTGGAGATTGAGAGGGCTCACTGGGTCACAGCGCGGAGGTCAAGTTTGGGTCAATGTCCTCGTCCTCGTCCTCTCCTGGTGCGGTTTCATCACCATAGCCATAAGGAGAGAATTGTGGAAGCTTCCAGAATCCAGGGGAAGGATCCAAAGGCCCTAATTTATGAGGCTTTTAGGATCATGTTCTTCCAGGACTTCTCAGCGGCGGTGATCCAGAAATGAAAATCTTATGACGGTGTCAAGAGAAGACTGAGGGAGCTTGGAATTCAATACTCCCTGAAGTACCCAGCAGTGCTTTGGATCACCTTAGATGAATCCGTACATCTCTCTTTTACACGTCAGAGAAGACAAGAGACTTTGTGGACAAATTAACCCAATCTGAACAATGTTATGTACAAATAGTAGTGTTGTTTGGGTATGTCTTACAAAAAAAACAGGAAATCCAGTTGGAGCTTTCTTTTCCTATATATATTTGTTTCTATTGGTAATAATTGGGTGTAAACTATGTTTGGTGGCAGTTGAGATGTGTACTTTCAATTTTTAAGTTGCGTTATACCAAAGGATGGGTACAGCGCTGCGGTCTGCATTGAGTACTGTGCTCACACAGATGGCAAAGAAGGAGCTTACCTTTTGCTGAGCGTGGTGACAGGTTATATGAGCACGGAGATAGGCCAGGCAAATATTTAGCATATCTCGCCAGGCAAAGGAATGCCCTTCAAGCCATTACGGCGATTAGGGAAGGGTCTGGGAACTTAACGTGTGACTCCAAAAAGATTAATGGGCATACCAGAGATTTTACTCTAAGTTAAAAGGGGCGGCACGGTGGCACAGTGGTTAGCACTGCTGCCTCACAGCGTCAGAGACCCGGGTTCAATTCCCGCCTCAGGCGACTGACTGTGTGGAGTTTGCACATTCTCCCCGTGTCTGCGTGGGTTTCCTCTGGGTGCTTCGGTTTCCTCCCACAATCCAAAGATGTGCAGGTCAGGTGAATTGGCCATGCTAAATTGCCCGTAGTGTTAGGTTAGGGGATGGGTGGGTTGCGCTTCGGCGGGTCGGTGTGGACTTGTTGGGCCGAAGGGCCTGTTTCCACATTGTAAGTAATCTAATCTAATCTTACATCAATCTGAGGGTTGTGAGGAGGGTCGGGCAAAGATGGAATCTTTTTTTTAAGGATCTGGAGCTCCCAGGCGTGACCCTCAAACAAGAGTCTTTTCTCAATGCTCCCTTATCAGAGCAAGAGATGCAGGAAGCTGTGAGGCAGCTTCAGAGTGGAATTCTATAAGGGGTTATAAGCATACTGTCAGGCCCGATGCTCAATATGTTTAATGACTCATACAGCCATGATTGTTTCCCGCCATCTCTGAGAGAGGCCAATATTTCACTTATTCTTAATAAAGAGAAGGTCCCGGAGGATTGTACTTCATACAGTCCCATTTCACTCCAAAATGTGGACTTTAAAATCTTCTCTAAGTCTCTTGCGTTAAGGCTAGAGACTGTGTTACCCACTATTGTTAAAGAGGACCAAACAGGCTTCATAGAGGGCTGGAGTTCTCCAATAATGTTCGGAAGCTGCTTAATGTAACTTAAGTATGTCAGCAACGGTCATTACAGGGATTGGTGATTGGTCACATGCAGAGAAGGCATGTGACAGAGTTGAGTGGCCGTGCCTTTTCTATACTCTGGAGCAGTTGGGTTTGCGCAAACTCTTTATAAGACGGGTAAAGATTCTCTACAGTGGCCCTCTCACTGCGGTCATCACTAATGGGATACGGTCAAGTAATTTTAACATTTTTTTTAGGGGCAGCTGGCAGGACTGTCCCCTTTTACCACTGCTTTTTACGTTGGTGATTGAACCATTGGTGGAGGCCAGTTGTGGGGATCCTAATGTATCAGCTCCAGAAGTGGGGTCAAAATTACCTAAGATTTTGTTGTATGCGAACAATGTCCTAATTTTTTCATCAAATCCAGCAGTTTCAGTGCCTCACCTGATTCAATGCATTTGCGCATTTGGTGCCATTTTGGGATACAAGATTAATTTTGCTAAATCAGAGGCTATGCCTATGGGTGGCCTTATGAAAGGTGTTGAGGGCAAATATTGATTCCCATTTAAGTGGTCACGGGGGGGGGTTTGTGTATTTGGGCATTTTCGTTGCCCCAGTTTTGGATCGGCTGTTCAAAGCCAATTTTGTTCAATTATTTGACAAAATCTAACAAGACCTTCAAAGATGGGAGGCGCATCCGGTCTCAGGGTTGAGTCAGATAGCGCTTATTAAGATAAATATTCTCCCCCGTTTGCTATACCCTGTTTGGATGGTTCCCCTGATTTTCAATAAGCAAATATCCAGGACACTAGCGACTGGTTCAGCTCCATTATCTGGCATTGTAAGCGGTCCCTCATTAAGTTAGCTCAACTGCAACTACCTCACAGATTGGGGGGAGTGGATCTCGCAGACATTAACAACTACCAACTAAGCTTGCTTTTATCATACGTCAATGATTGGGCTCGTGGGGACCCTCTTTCAAAATGGTTAGATATCAAAACCTCCAAGCAGTGTGCCCCCTTACCAGCTTCTTGTTTTTGGACAAAATGAGGATAGTTAAGGAATATTGCCATAACCCAATAGTTATCAATACTGTTAAAGCATGGAGGGCAATTCGGCAGAGGGAAGGCAATATTGGCAAAACATCTTTGTTTACACCTTTAGTGGGGCTAATAGATTCAGGATTCAAACATTGGGTGGTTAGGGGTGTGTCTTGCATTAGCGATTTATTTGAGGGAGACACAATGATATCCTTCGATCAGTTAACACAGAAATACGAGCTATCTAATAGGGACCTCTTGCGTTATTTTCAAAAAAAGACTACACTTTTGACTGAACCTGACAAATCCAACATTGAGAAGAAAGAGAATATTATCTGTCAGCACTTTATATCATCAATCTGAGGTGTCCCCTCAGATAAGTTTGATTGACTCTGCAGGGTATGGGAGAGAGAGCTAGGTGTTGAAGTCTCCTCAGGGGCATGGGAAGATATTTGGGAAAATGAAAGAATGATATCAATTTGTAATAGGACCAATGTTTTACAGTTGAAGATTCTCCACAGGGTCCACTTGGCACCGGACTGTTTGTTAAAATTTAAACCAGGGGGATCTTCAACATGCCCCAAGTGCGAGGTCTGTACAGGTACTCTGACCCATTGTCTCCGGTCAAACGTACTGGAGTGACAGGGACAATGGAGAGGAGTTTGGGTGTAAGGGTCAAGAAGGACCCGATTACTCCTCATTTTTAGCGCAAGAAAGAATATCTTGCTAGGTTGGGTATTTGAAAACGCCCCGGGCCTGTTGCCTTGGATATTCTCACAAGTATGGTACATCACAAAACTGAGAATTTTTGTAAGACATGTTTGTTTCCAATGCTACTGTACAGTTTGTGACTGTGTGCGTGATATTTTTTATGAATAAAATACATTTTGAAATCCAAAAAGCTCACTGTGTACACATGTTGTTGACACCAAAGGGCTTTGAGATGTTCTGAGGCTGTGAAAGGTGCTATATAAATGTAGGTTCTTGCTTTTTTGATGGCAGCTGTGTGTGAACCTCTGACATTTCCCAGTAGACCATAGCGATGGTTTAAAAACCAATGATACTAAGTGCGCTGGTTGTTTGTAGGCAAATGTATAGCAAAGGAGCTATTTAATTCAAACTGTGCTTGTAATACAGCCACTCACAGGACACCGTTTCCCTTTTACTGATTTCAGTTTGCCCACTGTCACTCTCCACAATCCCACTGAGCTCCCATGAGGATTGGGAGCTTTGTGTTTCAGCACCTCCAGATCAAGGTACAGATTCTCATTGTATTCATTTTGACCCGTTTAACGATATTTGTTCCGTAAGTGCACTCATCAGGGCCCTCCCGCACTATTTCTTGCTAGCTTATTCCCAGCTTTACCAAGTATTCACACTGTGCCTTACTGTGTGTGAGAGAGACAGAGAATGTCCATGTGACTGTTTTTGGAGGGGGGAAATGAGTGTGTGTGTGTGTGTGTGTGAAAGAGAGAGAGTGGGCTGTATGTGAGTGAGAGAGAGAATGTGATGTATGTATGTGAGACAGAGGGTGTGTGTATGTGAGTGATAGCATTTGACTGTGCTGTGTGTGTGTGTGTGTGAGTATGCTCTGAGAGTGAGGCTGTGTGTGTCTCAAAAAGAAATAATGATGTGTCAGTGTGTGTGTTTGTGAGAGATTGAGCTGTGGTGTCTGACTGTGAGAGATTGTGCTGTTTGGATAGTTTTGTGGTATTTACCCAGGAAATGTTGAACATAACAACAGCTCATCTAACAAGCGCCCTGTACAATTGACTCTCCCTCAGTCACAAAGACCTCTCAACTCTTGTCTTCACCCCAAAACCACCCTACCTTCCCAAACTATTTCACAACACTGAGTGGGCTGGCCTCACAAGCATGGGCAGAGAGAGCGGAGTTGTCTCCTTGGTCGGGTGGAGACTGAGCCCAGCGTGGGGAGAGAGTGTGGAGTTGGCTGCTTGGTCGGTGGGTGACTGGAGAAAGTGAGGTCTGCAGATGCTGGAGATCAAAGTTGAAACTTTATTGCTGGAACAGCACAGCAGGTCAGGCAGCATCCAGGGAACAGGAGATTCGACGTTTCGGGCACAGGCCCTTCTTCAGGATTCCTGAAGAAGGGCCTGTGCCCGAAACGTCGAATCTCCTGTTCCCTGGATGCTGCCTGACCTGCTGTGCTGTTCCAGCAATAAAGTTTCAACGGGGGGTGACTGGGCCCAGCATGGGGAGAGAGAATGGAGTTGGCTGCTTGGTCGGGGGGTGACTGGGCCCAGCAGGGGGAGAGGGAGTGGAGTTGGCTCATTGGGGAGACTGAGCCCAGCAGGGGGAGAGAGAATGGAGTTGGGTCCTTGGGGAGACTGAGCCCAGCAGGGGGAGAGAGAATGGAGTTGGGTCCTTGGTCGGGGGAGGGGGGGGGTACTGAGCCCAGCAGGGGGAGAGAGGAGAGAGAGTGGAGTTGGCTCCTTGGGGAGACTGAGCCCAGCAGGGGGAGAGAGAATGGAGTTGGGTCCTTGATTGGGGGGGGGGGGAGGGTACTGAGCCCAGCAGGGGGAGAGAGAGTGGAGTTGGCTGATTGGGGAGACTGAGCGCAACAGGGGGAGAGAGAGTGGAGTTGGCTACTTGGTATGTTGGTGACTGGGCCCAGCAGGGGGAGAGAGAATGGAGTTGGCTCATTGGTGGGGGAGAGAGGGGGGGGAGGGTACTGAGCCCAGCAGGGGGAGAGAGAGTGGAGTTGGCTCCTTGGTTGGGGGAGGACTGGGTCCAGCATGGGGAAAGAGAGTGGAGTTGGCTCATTGGGGAGACTGAGCGCAGCATGGGGTGAGAGAGTGGAGTTGGCTCCTTGGGGAGACTGAGCGCAGCATGGGGAGAGAGAGTGGAGTTGGCTGCTTGGTCGGGGGGTGACTGGGCCCAGCATGGGGAGAGAGAATGGAGTTGGCTCATTGGGGAGACTGTGCCCAGCATGGGGAGAGAGAATGGAGTTGGCTCATTGGGGTGACTGGGCCCAGCATGGGGAGAGAGAGTGGAGTTGGCTCATTGGTGGGGGGAGGACTGGGCCCAGCATGGGGAAAGAGAGTGGAGTTGGCTCATTGGTGGGGGGAGGACTGGGCCCAGCATGGGGAAAGAGAGTGGAGTTGGCTCATTGGTGGGGGGAGGACTGGGCCCAGCATGGGGAAAGAGAGTGGAGTTGGCTCCTTGGGAGACTGAGCCCAGCATGGGGAAAGAGAGTGGAGTTGGCTCATTGGGGAGACTGAGCGCAGCATGGGGTGAGAGAATGGAGTTGGCTGCTTGGTCGGGGGGTGACTGGGCCCAGCATGGGGAGAGAGAGTGGAGTTGGCTCATTGGTGGGGGGAGGACTGGGCCCAGCATGGGGAGAGAGAGTGGAGTTGGCTGCTTGGTCGGGGGGTGACTGGGCCCAGCAAGGGGAGAGAGAGTGGAGTTGGCTCATTGGTGGGGGGAGGACTGGGCCCAGCATGGGGAAAGAGAGTGGAGTTGGCTCCTTGGGAGACTGAGCCCAGCATGGGGAGAGAGAGTGGAGTTGGCTCCTTGGGGAGACTGAGCCCAGCAGGGGGAGAGAGAATGGAGTTGGGTCCTTGGTCGGGGGGGGGGGGGGTACTGAGCCCAGCAGGGGGAAAGAGAGTGGAGTTGGCTCCTTGGGAGACTGAGCCCAGCATGGGGAGAGAGAGTGGAGTTGGCTCCTTGGGGAGACTGAGCCCAGCAGGGGGAGAGAGAATGGAGTTGGGTCCTTGGTCGGGGGGGGGGGGGTACTGAGCCCAGCAGGGGGAGAGAGAGTGGAGTTGGCTCCTTGGGGAGACTGAGTGCAACAGGGGGAGAGAGAGTGGAGTTGGCTCATTGGTGGGGGGAGGACTGGGCCCAGCAGGGGGAGAGAGAGTGGAGTTGGCTCCTTGGGAGACTGAGCCCAGCATGGGGAGAGAGAGCAGAGTTGGCTCCTTGGGGAGACTGAGCCCAGCAGGGGGAGAGAGAGTGGAGTTGGCTCCTTGGGAGACTGAGCCCAGCATGGGGAGAGAGAGCAGAGTTGGCTCCTTGGGGAGACTGAGCCCAGCAGGGGGAGAGAGAGTGGAGTTGGCTCATTGGGGAGACTGAGCCCAGCATGGGGAGTGAGAGTGGAGTTGGCTCCTTGGTGGGGAGGAGAGGGGGGTGGAGATGGGGCCCAGCAGGGGGAGAGAGAGTGGAGTTGGCTCCTTTTTCGGGGGGGTACTGGGCTCAGCAGGGGGAGAGAGAGCCTTTAGCGAGCTGATAACAGCAGTGATTGTGAGTCTAGTGGCCAGTGTTGGCGCTGAAACCGAATGTGTGGGCTGGGCGGTCTCTGACGTTTGTGGGCCCAGCGCAGGATTTGAGGCTGTGGCAGGACTGTGGGCTTTCAATGGCAGGACAGTCGCCCGAATGACTGTCATCGTAACACCTGACCAGATTTGGCATTGTCCCACCACCCCCTTGGGGACCGAACTAGCCCCTGGTGAAAATACACACTCACCCACTTACCAGCTTACCCAGCTGATAAGTCACTGACCTATCCACTCTGAATGTTCACCCACTCACTCACTAATGTTCACACTAGAAATTCAAACCAATCTTATGGCAGCTAAGTGCTACAAGAAGGGGATGTGTCTAGTTTCCCTCTGATATGACAGAGCTGCAGTGAATCCCTGCAATGGATCTGTGTGATGGATGGGAGAAGTGGGAAGGAGGTCAATTTGGCAGAAATACATCCACATTGCTATTAGAGAAAGAGGATTAGAATTTTGATTCCATGACACTGAAGGAACGGTGATATTTTCCCAAGTCAGCATTAGGTTAGATTAGATTCCCTATAGTGTGGAAACAGGCCCTTTGGCCCAACAAGTCCTCACCGACCCTCCGAAGATCAACCCACCCAGACCCATTTCCCTCTGAATAATACACCTAACACTACGGGCAATTTAGCTTGGCCAATTCACCTGACCTGCACATCTTTGGACTGTGGGAGGAAACCAGAGCACCTGGAGGAAACCCACGCAGACACGGGGAGAAGGTGCAAACTCCACACAGATAATCGCCCGAAGCTGGGATCGAACCCGGGTCCCTGGCGGCGTGAGGCAGCAGTGCTATCCACTGAGCCACTGTGCTGCCCCGAAAGGATGGTTGACAAATGTTATGGGAATTTGCAATTGGTGGTATTCCTATATATCTGTTGGCTTGTCCTTTTAGATGATATTGGTCATTGGTTTGGTGGGTGCTGACTAGGAACTTTAGTGAATTTCTGCGGTGAATCTTGAAGATGGTACACATTGCTGCTACTGTGCTTGAGAGCTGGAGGGAGTGAATGTTTGTGGATTTGGTGCCAATCAAGCAGGCTTCTTTGTCCTGGATGGTGTCAAGCATTGTGGGTGGTGTAGGAGCTGCTCTCATACAGGTAGGTGGGGAGTATTCCATCACACTCCTGACTTGTGTCTTATGGAAGATGGATAGGCTTTGGAAAGTAGGAGGTGTCTCACTTGTTGCAGGATTCCTAGCCCCTGACCTGCTCTTGTAGCCATTGTATTTGTGTGGCCAGTCCAGTTTGGTTTCTTATCAATGAATATATGGATGTTAATTGTTGCGGATTCAGTAGGTAGCTAGTAGTAGCATCATTGAAAGTCAAGTGCTCTGTGTGTGCATCAGAGAGAGAGAGAGATTGTGCTGTGTGTGTATCAGAGAGAGATAGAGATAGAGATTGTGCTGTGTGTGTATCAGAGAGAGAGAGAGAGATAGAGATTGTGCTGTGTGTGTATCAGAGAGAGAAAGAGAGATAGAGATTGTGCTGTGTGTGTATCAGAGAGAGAAAGATAGAGATTGTGCTGTGTGTGTATCAGAGAGAGAAAGAGAGATAGAGATTGTGCTATGTGTGTATGAGAGAAAGAGAGATAGAGATTGTGCTGTGTGTGTATCAGAGAGAGATAGAGATTGTGTGTCTGTGTACCTTTAATATTTCCTTATGTAAATTGTGCTTATTAAACCTTTAACAAAAATTCCATTCCTTCAGTCAGTACCTGAAGGTGGGCGGCACGGTGGCACAGTGGTTAGCACTGCAGCCTCACAGCGCCAGAGACCCGGGTTCAATTCCCGCCTCAGGCGACTGACTGTGTGGAGTTTGCACGTTCTCCCCGTGACTGCGTGGGTTTCCTCCGGGTGCTCCGGTTTCCTCCCACAATCCAAAAAAGTGCAGGTTAGGTGAATTGGCCACGCTAAATTGCCTGTAGTGTTAGGTAAGGGGTAAATGTAGGAGAATGGGTCTGGGTGGGTTACGCTTCGGCGGGTCGGTGTGGACTTGTTGGGCCGAAGGGCCTGTTTCCACACTGTAGGTAATCTAATTCAAAATCTAATTCAAAATACCTGTGCCCACTCACTGCTGCCACACCTGCTTAGTATTTCCAGCATTTTCTATTTTTATTTGAACATCAATACTATGTGGTCTGCTGATGATTGGATCTTACACTCCCATGGGTGTGAATGTTTGTGAAAGTCCTGAAAGTGATTGTACTCAGTTACTCAATGGGCAAAGTCTTAGGGTTGGGTGGAGCCCATTAAAAATCACATTTAATTACAACTATCTAACAAAACAGTCACTGCTTTTGTTTCTAAGGGGAGACAATGCAGCGCAGATAGAGGTAATTCAGCACATTTACTCTGCACTGGCCCTCTAAATCCCACCCCAAATTGACCACAGTTAACCGGAAAACTACAGGACAATTTAACATCGAGAGTGTGGTGCTGGAAAAATGCAGCAGGCCAGGCAGCATTCAAGGAACAGGAGAATCAATGTTTTGGGCATAAGCCCTTCATCAGGAATGGCAGTTGAACATACATATGGCACTGAACCTACATATTTTCATACTGTGGAGGAAACCAGAGCATCCAAAGGAAACCCAGAGGGTGGCATGTGCATGGAATGAGCTGCCAGAGGAAGTGGTGGAGGCTGGTACAATTACAACATTTAAAAGGCATCTGGATGGGTATATGAATAGGAAGGGTTTAGAGGGATATGAGTGTGAATGTGCAGAGGTGCAAGGCTGGAATTGAACCCTGGTGCTGTGAGGCAGCAATGCTAACCACTGTACTACCATGCTACACAAACTCACAGCCCTTTCTTTGGCTCGGCCAATGGCAGAACAGACAGGTGATACTAAAATTGTGTAACATTCTAAAATAAAAGCCAAGTAGTGTGGATGCCGCAGAGAGAAACTGCATTAGAGAAGCTCAGCAGGTATGGCAGCATTTGTGGAGAGTGAAACACAGTTAACACTTTGAGTCTGGCATTACATTTTTTCAGAACTAAACACAAATTGTTCACAGCTAGAGAATGGTGTGCAGTTTTAGTGGCCACATGACAAGATGCACCCGATCAAATTGGATGAGGAACAGAGAAGAAGGGGGGACTGGACTGGAAAATATTCACTTAGGAAAGACACACTTGACTAGGGCTGTAATAGAGGAGGTTGAGATAGGATTGAAATGGGATCAGTAAAATGATGAAGGCCTCATGTATAGTGAACAGGAAGGACCAGTTTCTCTTAGCAGAGGCAACAATTTTGTTTTAAAAATGGGACATGGTATCGCTGGTTAGGCCAGTGGGCAGGAAAGGCACCTCTGTGGGTCTGGAGTCACGTGTAAATCAGATTTTCTTCCTTGGAATGAATGAATGTACCAGGTAGCTCTGTGGTCACCATGAGACCAGCTCCTTTAATCCAGGTCATTTTTATTGAATTTGAATTTCAATATCGACCTTGATCGGATTGGAACCCCGGTCCCCAGAACTTTAGCTGAGGGTTTAGGATTGCTAACCCAGTGAGCATCGTTTAAAGTGCTCACTGGGAAATCACATTAAAGAATTCAAGCAACATACTCCAATAGAACCATCATTCTAGGGTGTGGTTGCCTGCAGACATACCATAAGGCTGATTCATTGTTAATAATGGTCTCCTCCCATCTAACTGTGTATAGAGTCTTAGAGTCATAGAGATCTCCAGGATGGAAACAGATCCTTCAGTCTAACTCGTCCATGCCGACCAGATATCCCAACCTAATCTAGTCCAATTTGCCAGCACTTGGCTCATATCTATCTAAACTCTTCCTATTCATATACCCATCCAGATGCCTCTTAAATATTGCAATTGTACCCAGCCTCCACCACTTCCTCTGGCAGCTCATTCCATACACGTACACCCTCTGCGTGAAAATGTTGCCCCTTAGATCTCTTTTATACCTATCCCCTCTCAACCTAAACTTATGCTCTCTAGTTCTGGACTCCCCCATCGCAGGGAAAAGACCTTGTCTATTTACCCTATCCATGCCCCTCATGGTTTTATAAACCTCTATAAGATCACCTGTCACCTCTGACCCTCCAGGGAAAACAGCCCCAACCTATTCAACCTCTGCCTATAGCTCAAATCCTCCAACCCAGGCAACACCCTTGTAAATCTTTTCTGAACCCTTTGAGGTTTCACAACATCCTTCCAATAGGAAGGAGGTTGCAATTGCATGCAATATTCTAAAAGTGGCCGAATCAATTTCCTGTACAGTTGCAACACGACCTCCCAACTCCTGTACTCAACAATCTCACCAATAAAGGTAAACATACCAAACACCTTCACTATCCTATCTACCTGCGACTCTACTTTCAAGGAGCTATGAACCTGCACTCCAAGATCTCTTTGTTCAGCAACACTCCCTAGGACCTTACCAGTAAGTGTATAAGTCTGGCTAAGATTTGCCTTCCCAAATTGCAGCACGTCGCATTTATCTAAATTAAACTCCATCTGCCACTTCTCAGCCCATTGGCCCATCTGGTCCAGATCCTGTTGTAATCTGAGGTAACCCTCTTCGCTACCCACTACACCTCCAATTTTGGTGTCAGCTGCAAACTTGCTAATTGTACCTCTTATGCTCGCATCCAAATCATTTATATCAATGACAAAAAGTAGTGGACCCAGCGCCGATCCTTGTGGCACTCCACTGGTCACAGGCCTCCAGTCTGAAGAACAACCCTCCACCACCAACCTCTGTCTTCTACCTTTTGAGCCAGTTCTGTATCCAAATGGCTAGTTCTCTCTGTATTCCATGAGATCGAACCTTGCTCACCAGTCCCCCATGGGGAACCTTGTCGAGCACCTCACTGAAGTCCATATAGATCACATCTACTGCTCTGCCCTCATCAATCCTCATTGTTACTTCAAACACAATCAAGTTTGTGAGACATGATTTCTCACGCACAAAGCCATGTTGACTATCCCTAATCAGTCCTTGCCTTTCCAAATACACGTACATCCTATCCCTCAGGATTCCCTCCAACAGCTTGCCCACCACTGACCTCAGGCTTACTGTTCTACAGTTCCCTGGCTTGTCCTTACCACCTTTCTTAAACAGTGGCACTACGTTAGCCAACCTCCAGTCTTCCGGCTCCTCACCTGTGACTATCGATGATGCAAACATCTCAGCAAGGGTATCACTTCCCTAGCTTCTCACAGAGTTCTGGTCAGGTCCTGGGGATCTATCTATGTTTCTGTGTTTCAAGACATCCAGCACTTCCTCCTCTGTAATATCGACATTTTTCAAGATGTCACCATCTATTTTTCTACTTTCTATATCTTCCATGTCCTTTTCCACAGTAAACACTGATGCAAAATACTCTTTAGTAGCTCTCCCATCTCGTACGGCTCCACACGAAGGCTGCCTTGCTGATGTTTGAGGGGCCCTATTCTCTCCCAAGTTACCCTTTTGTCTTTAATGTATTTGTAAAAACCCTTTGGATTCTCCTTAATTCTATTTGCCAAAGCTGTCTCATGTCCCCTTTTTGCCCTCCTGATTTCCCTCTTAAGTATACTCTCCTACTGCCTTTATACTCTTCTAAGGGTCCACTCGATCTATCCTGTCTATACCTGACATATGCTTCTTTCTTTTTCTTAGCCAAACCCTTAATTTGTTTAGTCATTCAGCATTCCCTACACCTACCAGCCTTTACTTTCACTCTAATAGGAATATACTTTCCCTGGATTCTCGTTATCTAATTTCTGAAGGCTTCCCATTTTTCAGCCGTCCCTTTACCTGCGAACATCTGCCCTCAATCAGCTTTAGAAAGTTCTTTGAGGAGAAAGTGAGGTCTGCAGATGCTGGAGATCAGAGCTGGAAATGTGTTGCTGGAAGAGCGCAGCAGGTCAGGCAGCATCCAGGGAACAGGAGAATCGACGTTTCAGGCATAAGCCCTGAAGAAGGGCTTATGCCTGAAACGTCGATTCTCCTGTTCCCTGGATGCTGCCTGACCTGCTGCGCTCTTCCAGCAACACATTTCCAGTTTAGAAAGTTCTTGCCTAATACTGTCAAAATTGGCCTTTCTCAAGTTTAGACCTTCAACTTTCAGATCTGGTCTATCCTTTTCCATGACTATTTTAAATCTAATAGAAATATGGTCACTGGCCCCAAAGTGCTCCCCCACTGACACCTCAGTCACCTGCCCTGCCTTATTTCCCAAGAGTAGGTCAAGTTTTGCACCTTCTCTAATAGGTACACCCACATACTGAATCAGAAAATAGGAATTCCGAACGATTAGTGTCTCGGGCTCATACATCTGGCAAAGCCACACACTTAACACATTCCTCTCCATCTAAACCCTTAACACTATGGCAGTCCCAGTCTATGTTTGGAAAGTTAAAATCCCCTACCATAATCACCGTATTATTCTTACAGAAAACGGAGATTTCCTTACAAATTTATTTCTCAATTTCCTTCTGTCTATTGGGGGGGTCTATAATACCATCCTAATAAGGTGATCATCCCTTTCTTACTTCTCAGTTCCACCCAGATAACTTCCCTGGATGTGTTTCCGGGAGTATCCTCCCCCAATTTCCGTAATCAAAAATGCCACTCCCCCCTCCTCTCTTGCCTTCTTTACTGTCTTTCCTGTAGCATTTGTATCCTGGAACATTAAGCTGCCAGTCCTGCCCATCCCGAGCCACGTTTCTTTAATTGCTGTGATATCCCAGTCCCATGTTCCTAACTATGCCCTGAGTTCATCTGCCTTCCCTGTTAGGCCCCTTGCATTGAAATAAATGCAGTTAATTTATCAGTCCTACCTTGTCCTCTGCTTTGTCCCGCCTGCTCTGACTGTTTGACTCGCTTCTTTTCTCAACTGTACCAGTCTGAGACTGATCTTTTTCCTCACTATTTCACTGGGTCCCACCCTCTCACCTCACTAGCTTAAATCCTCCTGAGCAGCTCTAGCAAATCTCCCTGCCAGGATATTAGTCCCCTTCCAATTCAGGTGCAATCCGTCCTTGTACAGGTCACTTCTACCTTAGAAGACATTCCAATGAACCAAAAATGTGAATCCGTTTCCCCTATGCCAGCTCCTCAGCCATGCATTCATCTGCTCTATCCTCATATTCCTACCCTCACTAACATATATGTGCTATAAATACATGGTACATGGTTTGCAAATAATGTGCTAATCTGAAATCATTTAGTCCTTCACTTGAGCAAGGTGTGAGTGCAGTGCATCTGAAATTTACCACAACTGTGATTGCACATTCATGTCAGTTCCCAAGAAATTCCAGGCCAAGCTGTTAGAATGTAATGTTGGATCTTGGGGACTTCTGTCCTTTGCACCAATGAGACTGCAACTGAGGCACAGATCAGCCAGAGTCTCATTGAAAGCCTGAGATGAACCTGTGGGACTGAATGGTCTTCTCTGCACCCAGTTCCCATGGCTTTGCCACTTTGCCAGATGTATGAGCCCGAGACACTAATCGCTCGGAATTCCCATCGTGCTGGTGCTGTGGAAGTTCACAGCAGGTTTGAACGTCTGATGGGAAATTTGCCTGACCCACTGGTCCCCTGCTTCGGACCCTCTGCAAAAGTCTCCAACTCTGAGCAAGAGGAGGACATGTTTGGATAGTTCTGACGTTGCTGGTTAGAATCATACCTAGCACATCGGTTGCAATTGTTGGAGGTCATCATCGTGATTGGCAGGCCAGCCATCCAATCAACTCAGCTAACTGACCCCTCCTCCCCACTGGGTCACTGGGGTTAGAAGTGTTGTGCCTGGGCGCCATTCTTTCAGAAGGACGTCAAGGCATTGGAGAGGGTTTAGGACAGATTAATGAGGGTGGTTCCAGGGATAAGGAATCTCAGATATCAAGACTGAGAATGCTTATCTTGGAGGGAAGAAGGCCTTGGGGAGATTTGATTGAGGTGTTCCAATTTGTGAGGAGTCAGGTCAGAGTGGACAGTGGATACTTTGCATTTGTCAAAGGCTGTGAGGGTACAACTTCGTAATAAGTGGCAAAAAAAGGGTTTAGACCGTGCTGAGGGTATGCTTTGAGCTGCCCAGGCACAACACCTCAGCTGAGGTCTAGCTCCAGTGTCCCAGGGGAAGGAGGGGTCAGTTAGCTGAGTTGATTGAATGGCTAGTTTGCCATCCACGCTGATGACCTCCAACAACTGCAACAATGTGCTAGCCATGATTCTAACCAGGAATGAAAATGTGTTGCTGGAAAAGCGCAGCAGGTCAGGCAGCATCCAGGGAACAGGAGAATCGACGTTTCGGGCATAAGCCCTTCTTCAGGGCATAAGCCTGAAGAAGGGCTTATGCCCGAAACGTCGATTCTCCTGTTCCCTGGATGCTGCCTGACCTGCTGCGCTTTTCCAGCAACACATTTTCAGCTCTGATCTCCAGCATCTGCAGACCTCACTTTCTCTTCTAACCAGGAATGTCAGATCTGTCTGAACTTGTCCTTTTGCTTAGAGTTGGGGAGTTTTGCAGAGAGTCCAGAGGAGGGGACAGTCAATCGAAACGTTCAAAAGGGAATGAGAGCTCTGATGAAGATTCATCTAGACCCCAAAAGCCAGCGTGCTTTCTCTCCGTGGACGCTGCCTGACCCGCTGTGACCTCCAGTACTGGCTGTTTTTGGAATGAGAGCATTGTTTCAAAAAGGAAGGTTCAGGGTTATGAAGAGAAACTGGGGGACGTGATTTGAATAAACTGCTTATTCCGAGAGCGCAGTGGCATTCTCCTGCTCCATGACAATACTCAGAAATGAAGCCACACCCATTTGGTTCTGGACCTTTATTCAAAGATGAGGGTGCGGTAGGACCCAGAGATGGCTCCTCCCGGGGGCGGGGACAGGGACAGGGTCAGGCTGTCTAACCGGATTGACAACTTTTCACGCCCAAATCCGGCTGCAGAAAGCGAGAGGCTGTGCCATTCACATTTCCAGCTGGATTGAAATCGGTAAGGAGAGATCTCTGGGTGACATTGCCTATTTAAACCGAACCTGAATGTGAGGTTTCTTTAAGATAATGAGTATCCTATTTCGGCCTCTGAAACTGACGGGATTGTTACATTGTATCCCCAGTCCCCGGCCCTGAAACTGACGGGATTATTACATTGTATCCCTAGGCCCGGGGGCCCTGAAACTGACGGGATTGTTACATTGTATCCCTAGGCCCGGGGGCCCTGAAACTGACGGGATTGTTACATTGTATCCCCAGGCCCGGGCCCTGAAATTGATGGGATTGTTACATTGTATCCCCAGGCCGGACCCTGAAACTGACGGGATTGTTACATTGTATCCCTAGGCCCGGGGGCCCTGAAACTGACGGGATTGTTACATTGTATCCCTAGGCCCGGGTGCCCTGAAACTGACGGGATTGTTACATTGTATCCCCAGGCCGGACCTTGAAACTGACGGGATTGTTACATTGTATCCCCAGGCCTGGGCCCTGAAACTGACGGGATTGTTACATTGTATCCCCAGGCCTGGGCCCTGAAACTGACGGGATTGTTACATTGTATCCCCAGGCCTGGGCCCTGAAACTGACGGGATTGTTACATTGTATCCCCAGGCCTGGGCCCTGAAACTGACGGGATTGTTACATTGTATCCCCAGGCTGGGCCCTGAAACTGACGGGATTGTTACATTGTATCCCCAGGCTGGGCCCTGAAACTGACGGGATTGTTACATTGTATCCCCAGGCCGGACCCTGAAACTGACGGGATTGTTACATTGTATCCCCAGGCTGGGCCCTGAAACTGACGGGATTGTTACATTGTATCCCCAGGCCTGGGCCCTGAAACTGACGGGATTATTATATTGTATCCCCTGTCCCGGCCTGAAACTGACGGGATTGTTACATTGTGTCCCCTGCCCCGGCCTGGGATTTCGCTGAGGCTCTAGATTGATGTCTCTGTCTTTTTGCAGCTCTTGCACTTGTCTGAATCTTCACCCTCGCCATGTTCGGCATTTTGAAGGGTTTAGCTGGTGGTGGTGGTAGCAGCGGCCTTTCGGGCCAATTACTCCAGGGATTGGCCGGCGTCATTGGGTAAGCGACTTCGTTTAAAACCTGCCTGAGTCAGATGGGGGTTTTCAAACAAAAATGACAACCTTGACTATTTCAAACCACCCTCTCGCCACTTTTTAAGATTCAATTACTTTGTGTAAACTTGCAATACTGTCTCCCTGTTCATCAAACTGCCTCATAGTGAACATGCAGTTTAACATTGTTTTGAATGGGTGGGGTTCATCAACTCCCGTGCTCACCAAAATTCATCCGATTTGAGAAGAGTTTTAGCTCCGGCCTATGGGTACAGGATCTGGTCTGGGATCAAAGCTTCCAGTATCCTGTTGGCGGTGCCTGTTTGTAAATTGAAAACATCGCAGTTCATTGAAGGAAGTTGAGTACTAGGCAGGCTATTGCATTTTCCCATGCTGATTACAGAATTCTGTAAACTCAATTCCCTGCCCATATCGTTGTTGTAGTTTTAAATTCCAGACACATTTGGAATAATGACCATTTAGCATTATTTTCAATCAATCTGTGCTGATATGTTATAGACAGAGACTCAACCCAGAGCTTCTGACACTACCATTGCTCCACAAGACCATTTGGTTTACCATTTGGATACTGACCCGAGCACACTGGGTCTAAGGGAATCGATTACCGAAGCTGATCACTTGAGCAAAGATCAGCCATTAAGATGGTTAATTTCATGGCTTATTTCTGATGTAAACTCCGTGTTGCTCCATGTGGTGAGGTTTGGGCGAGGGATTAGTTCAGTGAAGTTTGTTTACCGGGGGGTAGGAAGCTTGAGTGAGCTTTGTCATGAAAGGTTTTAGGTAACCTCCTTCCAGCTGTGATTATGGCTGGCTGAAGTGTGTGTGTGTGTGTGTGTGAGAGTGCTCGTGGAGATCTCTGCTGCATTGCTGGGCCCATTGGAATACAGCATTTCAGAAATAGTTTGCTTGAATTTCCAGCGGTTGCTGCACTTCTAAAGTAGCTCATTGGCTGGAGAGCGCTTGAGAATATACTAGGCAACAAAAGGTTCTTCCAGTGCCCTCTGCCTCAGTTGAACCCACCTCCATCTCTTTCCCAAGTCCTGACTATGTGCTGGGTGGGGATGGGGTGATGGAATTCCCCACGATTCTACAGACTACCAAAGATCCATAAACCAGGAGCCCCCCTCAGACCCATAGTCTCACTACCCGGAACACCAACTTACAGACTGGCCAAAGAACTACACGCAAGACTGAAATACCTAGTAGAAGAGTCACAGCACTCCATCCACTCCACCCAGGAATTCCTAAAAATCATCAAAAATACCAAAATAGAGGAAGACAAAACAATGATCTCATTAGACGTAACAGCAATGTTCACCTCCATCAACATCAACACTTACCACACTTTTAGAAGAGACCATCACACACACACCAACCACCATCAATCACATTACCAACGAAAACATCATGAAGCTAGTGGATCTGTGCCTCACCACCCACGTCACCTTCAACAACATAATCTACAAACAAACCAATGGCACTCCCATGGGATCTCCGCTATTAGGATTCATAGCAGAAGCAGTAATGCAAAGACTAGAACAAACAGCCCTACCAACCATCAAACCAAAAATCTGGGTCCGCTACGTAGATGACACCTTTGTCATCACAAAATGAAACAAGATAGAAGAGACATTTAACATCATCAACAACACCCTCACAGGAATAAGGCTCACCAAGGAGGAAGAAACCGACAACAAACTCGCATTCCTGGACATCACAGTCGAAACAATGGACAACGGAGAACTACAAACCTGTATATACAGAAAACCGACAAACATTGACCAAATACTTAACTACACCAGCAACACACACAAACAAAGCTGTATCAGAACACTATTCCAATGAGCCACATCACACTATAGCATATACGAACTTCGGAAAACAGAGGAGAACCACCTATACAACGTATTCAAGAAGAACGGATACTGAAAAAATACAGTCCGCAGATTCCTCAAGAACAAACCACGACAAGCAGACCAAACACAGCCAGAAACCCTAACCACCTTACCATATATCAAAGAAGTTTCAGAAATGACAGCCAGACCACTAAGACCCCTTGGAATCCTAGTAGCACACAAACCCACCAAACTCTCAAACAAAAACTAACAAACTTAAAAGACCCAGTACATCCCATGGACAAAACCAACGTCGTCTACAAAATTCCATGCAAGGACTGCCACAAACACTACGTAGGACACACAGGAAGAAAGTTAGCCACCAGGATCCACAAACACCAGCGAGCCACAAAAAGACACGACCCTCTCTCTCTCTCGTAGCCCTACACACCGAGAAATAAAACCCACCATTTCGACTGGGACAACACATCTATCCTGGGACAGGCTAAGCAAAGGCATGCCAGAGGCCTGGCACTCCAACCACAACACCATAAACAAACACACAGATCTCGATACCATCTATCAACCCCTCCAAAAACTAACAGGAAATGACATCACCACAAACCCCAGGAATCCCATCCAGGAGAAAGATATAAATAGAAAGCAGGAGACAACAGCTTCTCTTCACTTGGAGGTCGCCACTGATGTTACCTAGCCAGGTAATGAAATGTCTGGATATCAAACCTACACCCTAAACCTCAACCTGAGCTACAAACCTTCACAAACCTTGCAAAAACCCTATTATTAAAGTCCTGCATAAAACTTCAAAGCACTTAAATTTGGTGGTAATATACTGGCCTTAATTGAGAATGAGTTAGTAAGCAGGAAACTGCAGGAAGAGGTGGGTCATTTTCAGTGGGAAGGCAGTGACAACTGGGGTTCCGCAAGGATCAGTACCTGAATCCCAGCTATTTTCAATGATCTGACTTATTTGTTTGGGAAAATCAAATGTAATATTTCCAAGTTTGCTGATGACACAAAAAGGAATTGAGTGATGAGGAGGATGTAGACGGTTCAAAGCAATTTAGACAAGTTGATTGATTGAGTGGGCAGATGCTTGATGGATAGATGGATAAATGTGAAGGTATTCACGTCCGTATGACAAAATAGAATAGCAGAGTATTATTAAAATGGTGATAGGTTGAGAAATATCAGTGTACAAAGAAACCTAGATTTCCTTGTACAATAGTTACTCAAAGCAAGCATGTTGGTGCAGCAACAATTCAAATAAAGGTCACCCTTTGACCTTCATTACAAGAGGATTCAATTAAAGGAGTGCGATACCTTACTGTAACTTTACTGGGCTTGGTGAGACCACACCTGGAGAACTATGTGCAGGTTTGGTCTCTTTCCCCAGAGACAGGACATAGTAGACATGGAGAGTATACAGTGAAGGTTCACCAGACTGATTTCTGGGATTAGAGGAAGTGAGATTGGTTTGGCTGGGGTGGTGTTCACCAGCATTGAGAAGAATGGTGGGGGGCGGTGGGGACGATTTCATTGAGATGTGTAAAATTCTGACAGGCCTGGACAGACTGGATGCAGGGTCCTCTGGCTTGGATGTTTACAGTCCCAGGATATTGGGTCGGCCTTTAGGAATGATGAGAAATGTCTGTAACTGGGAAGGTAGTGAGCATGTGGAATTGTCTATGCTGTAGGGGTCAAGTCACTGAACCAATGTCTTTCTGAAATTGAGGTCTGAGTGTTAAAGCTGTCAAGAGGTATGGGGAGAACGTGGGAGTATGGCATTCAGCTAGAAAATCAGTTGTGATCATATTGAGTTGTGGGGCAGGTGGATGGGCCCAATGGCCTACTCTCCTATTTTTCTATGAAGCCGCTGGGGTAAAAAGGTGAGGAAATGGGGAGGAAAGTTGTCTTCGTGCAGTATCCAGCCTGGGAATATCTGTGGGAATGTTGCATTTAAAAAAAAAATTAACCTATTTTTCAGATATTATTACACTCTTCAGGAGCAGATGGGACTTGAAGCCAGGCAGCTCTGGTCCAGAGGCAGAAGCACTGCTCCTGCACCACAAGGGGGCCCCCCTGTGCCAACAATTAAAAGAGGGGTGTGCACTTATGAGTAATTCTGCCTCTTCCATCGGCAGGTGTGGCTTTTAACAGGGTTGGTTCTTCTGCATTTTTTTCTTGTAATGAGCTGCTGAGCCCTTCCCTGATGTTAGTTACATGACAGCTCAGTGGAGGACAAGTCTTGACATCTTTTCCATCAGGCGTTTGACACTGCACCAGTCAGACCACCATTTTCCACAACTGACAGGACAGTCAGGCACAGTGGTGGCAGATGGAATTCAATCTGACAAAACTCTGGGCTCATGCACTTGTGGAGGGCAAACAAGGTGAGGGATGACACTTGGAATGCTTGGATCCTGGAGTGTATTGAAGATCAGAGGGACCTTGATGTGCATATCCATAGTTCCCTGATGGTAGCAGGGCAGGCAGATGAGGTGATTAAGAAATCCTCCAGGATACTTATCTTTAGTAGCCATGACACACGTTCTCCCCATACCTCTTGACAGCTTTAAACACTCAGACCTCAATTTCAGAAAGACATTGGTTCAGTGACTTGACTTCTACAGCATAGATAATACAAGAGAAGGAATGTTATGCTGGAATTGTATAAAATGCTGGTTAAGTCACAGCTGGAATACTGCATGTCATTCTGATTTTGAGGTTATAGGAAGGATGAGGTTAAATGAGAGAGGACGCAACGGAGATTGACCAGGATATTACCTGAGCTGGAAGGTCTGTGCCAGCTGGAGAGATTGGAATTGTTTTCCTTGATTAGAGACAAAAAATAAATCTGCAGATGCTGGAATCTAAAATAGTGTAGATTATGTATTTCTGGCAGTACAGACTCGATAGGCCAAAGAGCCTCCTCTTGTCTGTGTGATTCAATGAATGCCGCACCAAAAGCTAGGCCTCCATCTTTTCTTCCAGAAAGATACCATGGCACCATCACCACCACTCCATGGCATCCTGCCAATTCCCCAGCCAACATCAACACAGATTAGATCATTACCATATTGCTGTTTGATCATGACTGCATTGTTTGTTCGATCTTGCTGTGTGCTGCTTGTGACACACAAATCAGAGGATTTAAACACCGACAGTAAGCCATAAACTCACTCACTCAAGCAGATTTATGTTCATTCTTCCAACCCCCTCAGAATGAAGTTTGCTTTGACAAGCTGCAAATCAATCATTTAATCAGCACTTATTCCATATGCATGATTGTGTTTTATTACAGGTGCAAATACAAACTTCCAGTTCCTCAATTCTTCCTGAACATGTTCTAAATTTGCATAATGCTATCCTGGTTATGCAAATGAAGCTGTGGTCAGTCAAAAGGATATATATCCACCACATGCATCAAGATCTAGTGTACAAAACAATGGAGTGTTCACAGAATCTGATATTTACGGCATGAGGCCATTCAGCCAGGTCTATGCTGGTCAAAGATCTGACTCTATTCACCCCATTTTCCATCTCTTGGCCCTTGTCCTGGAGGATATGACACTGCAACTGAACAAATGCTGAAGTGTTACGAGAGTTTCTGTCTCCAACGCCCTTTCAGGCAGTGAGCCCCAGACTCCCACCGACCGATCGGCCTCTTACCTTACATCTATGATCTTTGGTTATTGGCCCTTTTACTAATGGAAAAGTGCCTTCCTGTCCACCCTATCAACACCCCTCAAGTCTTTGTCAAGTCCCCTCTCAACCTTCACTGCCCCAAGGAAAACAGTATAGACAGGCAGGAGGCTGGGGGAACACAGCAAGCCAGGCAGCATCAGGAGGGACAGGCAGGAGGCTGGGGGAACACAGCAAGCCAGGCAGCATCAGGAGGGACAGGCAGGAGGCTGGGGGAACACAGCAAGGCAGGCAGCATCAGGAGGGACAGGCAGGAGGCTGGGGGAACACAGCAAGGCAGGCAGCATCAGGAGGGACCGGCAGGAGGCTGGGGGAACACAGCAAGGCAGGCAGCATCAGGAGGGACAGGCAGGAGGCTGGGGGAACACAGCAAGGCAGGCAGCATCAGGAGGGACAGGCAGGAGGCTGGGGGTACACAGCAAGGCAGGCAGCATCAGGAGGGACAGGCAGGAGGTTGGGGGTACACAGCAAGGCAGGCAGCATCAGGAGGGACAGGCAGGAGGTTGGGGGTAAACAGCAAGACAGGCAGCATCAGGAGGTGGAGAAGTCAACATTTCGGGTGTAACCCTTCCTCGGGGCTGTACCTCCAAATGCTGCCTGTCTGTTTTAGATTCCAGCACCTGCAGGTTATTTTTTTTTTAGTCTCTAATTAAGGAAAACTATCTCAATCTCTCCAGATGGTACATTACCTTCCAGCCTAGGTAATATCCTGGTGACTTACACTGGTCCCACTTTCCAGCAACTAGCTCTGTAGCCTTGAATTTCAAGTACCCATCCAAATACCATTAGTTTAAGGTTGTGAGGTTACCCATCACAACTCCCCTCCTAGACAGTGCGTTCCAGACCTCTCCCATTGTCAGGGCAAGGGTGGGGGAGAGGATTTCTTCAATTCCTTCTGAGACAGAGGGTGGTGGTGGAGGGTTGTTTTTCAGACTGGAGGCCTGTGACCAGTGGAGTGCCACAAGGATCAGTGCTGGGTCCTCTACTTTTTGTCATTTACATAAATGATTTGAATGCGAGCATAAGAGGTACAGTTAGTAAGTTTGCAGATGACACCAAAATTGGAGGTGTAGTGGGTAGCGAAGAGGGTTACCTCAGATTACAACTGACCCATCTGGTCCAGATCCTATGGGCTGAGAAGTGGCAGATGGAGTTTAATTCAGATAAATGAGAGGTGCTGCATTTTGGGAAAGCAAATCTTAGCAGGACTTATACACCTTAATGGTAAGGTCTTAGGGAGTGTTGCTGAACAAAGAGACCTTGGAGTGCAGGTTCATAGCTCCTTGAAAGTGGAGTCGCAGGTAGATAGGATAGTGAAGGTGGCATTTGGTATGCTTTCCTTTTTTGGTCAGAGTATTGAGTACAGGAGTTGGGAGGTCATGTTGCAACTGTACAGGGCATTGGTTAGGCCACTGTTGGAATATTGCGTGCAATTCTGGACTCCTTCCTATTTGAAAGATGGTGTGAAACTTGAAAGGGTTCAGAAAAATTTCCAAATGTGTTGCCAGGGTTGGAGGGTTTGAGCTATCGAGAGAGGCTGAACAGGCTGGGGCTGTTTTCCCTGGAGTGCCGGCGGCTGAGGGATGACCTTATAGAGGTTTATAAAATCATGAGGGGCATGGAAAGGATAAATAGACAAGGTCTTTTCCCTGAGGTTGGGGAGTCCAGACCTAGAGGGCATAGGTTTAGGGTGAGAGGGGAAAGATATAAAAGAGACCTACGGGGCAACCTTTTCATGGAGAGGGTGGTACGTGTATGGAATGAGCTGCCAGAAGAAGTGGTGGAGGCTGGTACAATTGCAATATTTAAGAGGCATTTGGATGGGTCTATGAATAGGAAGGGTTTGGAAGGATATGGGCTGGGTGCTGGCAGGTGGGACTAGATTGGGTTGGGATATCTGGTCGGCATGGACAGGTTGGACCAAAGGGTCTGTTTCCATGCTGTACATCTATTACTCTATGATTCTATGACTCCTGCTTTTCACCATAAAAGCTCACCCGAGATGTACTGGAGTGTGATTTGAACCACTGACCCTGCCCGTCATCTCCCGCCCTGTTAAAGACCATTGCCATCTCAGTTTGAGCTATGCAGTTTACTCAGTTAGCAGATACCCTTGGTTGAAGATCCATTTCTAGAGAGCAGGTCAGATAGTTGGCAGGGTGTGGGGTGGGTAACTCACCACTGCCAAACTGAGGGAGTCGGCAAATCACTTTTTCAAGTACTTTACCCTCCTCTACTTTGTCCCCACCCTGGAGATTTAATGCGTTGTTAGGTTTATACGGAATTTCAGGTTTGACCAGTTGATCCCGAGTGGCGATCTCTGAATTGAAAAGTGGGCTGAATTATAATCACTGAGGAGAAAGTGAGGACTGCAGATGCTGGAGATCAGAGCTGAAAATGTGTTGCTGGAAAAGCGCAGCAGGTCAGGCAGCATCCAGGGAACAGGAGAATCGACGTTTCGGGCATAAGCCCTTCTTCAGGAAGAAGGGCTTATGCCCTTCCTGAAGAAGGGCTTATGCCCGAAACGTCGATTCTCCTGTTCCCTGGATGCTGCCTGACCTGCTGTGCTTTTCCAGCAACACATTTCCAGCTCTGAATTATAATCACAGCAGAAGAGCAACATCTTATTTTAGACTAGGGGCCTCTGCAGTCTTTGGGGCTCAGTATTGGAGTTTATTAATTTTCGGGCCTGAGCACCTTCTCCCATGTCCTTAGCCTAACCTCACCACACCAGGCCTTATCATCACATGGCCTGCTACCACGCACGGCACATTGCCGGTTACTAATGGTCGCCATTAGCAGCTATTGATTTCCCCAGGCTGATTTTGACCCATTCCTTTCTCTGACCCACTGTTGTTCATTCTTTTTCTCACTCTCTGCCTCCATCTATTGTTTACTCATCTCCTAGACTGCCCCACCTTCACAACACCATCTTCAGCATATACCATCATTTTCCTGGTTACAATCCGTTCTGAAGAAGGGTCGCTGGACCTGAAATGTTAACTCTACTTTCCTTCCAGATCTGCTGAATTTTCTCAACAATTTCTGGTTCACTGTGCACAGTTTATTTTTGAATTATCTCCTATTTCACCCTTTTATTTTCTTTCCCTCGCAACCTCTCCCTGTCACTAGAGTCTGAACAACCGGCCAACAGAATGGGCAGTTGTACCACTGGGCTTCACTCATGTTCAGAGGAAAAATAATCATCTCACCTCCTATCCTGCTACCTTTTGCAAATGAAACTAACATTCTCTTAAATGAGACCAGGGGCGGCACAGTGGCTCAGTGGTTAGCAATGCTGCCTTACAGCACCAGGATCCCATGTTCAATTCCAGCCTCAGGTGACTGTCTGTGTGGAGTCTGCACATTCTCCCCGTGTCTGTGTGGGTTTCCTCCGGGTGCTGCGGTTTCCTCCCACAGTCCAAAGATATGCAGGTTAGGTGAATTGGCCATGCTAAATTGCCCATTGTGTTAGGTGCATTAGTCAGAGAGAAATGGGTCTGGGTGGGTTATTCTTCGCAGGGTCGGTGTGGACTGGTTGGGCCGAAGGGCCTGTTCCCACACTGTAGGGAATCTAATTTAATCTAAATGTTATCTTTACGTATTATTACATTTTACTCATAGCAAGTTTAAATGCATCAAAATTTGCCACATTGCCTATACTGTTGAGTGTTGACCATCTGTATATCAGTGGGTTCATGTTCCACTTCAAGTGTCATTTGTGAGGTAAAAAGACAGCCCATCACTCTAAACCATGCCCACCCCACACTCCTGAGCCCCACCAGTTAAAGACTGGAGCAAAGACACAAGTCAGAGTATCTAGACCCTCCAAAGGAGTCTGCCTGCAAAGTACAACTTAACAAGAAACTTCTAATCTGGAAATTTACTTCACCAAATAACACTTAAATTAACTTGTTGCCACATGTGAAAGGTGTTTTGCATTCTGTACAGGCAGTTTGTACCATATGAAGTGCATCAGGGTAACAGAATAGAATGCAGAATACAGCCACAGAGAAGGGTGCAGTCAGTGAGAGATCAGATGTAACATTTGAGAGGTCAGCTCAAAAGTATGCTAACAGCAGGGAAGAATCTATTCATATGTGTATTTGAACTTGCACAATCTTCTGTCTGGGGTGAGAGAGATCATTGGTTGCTTTCTCGAGGCAGTAAGCAATCTACGTGGAGTCAATGGATAGGAAGCTGGTTTGCTTGATGGACTGGGCTTGTTCGTGATGCTCTGCCGTTACTTACAGTTTCGGGAAGAGCAGTTGCCATCCCGTGCTGTGTTGCATCGAGATAGGACGCTTTCTACGATGTATCAATAAATATTGATCAGAGTCGCTGTGGAGATATGAATTTCCTTCGCCTCCTGAGGAAGTAGAGACTTTGTGCTTTGTTGACCGTTGTGTCGACATAGCTGGACCAGGACAGATTGTAACTGATCATCATTCCAGGGACCTGACGCTGTTGACTATCTCCGCCTCAGTGCTGGGGGTGTGCCCTCCACTCCACTCCACTTCCTTCACTCAATGACCAGCTCCTTTGTTTGGCTGACTTTGATGAAGAGATTGTTATCTTTACACCCCATGCCTTTGAAGAACTCCCATCTCTTTCCTGTATTTTGTTCTGTCGTTGTTTGAGACCCGACCTGCAATGGCAGCGTCATCAGCAAGCTTGCAAATGGAGTCCGAGTGGAATTTGAACACACTGTGAGTGTATAAGGAGTACAGTAGGGGGCTGAGTATGTAGCCTTGCAGGGCACCAGTGTTAAGGATTATGGCAAAGGGAGTGGTGTCGCTTATTCTTACTGATTGAAGTCTGTATGGTCAGAAAGTCGAGTTACCGAGCGGAGAGCTGAGACCTAGGTCCCAGAGGTTAGAAATGAGTCTGTAACTTGAACCAATGTTTACAAAATGACCATCTTCCTTCATGACACTTAAAAGGCCACTTCTTAGCAGCTTAGAAATACAGGATGCACATAAGAGAATATTTTTGATGTAAAAACATTTTTTGATGTATTGTAACTGTTACGGAAGAGAGATCCTTGAAATACAGAAATAAAAACAGAAGTGACTGCAGGAACTCAACAAGTCAGGTACCATCTGTGGAGAGAGAGCACAGTCAGTGTTTCAGTACTGAAAGGTTATTGGGGCATAAATGTTAAGTCTATTTTCTCTCCACAGATGCTCCCAAAACTACTGAGTTTCTCCAGCTATTTCTGCCAGATTTTTGGCAGCCGTAGTTCTGGTTTTAGTTTGGTTTCTTGGGTGTACCAGGATGCTTAGATGAGGGGTCAGTGAGGCATATATCCCAAATGTGTTTAATTATTGTCCTACTTCTATAAATGTCTACGGTTCAGATTACTAATTTTTTAAAAAATTCAGAGCAATTTCAGTAACTGCTGTATGAAACTTGTAATAGGATGGTCTTGAGTGCACGTATTTCTGCACTGATCTTTCTGAGTTAACATACTTAGGCAAATTGAAGAGGTTTCTGACAGTGATTATTGGAGGCTGGTTGTCCACAGAATGTAGCATACTTGAGGACTTTGAAATGTTGTTTATTCGGAATAAACAAGGTCTTTTCCCTGGGGTGAGGAAGTCCAGAACTAGAGGGCATAGGTTTAGGGTGGAGGGGAAAGATATAAAAGAGACCTAAGGGGCAAATTTTTCACGCAGTGGGTGGTGCATGTATGGAATGAGCTGCCAGAGGAAGTGGTGGAGGCTGGTACAATTGCAACATTTAAAAGGCATTTGGATGGGTACATGAATAGGGAGGGTTTGGAGGGATATGGGCCGGGTGCTGGCAGGTGGGACTAGATTGGGTTGGGATGTCTGGTCGGGTTGGACCGAAGGGTCTGTGCTGTACGTTTCAATAAAGCTGAAGCACAATGTCCCAAGAATGGGAGACTGATAGTCTGGAGCATGAACTCTGGGTTGAATAATTTTGGTTAAAGTTTCATATCTCAAATCTGTTTGGAAATGTTTCATGTTTACAACATGTTAATTTTTATTTTTCTGCTCTTTCTTATGTTTCGCCCTCCAGACAAATGGTGGCTGGCCCAGTAAGTATCTTGAATCTTCCTTGGTTTTAAATCAATTAAAACTGCATTTGATTTAAACTAAATGTTAAATGTATTACTTGTTTCAAAGTGACCCCAGATTCTCTTTTTGATTAGAGTTTTAGCAAGTTGTCTTTACTGCTGCAGCCCACTAGGAGTCAGCTAGGATGATGGTTGCATTGTCCTGTCTCCAGTGACCATTGAATGGTACGGTACGACTGAAGCCATCAATGCTGAGTGCCCGTATTGAGGCAGGAAGAATAACTCCTTGGTTGAATTCTGTTGTAGAACAACTAGTGGCTGTGAATGCATGTCTCAGCATGAGGTAATGCCTTCAAGAGTTTTCTGATGTCTAGATGTGGAAGCAATATCTGGGACCATACAAATATCTGGCTGGAAGTATGCTAGGAACAGCTAGCTGGCTTATGTGCATGAGATACTTTTTCAAAAGTATTTCATTAAATATAACTATATTGATTTAAAAGTATCACTCAATTCTCCCCATTGGAAGTTAGGAATCTCATTTACTGAAGTTTGCTGTTTATTTATTTATTTTAAGTTCACTGAGGCTTGTTTTGCAGAGGAGGCAGTTGAAGCCTGATAGGGTTAGTGGAGATAGGAACGTGCAATTTTGGTTAAGGTCTGAATGATTATTGTTAGTCTCGTGTCAAGCCAATTTGTTCACTTGAATGTAGAAGCGACAGTGTGCGTGTCCCCTAGTCTAATGGCAAAATAAACCGAACCCAACCTTTACAAATACATGTTTAACAGTGACACTGAATTTTTTTTTTTAAAAGAAAGTTCTAAATGGGATGTGGTCATCACTGGGTGGGCCAGCAATTGCTTGCCATCTCTAGATGCCCTTAAAGTGGCTGTGAACTGCCATCTTGAAGCACTGCCGTCCATGTGGTGTAGACCCATAATGCCATTAACGAGGAGTACAGTTGCCTAAGGGTTTGCACTGTGCTATGTGAATTCTGTGTTAGAGTGTAATGACATCAACTATTCAGGGAAGCATCTCATTTCATGTTGGTGAGTCCTTTCATTCATCAATTAACAAACTGCAGCCAAGATTCGCAGAAAGGGCATGATAGACTGCGCATAGGGAGATATGAGGAAGACAGGGTTCCACCCAAACATGGGTTCCATTGGGAATTGTAGAAAGACAGCACAATGGTGCTAAGCTGCCTTTTCCTTCAGCCACATGGGGAAACCAGGATTGTTCTTTATTGTTTTCTTTTTTTCTTTTTACTGGGTCTGGTCTGTGATGGCAGGGTCTAATGAATTAAGCTTCTCAAATAATTGTATGATGCCAGAAATGTTTACCCCTACTCAGCGATGACTGTTGAGTGAATTTCTCCAGGAGTGTACCTTTCTCTCGTCACCACTGAAATAACTCCCCAGATACTGGTATCCTGTCACCAGTCACCCCCTTTACTTCCACATGAACAGTCCTTGACACTGGTCCAGCTCCCTCAGAGCCAGGTCTCGGAGTGAACAGAACCTCTGACCCTCCTGTTTATCTTTTTTTTTTCCTGCTGAACCCAAAAGACTGTCCACTGGCCGTCTGGCGCCCGTGCCCCCCCCCCCCCCCCCCGCCCTGGAGGTCAATCTGGTGCCGGGTACCAGGATTATTCTTGGTGCTGAGAAGGTTAAGGTGATTGGCTAGAGGAAAAATGAATAGTTCTGATCGAACGAGGTGGGGAAATTGTTTTTTTTGTTAGCAGGAAAGTGGGTAATTGGAAGATATATCGTGCTCTTGTGTAAGAGGAGATTGAGATACAGGGATTATTTACTATTCTGTTGGATACTGTGGTTATTATTTTATAGGTTATGAAATTATCATTTATTTCTCTCCTGTCTTTTAAATAATTTTGTCCCAAATGTGCTTCCTCCTGTCTATTGAAACGTGTGCTCTCTTCACGCCGTCTTGATCTGGAAAATCTTTATTGCTTCCCTCCCTCACTCTCCAGGCAATCTGCTGTTTGCAAACGGCCTGAACATTTACTGGTCCACTGTCATGTGTCAAGGTGGACAATCCTTGGGATAGTTCAGGAGTTAATGAGTGATAATCTGTAGCATGTGATGCCCCTAGGATTCCTGTTCACATTTTTAAAACCAGATAGCTTCAACTGGGTGCTTGTGAGCAGGTCATGTGATTACCTACAGGACCCTGTCAAACCAGAGTTGGCAAGCACCATTCCCGAGCCTCTTGTATTATATCTGTCCATTTTAAAACCAGCTCTAAATGCCTCTGTCAAAACTCAATGAGAGAGAACATTCTAGATGAGAACATTCTAGTCTGTTTGTTTTGACAGCCCTACGAAGGGCCTGTCTTTCGGGTTTTACTAACCATCTGTTGCCTGTTTCCTAGGCCGAACAACCCCGCCATGTTTCTCAGATTGAGTCCTACGAGAACGAGGAGGAGCGAAGGTTTCGAGCGGTCTTCAAGCAGCTGGCTGGAGATGTAAGTGTTACAGGGACATGTTCACCTGTTTATGAGCTGTTCTGAACTTTTTGTGTTTACCCTCTGTCGGGCACAGTCGATCAAATGTGGAGCTGGAAAAGGCACAGCAGGTCAAGCAGCATCAGAAGAGCAGGGGAGTTGACACTCTCCGTTGTGAATTATAAATTTGGGTGATAATGTCTTGTTTCATTGTACCTCCCCTGCACCTGGGAGACTCAGTGTTTACTTTCATCGAACTCGATTACACATTGAATATTGGCTGAGGTTTAAACTTGAGCTTGTGTTTAAAGCAGGTGACATATTAGATTAGAATATGGAAACAGGCCCTTTGGCCCAACAAGTCCACACTGACCCTCTGAAGAGCAACCCACCCAGACCCATTCCCCTACATTCACCCCTGACTAATGCACCTAACACTATGGGCAACTTCGCCTGGCCAATTCACCTGACCTGCACATCTTTGGACTGTGGGAGGAAACTGGAGCACCCAGAGGAAACCCATACAGACGTGGGGAGAATGTGCAAATTCCACACAGTCGCCCAAAGGTGAATTGAACCTGGGTCCCTGGCACTGAGGGAGCAGTGCTAACCACTGTGCTGCCCCCTATTGGTAAAGGGTCCTTCGGTTGTACCGCCCGCCAAGGTTTTAAAGAGGAGAGAATTTGGAGAGGAACATCAGTCAAGGCTGCTCAAGAGGCTGACACGAGGACTAGGAGCTGCTGGAGGTGTTCACAGGTCTTCGCCTGTCCCACCATTCAGTAAGATCATGGCCAATCGGATTCAGGGACACCGTGTCACTTTGCTTTTTCTTAAACTGATGCCTCTCTGAGAAGACATTCCCCCTCACCTTTTATCCAGATGGGAGGCTTCTAATTTTTAAATGGCCTTCCATAAAGGGAAGCATTCCTCTCCCTCCGTCTCCCCCTCTATTGCCCCCTGCCCCAAGACCAAACCAAAGTATTTGTATTAATGATGTGACCGAGGCAGTCGTGGGGCTTGATTATCAGCACGTTCCTCCCACCACAGTTCTAACAGAAAATTGTATCTTATTAACTGAATCATACTTTTTGAGGAAGTAACAAGGAAGATTGATGAACACAATACTGTAACTGTTGTCACTGTGAATTTTACTAAGTTTTTTTTACACATGACAGTTTAATCAGAAAAGTGAGATCCCATGGGATATTGGTGGTGAGTTGAATCCAAAATTGGCTCAGCAACAGGGAATTAGGCTTACGGTCGATGGATGTTTCTGTGATTGGAAGTTCGCTCTTGCGCACTCTGGCTCTCTCTTTCCATTTTGATCGTTTTGGTGATTGAGTCAAAATATTTGTATTGATGGTGTGACCAAGGCAGTCGTGGAAGTTGATTATCAGCACATTCCTCCCACCACAGTTCTAACAGAAGATTGTATCTTATTAACTGAATCATACTTTTTGAGGAAGTAACAATGAAGATAGTACTGTCGCTGTTACCATTGTGAATTTTAGTAAGGTTTTTGATGAGGTCGCATGACAGTTTATTCAGAAAAATGAGATCCCGTCAGATACTGCTAGTGACTTGAATCCAAAATTGGCTGAGCAACAGGAAGCCAGCCTTATGGTCACTGGATGCTTCTGTGATTGCAAGTGGTTTCTCTGTGCGTGTGTGTCTCTCGCTTAGTAATCGAGTTTAGCATTCTGAGTACATTGGTTTGAATCCTACCTTGGTAGACAATGAAGTTTGAACCCAGTAGAAATCTGGATTAAAACCTGGCCTAATGGTGTTCTGTTAGTGTCATTAAACACTCTTATCATTCACTAATAACTTCTGGGGTAGGAAGCTGCCACCATTCCCTGTTCTGGCCCAAGTGTGATTCTAGACCCACAGCATTGTGTTTAACTCTTACATCCCTCTGGACAATTCGGTTTGGGCAACAAATGTTAGAGTAGCCAGTCACACCCCTGTTTCATAACTGAATTTTAAATTTAAGAAAATGGCACCTCTGACTTGTTGTTAAGTAGAGATTTGGGAGCGGGCCACCCACTTATGCTGCTTGTCGTTCACCCTGCCAATGTACTCCTGTCATTTTAACAACTTGAAATTTTGTAACTTACAGCAACAATGCAGCCATTTAGTTTGGAGGGTGGGGTCAGGACACTGAAAGTGCAATTATGCTTGACTCAAATATGTTTTCTTGGAATGTGAGTCATCAGATCAGCCTGTGACTATTTCCTCAAACCTGTGAAGGCACAGCTGAAACAACAGACACTTGCTGTGTCCCTACTTTTGGATTACTCTCCTGTGATTTGAGAGACTGGAACATGCCAAACCCAGTGTCACCTAATTTTGAGAAACAAATTGGTAAAAGTAGAAATGTGATTTATTTTAAAATGTTATTTTTTTTTCTTCAAACTTAACCAATGATAGGTTTAACAATTGGCTCATAAACCTCAATAATGTGTAATCACACTTGGGTGTTATGCACAAAGTTATCACTGGAAAGGTTTACAAAAGCTCATTCTATTCAATGTTGCCATACAGTGGTGACACAGTGGTTATGTCACTGAGCTGGTAACCCCAGAAGCCATTTATCTCTCCACCCTTGAGGCTCCCAGCCTCATTCCTGATGAATGACTTTTGTCGATTTTCCTGCTCCTCGGATGCTGCCTGACCTGCTGTGCTTTTCCAGCACCACTCTAATCTTGACTCTGATCTCCAGCATCTGCCTAACCCCAGAAGCCCGGTCTAACGCTTTGTAGTTAAAAATCTCAGAACACCAGGTTATAGTCCAACAGGGTTATTTGGAAACATAAGACACAAATCGATAGTAAAACTGTGTCTAATGATCCTGCCCCACGGGCTACCTGATGAAGGAGCGACGCTTCGAAAGCTAGTGCTTCCAAATAAACCTGTTGGACTGTAACCTGGTGTGGTGATTTTTAACTTTGTACACCCCAGTCCAACACCGGCTCCTCCATACAATGCTTTGCAGATATGGATTCAAATCCCACCGAGGCAGTTGGTTGAATAAAATTCCATTAATAAATCTAAAGTATCACGCTGGTCTCAAATAGCAGCTTTGAAGCCTCGGTTAGATTAGATTAGATTAGATTAGATTACTTACAGTGTGGAAACAGGCCCTTCAGCCCAACAAGTCCACACCGACCCGCCGAAGCGCAACCCACCCATACCCCTACATGTACCCCTTTTTACCTAACACTACGGGCAATTTAGCATGGCCAATTCACCTGACCTGCACATCTTTGGACTGTGGGAGGAAACCGGAGCACCCGGAGGAAACCCACACAGACACGGGGAGAATGTGCAAACTCCACACAGTCAGTCGCCTGAGTCGGGAATTGGACCCGGGTCTCTGGCGCTGTGAGGCAGCAGTGCTAACCACTGTGCCACCGTGCCGCCCACTGCCACCGTGCCGCCCACGGTTAATTGTCAAAAAAACTCCATCTGGCTCACTGATGTCCTTTGAGGGAAGGAAACTGCTGTCCTTACCTGGTCTGGCCGAAATGGGACTCCAGACCCATAGAGGAGTGGTCCACTCTTAACTGCCCTCTGAACAGGCCTAGCCAGTTACTTAGTTCAAGGATGATTAGGCATGTCCCATTTCCTGTTAAAAGAACAATGATTAAAAATGAAGTATTCTGGATTAGAGTGGTGCTGGAAAAACACAGCAGTTCAGGCAGCATCTGAGGAGCAGGAGCCCTTCCTGATGAAGGGCTTTTGTCCGAAACGTCGATTTTCCTGCTCCTCGGATGCTGCCTGAACTGCTGTGCTTTTCCAGCACCACTCTAATCCAGAATCTGGTTTCCAGCATCTGCAGTCATTGTTTTTACCAAAAATAAAGTATTGTCTGTTTTTTCCTACCAGTCAGTATTAGCTGAAACAGTTGGCTCAAGTTGCAACCCAGTCTTGCCAATTTTAAAAAAAAATTTACGTTCATTCCCAGGCAGTTGGTAAGACCTATAATCATGTGATAGTTGGTCATGTGACACTTTTTTATCCTAAAAGGATAAGCCAGCATTTATAGCCTGACCCTAATTAAGAGTCACCCACATTGCTGTGATCTGGAGTCGCATGGACAATCGACAATGGTTTCATGGTCATCGTTTATTGACTCAGATCCTGCCATCTGCCAGGCACGATTTAAATCTGGGTCTCCCGATCATTATCTGAGTCTCTGGTGTGATAGTTTAGGGACAATTTTGGGCCCCATCCCTCAGGAAAGACGTATTGACCCTGGAGTGGGACCAGAGGAGGTTCACAAGAATAATCCCAGGGTTGAAAAGCTTCAACATATGAGGAATGTTTGAGGACTCTAGGACTTGACAGAGTTTAGAAGGATGGGGGAGCGGGGTATCTGAAACTTGTAGAATACGGAATGGCCTGGACAGAGTGGACGTTAGGGAGATGTTTCCATTGGCAGGAGAGACAAGGACACAGCCTTGCAATAAAGGGAAGATGGAGATGAGCTAAAATCTGTGGAATTCATTGCCACAGAAGGCTGTGGATGTCAGGTCATTGAGTATATTTAAGGCTGAGATAGATAAGTTCTTGAATCCCAAGGGATTAAAGCTAATGTGGAGAAAGTGGGAGAATGGGTTGAAAAACCTATTGGTTATGATTGAGTCTGCTCTGCCACTGAATGGGCCAAATGGCCTAATTTCTGCTCCTGTCTTATGGTCTAATATCACAAGGTCATCACCCCACCATGAATTGATGCCTGAAAAATACATTTTCATTTTGTAGTGCAGTAAATATCGCCTCCCAAACCTGATTTCATCAAGATTATCGCAGTTAAGTGACTGCAAACGTATGAACGATAGCAGGCATTCACGAGCTGAACTGAAGATGCAGCCTGGTTCCCTGGGAGACCCTTGCTGGATTTTCATTTGCAAAGAGTTGCTCCGTTTGGGATATTAAACCAAGTTCAGTTGGATGTGGAAGACACATTTTATCGTAAAAGGGAGCTTTTTCTGTTCAAACGTGTCACATGACCAACCATCACATGATTACAAATCTCACCATCTGACCACTGGAACACTTCAAACCAGAGTTGCTGGGTCTGACTGGAAATTACAGGCCTGGATTTGCATAGGTGCTTGAATTATGGCTTTGGCATGTGTGAACCAGCCTGTGAGTGTGTGAGACTGGGCCTGGTACATGTGGAGTTGAGCAACAATTCCACTTGCTGCTCATATGTGAGACTCTGGGCATTGTATGTCAGATTTGTAGCTTGGTTTCTCTGCTTCATAGAGTCATAGAGATGTACAGCATGGAAACAGACCCTTCGGTCCAACCTGTCCCTGCTGACCAGATATCCCAACCCAATCTAGTCCCACCTGCCAGCACCCGGCCCATATCCCTCCAAACCCTACCTATTCATATACCCATCCAAATGCCCCTTAAATGTTGCAATTGTACCAGCCTCCACCACATCCTCTGGCAGCTCATTCCATACACGTACCACCCTCTGTGTGGAAAAAGTTGCCCCTTAGGTCTCTTTTATATCTTTCCCCTCTCACCCTAACCTGTGCCCTCCAGTTCTGGACTCCCTGATCCCAGGGAAAAGACTTTGTCTATTTATCCTATCCATGCCCCTCATAATTTTGTAAACCTGTATAAGGTCACCCTCAGCCTCTGACGCTCCAGGGAAAACAGCCCCAGCCTGTTCAGCCTCTCCCTATAGCTCAAACCCTCAAACCCTGGCAACATCCTTGTAAATCTTTTCTGAACCCTTTCAAATTTCACAACATCTTTCCGATAGGAAGGAGACCAGAATTGCACGCAATATTCCAACAGTGGCCTAACCAATGTCCTGTACAGCTGCAATATGACCTCTCAACTCCTGTACTCAATACTCTGACCAATAAAGGAAAGCATACCAAACACCTCCTTCACTATCTTATTTACCTGCGACTCCACTTTCAAGGAGCTATGAACCTGCACTCCAAGGTGTCTCTGTTCAGAAACACTCCCTAGAACCTTACCATTAAGTGTATAAGTCCTGCTAAGATTTGCTTTCCCAAAATGCAGCACCTCACATTTATCTGAATTAAACTCCATCTGCCACTTCTCAGCCCATTGGCCCATCTGGTCCAGATCCTGTTGTAATCTGAGGTAACCCTCTTCGCTACCCACTACACCTCCAATTTTGGTGTCATCTACAAACTTACTAACTGTACCTCTTATGTTCGCATCCAAATCATTTATGTAAATGACAAAAAGTAGAGGGCCCAGCACCGATCCTTTTGGAAATTCACTGGTCACAGGCCTCCAGTCTGAAAAACAACCCTCCACCACCACCCTCTGTCTTCTACCTTTTGAGCCAGTTCTGTATCCAAATGGCTAGTTCTCCCTTTATTCCATGAGATCTAACGTTGCTAATCAGTCTCCCATGGGGAACCTTATCGAACACCTCACTGAAGTCCATATAGATCACATCTACCGCTCTGTCCTCATCAATCTTCTTTGTTACTTCAAAAAACTCAATCAAGTTTGTGAGACATGATTTCCCACGCACAAAGCCATGTTGACTATCCCTAATCAGTCCTTGTCTTTCCAAATACATGTATATCCTGTCCCTCAGGATTCCCTCCAACAACTTGCCCACCACCGGGTTCGGACCCACCGGTCTATAGTTCCCTGGCTTGTCTTTACCGCCCTTAAGCAGTGGCACCACATTTGCCAACCTCCAGTCTTCCAGCACCTCATCTGTGACTATCAATGATACAAATATCTCAGCAAGAGGCCCAGCAATCATTTCTCTGGCTTCCCACAGAGTTCTCGGGTACACCTGATCAGGTCCTGGGGATTTATCCACCTTAAACTGTTTCAAAGTAGGGTTGGCAGGGCTGCAGCCCTCGCTGCTCTGTCCGATACTGTACCAGGAGCAGGGAGTGGGTCCTCGTTTCTCCTGCCTCTGCTCCTCAGCGGCTGCAATAAAGCAACCTCTCCAGCAACGTTCCCATTGCTGCCCACAGAGTGGAGTGATTTGCTGTGTCCCTGGGAAAGGGCGAAGAGATGAGAAATGGCTTCATCCAGAGAGTGGAGCCCCGAGTGGCATTCTCTGCCATGGAAAGCAGTTGAGGCCCATACATTGAATGTTTTCAAGAAGATGTTGGAATAGTTGTTAGGGCTAAAGTGATCAAAAGGTACTGGGAGAAGCAGGAACCGGGGCTCTGAGTTGAATGATCAGCTATGGTCATGTTGAAGGCAGAACAGGGTCAAAGGGCCGAATGGCCACTTCTGCCTATTTTCTATGTTTCCAGAACTGTTCAGTGTCTGGGGTGAACTCCTGAGATTTCACTGCAATTCTATATTCTGTGTCTGAGAAGGAGTTTCTAGATTAGAGTGGTGCTGGAAAAGCACAGCAGTTCAGGCAGCATCTGAGGAGCAGGGAAATCGACGTTTCGGGCAAAAGCCCTTCATCGTGAGGGTTTTTGCCCGAAACGTCGATTTCCCTGCTCCTCGGATGCTGCCTGAACTGCTGTGCTTTTCCAGCACCACTCTAATCTAGAATCTGGTTTCCAGCATCTGCAGTCCTTGTTTTTACCTGTCTGAGAAGGAGCTGCTATTCCACCCTTTGGCAGTGAATGGTGTGTGGTGGTCAGCACTGACTGGTAAGGGAGCCAAGCAAAGAGAGTAGAGGAACAGGACTCTCTGTTGCTGTACAATTGAGGATCAGCCATTGAAGCAAGATGGACTCCACTCAACCCAGAAGCTGCTATTTGATATTTCAATGCATGAAACCCATACAGCTATTGGCTACAATGTGAGAAATGATCCTGACTCATTTTCCAGCTTGTAATGACCTCTCATTGACATTAGAGGATTGGAGGGTGAAGAGAACAGGGTGACTTGTTTCACATTAAAACCGCAATGTCTTAAGAGAAAATCTTGCGGCTTGATCTTTCTGTTCCTCCTGTAAAGTAATGGAATTGAAATAGTTCTTATTCCCATGTGGGACATGGATATTTCTGGCTGTGCCAGTAGTTACTGCCCTGGAGGAGGTGGTGAGTTGTCCCTTTGAACAACTGTAGGTAGACCCACAATGCCAGTGGGGAGGGAAATCTAGGATCTTGACCCAGCGACTATGAAGGAACAGTAATATACTTGCAAGTCAAGATGGTGCATGGCTTGGAGGGGAACTTGCAGGGTATGGGGTTCCCATGCATCTGCTACCATTAATGTTGGAGATGGTAGAGATTGTGGGTTTGGAAGGTGTTGTCAGAGGAACCTTGGTGAATTGTTGAGTGATTCTGTTGTGATCTAAGAGTCTTGATTCTTTGCAGGACATGGAGGTGAGTCCCGTTGAGCTGAAGAACATACTCAACAAGATTGTCTGCAGACGTAAGTATAGGCTTTTAGTATTTCTCACGGCCTTGACACTGTCTTCACGTGATGCAATTATATTTAAATTGCTTTTGTAGGGATCAGCAACATAAGGTCTCAGAACCGAGACCTAATTCAATCCCTATTTCTCAATATCAAGGGCTAACACAAATTTAACCATCTTGGTTTAAAGATGAGCAATTTGGTTTGCCGTCAATTGTCATTTCTCGAAGAGAGGTCCGAATGTGTACCAGCCAATGAAGAAGTGTTTATGTCGTTTCATTTCTTAAAGGTGTAGCTCCAATTTTGTTTTTAAATACAAATGCCTCTTGCCCCTGGACTCGAGAATAAGCAGAAGTAATTTCTCACAATTTGTGTCCTTTTAGTATCAATCGAATTGCCCACAAGCTAAACTCTCTAGAACAGGAGTCTGTGCCATAGCTTAACTCTTGGAAAGCATTTGAATAATCCTGCGCAGCATTTTAATTTGTACTTTTTTTGTGTGTGTGTGTTGAGATCCAGGTCAGATGATAAGTTCCCCCTTTAGAGTCCAGATTTGGGTGGTGCTGGAAAATCACAGGTCAGGCAGCATCCGAGGAGCAGGGAAATCGAAGTTTCGGGCAAAAGCCCTTCGTCAGGCCTTCATTCCTGATAAAGGGTTTTTGCCCGAGACATCAACTTTCCTGCTGCTTGGATGCTGCCTGACCTGCTGTGCTTTTTCCAGCCCCATTCTAGTCTAGACACTGATCTCCGGCATCTGCAATCCTCACGTTTGCCCTGTGTCTAATTGTCCCTGTGCTGACTGGTACATCAGTTGGTGAGACATCAAACTCTGCTTTCCTGGGAATGGGATATTTTAAAGGCTCGTTCCCTGGATGTTGGTTTCCCTGGTTCTGTCTGTCCCTCTAATGTCTATCGCCCTCTCTTGGTGATGAGCAGCTGCTGTGAACAGCTATTGGTGTTTTGTACAGTTGAATTGTTGAGCACTTCCGATGGCAGTTCAGAGTCCACTACGTGTGTCTGGAGACCTATGTAAAGCCACACTAGGTAAGAATGGCAGTCTTCCATTCCAAAGTCTTTGAGAATCAGGTTATGAGTGTGTGTGCTTTTTTTTTTTTAAAATGATAACTTCACTGTCACCATTACGGAGACTGGCCCTTTAGAATCTTGAATTCTTCAAAGAGATTCCCCCTGTTTCTGTAAACTCCAGAACTTACTTACTCAGCCTCCCAAATTGGAGACTGGAGTATGTGGTGGACACAAGCTTTATAACACCTTTTTTAACATGATGAAACTGCCCCAAAAAGGTTTACAATATTGTTGAACATCATGTGACACTGGGGGCAACATAGGGCGATGGTCATCTGACTTAACAAAACCCGGGAGGAAATGTAGATTTTCTTTTGGTAGTATGTTAAAGGAAGAAAGTGAGACATAAGTGGAGAGATTTGAGCAGGAATTCCCTACTGTGGAAAAAGTGTTTGAGTTCCCTTTCTTTAAAATGACATTTTCTAATTATTATAACTTTTGTATTCAAAGAGACCCCCTTTTTTGGTTGATTGCAGTGGAGAAATTGGTTGCTCTTAGCAATGGCTGTATTAAAACTGAAGTGGTAAAACAGTGTTTAGTTTTGAGCAGTGTTCAGAGATATCAGTCTTTGATCTGGCCAGGTCTCTGGTTGTTCCTCTGGGTAAAAGAGTGATTTCCTGACTGTTTAATTCTGCTGATGTTTTATTCTCTGTCACAGATCCCGATCTGAAGACTGATGGGTTCAGCTTGGAGTCTTGCCGCAGTATGGTTGCTGTTATGGATGTATCCTTTCGAAAAGGGTCAAACTGATTATCAGCTTGACTCAAAATGGCTGAGGGCCTTGGCTCTTTCCAACACTATATTGTTCTTTATTCGCTGCAGCAGAAAAATTCGACACTTCACCACCGGGCAGTTCTGATCACCCTGTTATGGGAAGAATATTATTAAAGCCGGAGAGGGCTCAGAAAAGATTTACCAGGATGTTGCCAGGTTTGAGCTATGAGGAGAGAACGGATAGTTTGGGACCGTTTCTTCATGGAATACAGGAGTTTGAGAGGTGACCTCATAAAGGTTTATAAAATCATGAGGGATAGGTAAGTTGAATGGCTGGTATCATTTCCCTAGGGTAGGGGATTTCAAGACTAGATGGCATATTTTTAAGGTAAGAAAGATTTTTAAAAAGCTATGGCAAATTTTGTTTTACACAGTGGTTTGTGTGTGCAATGAACTTCCTGGGGGAATGGTGGATATGGGTATAGTTACATTGTTTAAAAGATGTTTTGGATAAGTAAATGAATGAGAGGTTTGGAGGGAGATGGGACTAGTTAGTTGTTATGGTTGGCGTGGTCTGATTGGAACGAAGAGTTTTGTTTCTGTGCCTCACGACACTGACTCTCAACAGAGGACATTGGGGGTAGGGAAACTTATAAAACAAAGTTCTTTCAAGGGTGTCCTTTTGAGGACAGTTAACAGTCAACCACATTCCTGTGGGTTTGGAGTCATAAGTACGCCAGACCAGTTAAAGACAGCAGATTTCCTTCAAGAACATGAGTGAACCAGATGGGATTTTGCAACAATCAGTAGTGTCATGGTGACCTTTACTGAGACTGAGGAGTTTGAAACATTTTAGGTTTCTTAAGGGGCTTGACTGGGTAAACGCTGAGAGGATGTTTCCCCTTTATGGGAGAGTCTAGGAGCAGGGGGCGTAAAGGGCCACCAATTTAAGAATCTGGTAAAGCTTTTCTTTTGAGGATTGAGTGCTTTGGAGTTTGTTGCCGCAGAGAGCTGTGGGGGTAGAGTCCTGGTGTATATTTAAGGCTGAGATGGCTGATTCTTGACCAGTTGGAGAATTGAGGGTTATGGGGAAAAAAGCAGGAAAGGGGACATGAGGAATGCTGGATCAGCCATGATCCTCTTGAATGGTGGGGCAGGCTCAACGGACCGAATGGCCTACTCCTGTTCTTGTTTTTTTTATATGGTCTTAGCATAAACTTAGAGAATCTAAGCTGGGTTGGGCGAGGGATTTTTAACATCATGTGACAAACGTTCTTCGTCCCGTTGATGTTCCTGCAACCACAAAGCTGGTGATTTTCTCGATTTACCCTGTTGTCGTGTTGGCGGACCCACTCTCTCCTAATTCCATCCATTTTCACCATTGATACCGGAGCTGCACCAGCTGCCACCTGTGTCAGTACTCAGACCAACCCCTTCACCCTGCAGCTTCTGTGTTTGTTGACCAATACGCAAAGCTGAGTGACGCCCCTTCCCATTCCTGCACCACTGGCCTCTGTATGCCGAGGATTTAGCCATTAGCGAGTGGTTGCTCCTACATAACGACTGTTGCTACCTCTTGCTGACAGCATCCAGAAACATGGTTCTCATGTGCACTGATGACAGCTGACTTGACCTCGCAAGCACCTCTCTGGAGCAGTGCTGAACAATCTGATTTGTTCCTCTGACATTCACTCATGGGCTCCAATAAAATATCAGAGGTGTGAACCTATAGATTCGTGTCTCTATTCCAAATCTCTCACTCTTCACCAGTTCCATCTCTCTTCTGGGAAACAGTCCAAGGCAAGTGGATCTGATTGGTGCCCTATTTAACCCAGGGATGATGAGCTTCTGCCAGCACATCCATGCTATCCCTCAGGTGGCTGGTTTCAATCTCTGGTATTCCCTAACGGTTCAGCTTTTGTTCACTTACCGTGCTCCAAACCTTAGGTCATTGAAAACTCTGCCTCACGCCAACTGCCATTTGCCCATCAAATGCTTGCTGACCAATGCTAGTTCTTTGAAAGGTAGATGGCAATCCCAAGTTCTCATCCATGTTTCCAAACCACTCTGTGTCCTTGCCCCTCCCTGTCTCTGTTATACCCTGCAAAGCCAAACACCTTTGAGATATCTCTGCTTCCTATTCTTGCCTCTTATAAAACAATAAAAAACAAATAGCACAGGAACGGGCCAGTGCTGACAGATGATGCCTTTGTAACCTACAATCCTTTTGCCTCTATGCAATCCGTAATCCTCTCGTCCCTGTCTATACATGTACCTGGCAAGATGTCTCCAAAATGTTGCTGTCGTGTCTGGCTCCACCATCTCCAGTGGCAGCATATTCCAAGCACTTAATACTTTTAAAAAACAAATCTGCATTAAACTTACCCTCGATAAAAGCAAATTACTGCGGATGCTGGAATCTGAAACCAAAAGAGAAAATGCTGGAAAATCTCAGCAGGTCTGACAGCATCTGTAAGGAGAGAAAAGAGCTGACGTTTCGAATCTAACTGACCCTTCGTCAAAGCTGTGACAAAGGGTCAGTTAGATTCGAAACGTCAGCTCTTTTCTCTCCTTACAGATGCTGCCAGACTGCTGAGATTTTCCAGCATTTTCTGTTTTGTTTAACCTTACCCTCGTTTACCTCACGGGTATCTCCCTAATAATTGATATTTCTGCCCTGGGAGGGGGATAACAACAGAGTCTAACTATCCAATATGTCAATGGGTCTCATAATTTTGTAAACTACGATAAGGTCACTCTCATCCTTCGGTATTCAAGTGAATGTCCAATCTCTCCTGGTAGTGAATGCCCTCCAAACCAGGTAACACCCTGGTAAACTGTTTCTGTATTGCCTCCAAGATCTGAATTGTACACAATAGTCCAAAAATGGGTAAACTAAAGTTCTGTCCAGCCCTAATGTGATTTGCCAGTTTTTATATTCCATTCCCCAACTGATGAAGGTGAGTTTGTTATATATCTTAACCACCTTATCCATTTGTGTTGCCACTTTCAGAGAGCTGTGGACCTGTATACCTAGATCTCTCTCTACGACGCTTCTTAGGGTTCTGCTGTTTACTGTTATACTTCTCTCCTGCATTACAGCTTTCAAAATACATCCCCTTGCACTTTTCTAGATTAAATGTCATCTGCCATTTCTCTGTCCAAGTCTGCAGCCTATCTCTGTCCTGCTGTATCCTCTGGCAATTCTTCACACTGTCCACAGCTCCCCACAATCTTTGTGTCATCCACCATCTTACGAATCATCTGCTACACCTATTACAAACCATCTGGGTCTCAGCACTGCGAAACACCCCTGGTCACTGACCTCCAGTCAGAAAAACAGCCTTCAACTGCTACACTCTGTCTTTGATGGCTGAGCCAGTTCTGTATCCATCTTACCAGCTGATTTTTCCATGTGATGCCACCTTTTGGATCAGCTTAACATGAGGGGCCTTGCTGAAGTCCATGTAAACAACATCTACTGTCCTGTCCTCCTCAATCATCTATGTCACTACCTTAAATAAACTCAGTCAAGTTATTGAGACATTATCTTCTCTGCAAATATCGTGTTACCTAATGCTAATAAGTCCATATTTTCCCGAATGTGAGTAAATTCTGTCCCTAAGAATCTTCTCCAATAATTTCTCTACCATTGATATAAAACTCATCTGTTTCCTGCATTATCTCTGTTGCCCTCTTAAACAAAGGGGTGCCATTGATGATTCTCCAATTCTCCTGGGACTAAAAAGGATACTAAGATTTTGTACAAGGCCCTAGCAATTTCCTTGCCTGCCTTTCTTATTCTGGGATAGATCCCATCAGGCCCTGGGGATTTGTCTTCCTTAATCCTTTCAAAACGCCCAAAGCCATCACTTTTTTTTTAAAAATGCTGAATGGACCAGGATATCATCAAAGCCTTGCCAGGACTCGCCATCCACAATGTCCTCCTCTTCTGTGGATGCTGATGCAAAATATCCACTTCGGACCTTGTCAATGGCCTGCCTTTGACTCCAAGCATAAATTGCCCTTGAGTGGAACTATCCTTTCCCAGCCCCTAACGTCCATCTAAAATGCCTTTGGGTTCTCCTTAATCCTGTTTCATGCCACTCCCCTCCTTTCCCCCCCCCCACCCCCACCCCCCATCCCAACACTCGTAATTCCTTGCTCGAGTTTTTTCCTGCTATCTTTGTATTCTTTGAGGCCTCTTTGTCGTTTGGTTTCCTCAACCTTGCATATACCTCCTTTTTCTTGTTGACGAAGCTCTCACTTTTTCTCTTGTCACCCAAGGTTTCCAATTCTTGCCATCCTTCTCCTTAGTTTTCACAGGAACACACTGGTCCTGAACTCTAATCAACTGGCCTTTAAAAGATTCCCACGTCCCAGATGTGGATTTATCCTCCAATAGTTGCTCCCAGGATACATTCCCTAGTTCCTACTTAATATTTTTAGTTCACCTTCCTCCAATTTTATACTTTCACCTGAGGGCCACTCTTATCCTTAGAATTATGGTCTAAAATGCTAACTACTGAACCTTTGAAACTAGTGTTCCGAGATTTTAATTGTACCCCATCGGTGGCTGTTCCTTCAGCTGCATGGGACCTAAAATCTCTCCTTCCTTCAGTCAACCTCCTTCCCCACTCTAACTCCATTTCCCATCTTTTTAAGACACTCCTCCTTAAAATGGCACAACATTGAGGGCCGAAGGGCCTGTACTGCGCCGTTAATGTTTTAAAACCTATCCAACTGAGCTGTCGGTTATCCCTACTGACCTCCTTGTGTGTCTCAGTCCCCTGATTTGATTTATTACGTGGAGCAGCTTAAAATATTTTTCTGATGTTGAATGTGGTACAGGGGCAGAGCTTGCTGCTGTTATGGAACAGTCCTCCCCTTGCTCAGACCCCAGACTCCATCTGCTGCTCTAATACTGACCTAATGCATCAACTTCTAATCTCTTACCACCACTCTACTCATCGGCTTCTGCTTCAGTGCTGCCTTGTTTCAACCGTTCACCTTCTATTCCGTTCCCTCCAAAGTCTCATCCTCCCTCCCTTTCTCGGCTTCCACATCAAACCCTGCAACTCTCTTGTACCTCCTGCCATTTTGACCCGTGGACCTTAAATTCTGTCACCCTGCCATTGACGGTTGTGCTTCCAGCTGGCTGGGTGCCCATTTCTGACAATCCTTCTCTTGCCTCTCTCCCACTTTAAGTTACTCCTTAAGACCTATGAATTGTGCCCAGTGTCTCCCTATTTGACTTGGTGTCAGATAATTCTGAGGTCAGAGTCAAGAGTGTGGTGCTGGAAAAGCCCAGCAGGTCAGGCGAATCAACATTTTGGGCATAAACCCTTCATTAGACCTTTCTCCTAATTCTCTGAGGATCTTGCTCTGTTAGTGCAGCTTCTCTGTATCGTGATCTCTAGCTGCCGGGGTGAAGTGGGTTAGATGTGATTGGTGTATCCATCTGAGTGCTGGTCTCTGATCAATTACTCCCACTCAATATCCTGTGTTCCACCCGTAAACTTCACCATCAGTGAGGAATTGGAGCCCGTTCCAGAAACCCAACTCGACCTTTCAAATTACTGTGGAGACCTGCTGCTTGAGTTGCTGATTTTGGATTCGGTGTGTTGGATGTACTGGGTTAATTTTATTTTTGAATTATATACTGTATATGCCTGTGCTTCTTGCACCACAACATTGGCTGCAGTTGAAAATGTACCTTGAGACGTCTGGTGATGAAAAGCAGTTGATCAATGGAGGTTTTATTTTCATGTTGAAGTTCAGGAGAATTCCACAAATGTTTTGGCTTGGGGTATCTGTTGGTGTTGAACCGAGTTTGTTACACTGCCTTAACCCATCGATTTCAGGCTGACAGCACTGGAAGGCTGGGCTTTGAAGAATTTAAATACCTTTGGGATAAGATTAAGAAGTGGCAGGTATGTATGTCTCTAAGTTAGTAAGTCCACATACCTATGTCTGTACACAGCAGTTCAGATGTACTGGAGATTGCATCCCTCAGGCTCATTGTAACAGGCATACTTTGGATTCAATGTGACTATTGTGCCATGGATCAGAAAAGTCCCGTGTTCACTGGGTAACCAAACCAAGCACGCTGCCTGTAACAAAAACAGATTGCTGACAAAAACTCAGCAGGTCTGGCAGCATCTGTGGGGAGAAAGCAGAGTTAATGTGACTCTTCATCAAAACAGGCATACAGACGCTGGCTGTAAATGTAGCTTTAGCTCAGACTTTGTGTGTGTGAGATTCACTCAGTGAGTCTTTATGACTGACATCAATACTTTGCTAAAGCTGACTTTTGGCAGTACAATGCCAACAGTATTAGGTTAGATTCTCCTACATTGTGGAAACAGGCCCTTCGGCCCAATAAGTCCATACCGACCGTCCGAAGAGTAAACCACCCAGACCCATTTTTCTCTGACTAGTGCACCTAACACCGAAGGCAATTTAGCATGGTCAATTCACCTGACCTGCACATCTTTGGACTGTGGGAGGAAACTGGAACATGTGGAGGAAACCCACACAGACACGGGGAGAATGCAAACTCCACACAGACAGTCGCCCGAAGCTGGAATCGAACCTGGCACCCTGGGCTAACCACTCAGCCACCGTACTGCCCCATTGGTGAATATCTCATTCTTGGACAATGTTGAGCAGTTTCTTTCTGGAATGAAGTTAGTCCCGTGATGGTTATCTACTGTAGTACAAATATTGACTCTACTTTGTATAACTTTCACCTCTTGTGTGGAGGACTCCCTATAGCTCCCTATCTCTCTGTTATCCTTTTCTCTATATACCCTTTTTGATTACTTCTATTTTGCAGCTTTGCAAATCCCATGTTTGACATGTCAGATTTTATTTGGATCTTGGGAGATTTGCCCGGTCGAGTAGCACTCCTTCGATGGATAGGACTAGAGAATCCCTGTCATTACTACAAGAAAGTGAACCTGCCTCCCCCTCACTCTCGGATATTCCAGACCCTAACAACTTGAGTGAATCTACAACTCCCCACCCCTGCCCTCACTCTCAGGATATTATCCTCTGTGTGCAAAAGTTGCCCCATAGGCCTCTTGTATCTTGTCCCTCTCACCCTAAACTTATGCCCTCTAGTTCTGGACTCCCCCACCTGTTATGTGTCCGTATATCCCTGGGTCATCCTCCCCCTGAATTCCTTTTTACAATTTTATGTTTCCTCCTCATTTCTCTCTCCACCTCCGTCCACACCCACGCCCCCCCCCCCCCCCCCCCCACCCCTGATCATTTCCCACTCTTCTACATTAAATTTCCATGTGACATTTACAATTTTGCAAATTGAGTACTGATTTTTTTTTTCAAAAAGGCACTCCATTTCTGCAATGAAAAGTTTACATTGCAATTGTTAAGAAGACAAAGCATTGAAAACTTGAAAGGGTTCAGAAAAGATTTGCAAGGATATTGCCAGGGTTGGAGGATCTGAGCTTCAGGGAGAGGCTGAACAGGCTGGGGCTGTTGTCCCTGGAGCGTCGAAGGCTGAGGGGTGACCTTATAGAGGTTTACAAAATTATGAGGGGCATGGATAGGATAAATACACAAAGTCTTTTCCCTGGGGTCGGGGAGTCCAGACCTAGAGGGCATAGATTTAGGGTGAGAGGGGCAAGATATAAAAGAGACCTAAGGGGCAACTTTTTCATGCAGAGGGTGGTACGTGTATGTAATGAGCTGCCAGAGGAAGTGATGAAGGCTGATACAATTGCAACATTTAAGATGGGTCTATGAATAGGAAGGGTTTGGAAGGATATGGGCCGGGTGCTGGCAGGTGGGAGTAGATTGGGTTGGGATATCTGGTCGGCATGGCCGGGTTGGACTGAAGGGTCTGTTTCCATGCTGTACATCTCTGTGACTCTATAAATGGGAGTCTGTTATTCTGCCCCCTCCAACTCACTTCCCTATCTTTCTGGTCTGGTATCTCAACCCCACAGATTCCATAAATCGTAACACCTATCCCCGGTGGGAAAAAAATACATATCCATCTCTGTTTTTGAAATTTCAGCAGCTTTTGGGTGGGAGGAGTTGTGGATACAGGTTTTCATCAGAATGGCTTTGGTTCTAAATTTAACCTGCTCATCTCGTTCTGGGTACTGTCACCAGAGTGAATGGTGTCTCTGTTTACCCTGTTCGAGATTTTAAACACCTTATTAGATGTCCCCTTAATCTGCAATAAAATTATTTAGCCTATTCAAGGGTATTATGGCAAATGTCCAAGCAGGTTGGACTTTGAATCTGGACCTTCTGGTCCCTGAGGTAGGAGCGCTACCACAGCACCATAAAAGCTCCCTTGGATTTGTTATATGCGAAGGAAGTACAGGCCTGGTCTACAGAAACGAAGCTTGTCACTCCAGCTTTCTAACCCAGTGTCATTCTTGTCAGCCTGGACTGTGACTTTTCCCAGCTCAATATACCTGCCTTTTGGTCATGTTCCCAGATCTGCTTGTGAACAGCAACCTTGTTCCAACAATCTCCTTGGAGACAATCAGTGAATCTTGCTGAAGTGATATAATGCTCTCCACGTTGGTCTGTGAGCTGAGCTGTTTCTAGTTTGGGGAAACAGTCCCTACACTATGTGGAAGCAGGCCATTTGGCCCATTGAGTCCATACTGAACTTCCAAACAGCATCCCACCCAAACCCACCTCCCACGGCTAATCCACCTAGCCTGCATATCCCTGGACACTATGGGTAATTTAGCACGGCCAATTCACCCCAAGCTGCACTTGTGGGAGGAAATCACAGCACCCAGAGGAAACTCTCGTGCTGTGAGGCAGCAGTGCTAACCACTGAGCCCCCATGCTGCGCTTACATTGGCTGATGACATTGGACTATTTTACAGAGTGGAGGCTGAAAACGGTGCGACTAGCTATCTGCCACTAATTGCCTACTGCCTCCTGCTGGCAATCAATGGCGAGATGTGTATATCTTCCAATAGCTTTTCGGTCTAAATTTGTGCACTTGTGTCAAATGTGTGGCTTGGACTGTTTGTCCCCCACTCCCCCAGTGAATCTGTGCCCTCGCTAGTCATCCTGACCCTGTATGCAGTTTGAACTAAATATGTAATTCACCCCCCACAGGCTGTCTACAAAGGATTCGATGCCGACAAATCAGGAACCATTAACAGCCAAGAGCTTCCTGGGGCTTTTGAAGCAGCAGGTAGGACATGTTGATCAACTGACCTATAGCTCCATGGAGGGGGCTGTGGGGAGAAGGTAGTGCCAAGGGCACATTCATACATGTGTTATAATGCAGGAGGAGACTATTCAGCCCATCAGTGCTGGTACTATGAGGGAGTAGTTCTCAACATTTCCCTGCCTAGCATGAATCTGATCAGGAATTCAGGAGACCCTTCAGTGTGCTAAGACAGTAGGGCATGCAACAACGTGAAAGGTGTGAGGTGACTAGTATAGATTTAAATGAAGGGCAGGTTGGATGAGGACGTTAAGAACAATGAATGGGAGGTTGGGTGAGAGGAGATAACTAGAGTGGGCTAGAGCCTGTGAATCAGCCAAATGATCTGGCTCTGTCTTGTGTATTTTAATTTCATTGATGTGGAGGTGCCTGGGTTGGATTGGGGTGGACTGTGTCAGAAGTCACAAGACACCAGGTTATAATCCAACAGGTTTATTTGAAATCACAAGCTTTTGGAGCCCTGTTCCTTTTGTCAGGTGTAGTCACTTCACCCGCAGAGGGGCAGCGCTCTGAAAGCTTGTGATTTCAAATAAACCTGTTGGACTATAACTTGGTGTCATGAGACTTCTGATTTTAATTTCAACAATTACTGGTAGTTCCTTTTTCCTGCCTAGCTTAAGGGCATCGCTTGCTCGGCCAGCATTTATTGTCCATCCCTAATTGCCCCTTGAAGGTGAAGTTGGACTCTGTGGAGTGTAGGTAGACCCATAGTGCTGTTTGGAAGGCAGATTCAGGATTCTAACACACTGTGAAGGAACAGCGATGTATTTCCACATCAGGATAAACAGGAGTTCAAGTGGAACTTGCAGATGGAGGTGCTCCGATGTCTGTAGATCCTCAGACTCAGGAAAGCACTGGGGAATTGGTAATCATTGATCAGCTCTCTCAACGCACTGGTAGGGGTATGAAGAGCTGATCAGGGACTGTGCTGCAAGACCACACACTGCCCTCAGTCAATGTAATTCCACTGCTAATCACTAGATGGGGCACCTTTCGAACAGCTTTTTATAGGTTTGGAGCCAACCTATAAAAACACCAAAATGCTGCAGCTGCTAAAATTCTGAGAGAAAGCAGGAACTGCTGGAAGTAGATCAGTCAGCACTGGCAAAGGAAGGAAGGAAGTTAATGTTTTGTGTATACCACTGCTTTATCTAATGTGGTTGCAAGCACACGGTCTGGAGGTCTCTGACTGCGGCTGGCTGTACAGACTGTCCCTGAGGCTCTTCACCTCCTTGCATACTTCGGTCACTCTACAGGTTCTGAAACCCTGCTCTCCAGTGTAAGATATGGAAGAGCTCTTTCTTCACATTCTCCTTATAGATTGTTGTCATCTTTCTCTCACTGACATCAGAGTCATGGGTTCAGTTACATCGTTACTAGTTGCATTGTACTGCCTCTCCTCCCAGGTTTCTCTCTCGCATGCACACACAAACGACCCTCCTCCCCCTTCTCTCCAAACTGCAAGTCTTGATCTCTGTTTGGGATAATCTGAAACTCTGAGTGGATGCTCCAATCTGCTTCACTTCAGCCCAATATAGGGAGACACTATCAAATGGGTAGTTCATCTGTTAACTGAAATATCTCCAATAATATTTGAAGTTAATGCTCTGAAATCACCCTGAAAACCTCCTGTGCTCTGAGCTTCTGATTGGTGTTTATAGTTAAATCCATTACTGCAGAAAATAGCCTTGAAAAGCCTTCTGGTCACTGACTCTCACAGCACCAAGTCTCCTAAGGCTGTCATGACAGTATTTTGTCTGGTGTAGTGTTGAACTCTGTACAGCTATTACATGTTCTGTGATAATCAGACTGTCACCCTTCGTAGAGTTCTAGAGTTGTACAGCAGGGAAGCAGACCCAATCTGACTGAGTTCCATTTGCCAGCATTTGGCCCATATCCCTCCAAACCCTTCCTATTCATGTACACATCCAGATGCCTTTTCAATGTAATTGTATCAACACCTCTGCAGCTCGTTCCATACACATATCACCTTTGTGTGGAAAAGGTTACCCCTCTGGTCCCTTTTTTAAATGTCTCCCCTCTGACCTTAAACCTGTGCCCTCTTGTTTTGGAATTCACCCTAGGAAAAATGACCTTCACTATTTAGGAGAAAGTGAGGACTGGAGATCGGAGTCAAAACGTGTGGTGCTGGAAAAGCACAGCCGGTCAGGCAGCGTCTGAGGAGCAGAAGAGTCAACGTTTTGAGCATAAGCTCTTCATCAGGAATGTGGGGGGTCCCCCGAGGGTGCTGAGAGATAAATGGGAAGGGGGTGTGTGTTGCTGGGGTGTGGGGAAGGTAGCTAGGAATGCAATAGGTAGGTGGAGGTGGGGGATGATGGTGATAGGTCAGAGTTGAGGGTTGAGTGGATAGGTGGGAAGGAAGATGGACAGTTCAAGAAGGCAGTGGGGAGTTGGAGGGTTGGATCTGGGATGAGGGGGGGTGTGGTGGAGATGAGGAAACTAGTGAAATCGACATTGATGAGGTGTGGTTGGAGGGTCCCAGGACAGAAAATGAGATATTCTTCCTCCAGGCGTCAGGTGGCTTGGATTTGGTGGTGGAGGCGGCCCAGGACTTGCATGCCCTTGGCGGAGGGGGGAGTTGAAGTAGTCAGCCACAGGGCTGTGGGGTTGTTTAGTGCATATGTCTCTGGGACTCGAATAAAAATGCCTTCAGTGTTCCTTCATTGTGTCCCTTTCAAGTGCTCTGACAATAGAAGATTTTGGTTGACCTTGTCTTTTTTTGTTTGAACCAAATTTTCTTCTCCAGTTTTAAGGTTGATAGAGTTTTCATCCTATCCCACCTTTTCACTTCTTTTTGCATTCACTGCACCTACGCCCTGAATTACTTTCTGCACAACAGGAAACCTTTTGGTTTTTCCCTTTACCTTCAATTGCAAAAAGTACTTTCAAACAGTTGTTTTTTTTTAGACTTTCACTCCTTTACAAGTGTCTTAAAATGGGGCCATTATTCAATTTTTTTTGATTACTTGAGGCACTATCAAATAGGTAGTTCAGCTCTGTTGACTGAAATATCTCTGTACTATTTGAGACTCGACGTACTGAGATTGTTTCAAAAGCCGCCTATGCTCTCAGCCTCCGATTGGTATTTATAATTAAAAAATCCATTATTGCAGAAAATAGCCTTGAAAAGCTTTCTCATCACTGACTGAGTAACCCACCCAGATCCATCTCCAACTCTACACTTACCTCTGACTAATGCACCTAACCTGCACATCCCTGAACACTATGGGCAATTTAGCATGGCCAATTCTCTGCACCACCCTCCAGATCTCATCTCATCCTGACTTGGAAATATGTTACTGTTCTTTTATCATTGCTTGGTTGGATTTTGACATTTAACCTTCTCTACTTCTGTCTCCTTCTGTGCAAAGGATATCCTCTGAATGATGAACTTTACCGACTGCTGTATCGCCGATATGCCAATGAGTCTGGTGACATGGACTTTGACAACTACATTTCCTGCTTAGTCCGGTTGGATGCCATGCTCAGTAAGTGTGGTTCTGTTAGCACCTATTAACTTGACCAATCAGTTTGGAGCCATTCCTGTGACATTGCTGCCTGGCACAGCTCAGTGACGATATTGAGGCATGTGCTGTGTATGAAACTAGAAATAAAACCAACAAAAAGCTGAGTGCTGTGCATACTTGTCTCCACGTGAATTGATATTGAGTGAGTACAATAGACAGATGTGGACATTCTGAAACTGACCCATTGCACTCCAGATCAGAATAGACCCAGCCCCATCTTCTCCAATAAAGCAGGACTGGGAGATCTGATTGAGGGGTTTAATGGGGGGGTAGATGCAGGTATTCATTTGTGCAGTGATTGAAAACTCAGGGCTCTTAAAACACAAGATGGATGGATGGACAGACCCTCTTTCACCCAGGGAGTGGTGAGCATGTGGAATTGGCGAAACTGAGGGAGTGGTTGAAGTAAATAGTAAAGGGAAGTGAGATGATGGAGAAAGCAGTGAAGGTTATGATAATGAGTGAGGGGAAATGTTAGGGTGTGGAAGAGAGGAGCTGCCTGGGGAGCAGAAACCACTTGGTCTGAATGGCCAGGTTTGGTGCAGTAAATCTGATCGCCGTATGTGATGGGGTTCCTTTGTCTGGTCACTCGATGCAAGGATTCAGGCTACAGTTCAGAGAGATAGAATACAGTGTGACAGATCCTGGCTGTTTGCTGTATTTAGCAGGAACTGAGTGAGATCCAAATCACGAGACTTCCCAAATGGGAATGTATTGAGTGTGTTGATAGCAGAATTTTAGTTTCACATCTGGACCTACTTGACAGCTGTGGATAAAAAGGCATTTTTCTGAAGTGAGCTATGCTTCTTAGTTGCAGCCTCAGGCTAATATTGTACCGTTTTATTTTGTTTAGTGTAAGTTTGTTTGAAGATGATCAACAGATGCTTAAAGTCTGTAAACGGCAGAGTCAGGCTGCTTGAAGAGCAGGCCATTTCATTCTTTTGTGTTTGGGTCGCCCTTTTCAGAGGGTCTTGCAGCACAGAAACAGACCCGTCAGTTCCACCCGTCCATGCCGACCACATGTCCCAACCTAATCTAGTCCCATTTGCCAGCATTGGCCCATATCCATCCAAATGCCTTTTTAAATGCTGTAATTGTACCAGCCTCCACCAGTTCCTCTGGTAGCTCATTCCATACACGACTGTCTGCGTAAAAAATTTGCCCCTTTTATATCTTTCGCCTCTCACGCTAAACCGAAGCCCTCTAGTTTTGGACTCCTCCCCTCCCCCACCCCCCACCCCACCCCACCCCAGGGAAAAGACCTTGGCTGTCTATTTATCCTATCCATGTCTCTCTTGATTTTATAAACAGCTATAAGGTCACCCCTCAGCCTCTGACGCTCCAGGGAAAACAGCCCCAGCCTTTTTGGTCTCTCCCTAGAGCTCAAATCCTCCAACATTCTTGTAATTCTTTTCTAAACCCTTTCAGATTTCCTAGCATCCTTCTTATATCAGGGGGCCCAGAATTGCACACAATATTTCAAATGTGGCCTAACTTCATTCCCAAGGATTTTATAGCAGCGCGCTTGGAGGGGAAATAATGATAGATCAGACACAGCATGGATTTACAAAAAAGAAATCATACTTGACAAATTAGATTAGATTAGATTACTTACAGTGTGGAAACAGGCCCTTCGGCCCAACAAGTCCACACCGACCCGCCGAAGCGCAACCCACCCATACCCCTACATTTACCCCTTTAACCTAACACTACGGGCAATTTAGCATGGCCAATTCACCTGACCCGCACATTTTTGGATTGTGGGAGGAAACCGGAGCACCCGGAGGAAACCCACGCAGACACAGGGAGAACGTGCAAACTCCACACAGTCAGTCGCCTGAGTCGGGAATTGAACCCGGGTCTCTGGCGCTGTGAGGCAGCAGTGCTAACCACTGTGCCACCGTGCCGCCCACTAAAATCTACTGAAGTTCTTTTGAGGATGTAACTAAAAGTGTTGAGCATGGGGAGCTAATGGATATTAGCTTTTTGGGGACCTTGAAAGGGCTTTTGACACTGTGCCATGTAAAAGATTCATGTGCAAAATTAACATGCATGAGATTGGGGGTATTGTATTGAGGTGGATAGAAAATTGGTTAGGCAGGAAATGGTAAGAAAAAATGGGTCTTTATTTTTTGAATTGCAGGCAATAGCTAATAAGGTACATTGGGGATTAATTTAAGGATCTCAGCTATTCTCAATATATGTTAATGATTTGGATGAAGGAACTAAGTGTAGTACAGGTGCACAATCCTTTATCTGAAATGCTTGGAACTTGCTATTTTTCGGAATTCAGAATTTTTCGAATTTCAGAGTAAGTGACAGTTTGGTGAAATTTAAAAAATCTTACAGGAGGAGCAGACACATCACAGTGACATGCATCGAGTGGGTGTTGACTTGGGTTAACTGTTTGCACACCAAACATCCTTGTTAACGAGGGAAAAAAAACTTTACAAAAAACCTTCGGACTTTGGAGATTTTCGGATATCGGATAAAGGGTTGTCTACCTGTATCTCCAAATTTCCAAGTGACACAAAGCTGGGTGGAAGAGTGAGCTGTGAGGAGAATGCAGAGATGTTGTAATGTGACTTGGACAGGCTGTGGGGGCAAATGCATGGCAGCTGCAGGATAATGGGGGAAAAATATGTTGACTGTTTTGGTAATCAAAATAGGAAGGCAGATATTTATTTAAAGGGCTGCAAGTAAGAGGGGAAATGTTCAGCAAGGCTTGAATGTCCCCGTGTACCAGTCACTGAAAGTAAGCATGCAGGTGTAGGAGGCAAACTCCAAAAAAAAAAGTGCAGGTCAGGTGATTTGGCCAGACTAAACTCGCCATTGTTTTAGGTGCATTAGTCAGGGTAGGGTAGGGGAATGGGTCTGGGTGGGTTACTCTTTGGAGGGTGGGTGTGGACTTGTTGGGCCAAAGGGTCTGTTTCCATGCTGTAGGGGATCTAATCTAATCAAATTGCATGTTGGACTATACAGGCCACACCAGGAATATTGTGTGCTCGTCTGGTCACCTTACGAGGAAGGGTGCTCCTGCTTTTGAGAGTTTGTAACAAAGGTTTCCTGAACTGATTCCTGGCAGGGCTGACTCCTATGAAGAGAGAATGACTTTGGTTAGGATTGTATTCACCGAAGTGATCACGTAGAAATCTATGAAATTCTAACAGTGAGATGGAGTAGATGTAGGAAGGCTGTCCCTGATCGTGGGGAGTCCAGAGCTGTGGGCCTTAGTTTAAGGATAAAGGGTAAACCTTTTAGGAGTGAGATGCGTGAAGAAAATACTTGGATGTTGAGAAACTTCTGGAGTTCATTTCCACAAAATGGTTAAAGGCCAAAACCTTGTGTTTTCCAGGAGATTACGCTCTTTTGGCTGAATGTACAGGAAGTGGCAGGATTTAAGGCATTGAGATGAATGATTATATTGAATAGTGGAGCAGGGTTAGGGTTTGCTCCTGTCTCCTATAGAAGCTGTTATTGAATCTACCCCTACTGCCACTTCAGATAGTGCATTCCGTAATTGTTGCTTTAATTAAAGGACAATTCTTTGGTCTATTTATCCCTCTTCCCACTTTCCTCAGTTTCTTAATCTGAAAGTTTTAGACACCATGTGTTCAGGTTTCAAGGCTCGTGAACAGCATCAATTAGCCCCTGTATTTAAAAAGAAAAAGTGGACTTAAAGTTAATTCAAGACTCTGATTGTGTCCTCATTCATGTCAAGTCCAGGTTGCCCACCAATCTCTGCTCTTATGTCGGAAATCTAAAAATATAGTTGTCCTTTTTAAATCCTTCCACAATATCTGGCCTGTCCTGTGTTCTCAAACCTCCACCAGATCAGCAAACTTCAACTTTTTTTGCTTTTTTTTTCCTAATTCTAGCCTCTTATACATTACTGTTATCCTTTGTTGCTGGTCCTATCTCTAGCGAGGTGGAGGTGAGTACTGCAGATGCTGGAGATTTGAGTCCAGATTAGAGTGGTGCTGAAAAAGCACAGCAGGTCAGGCAGCATCCGAGGATCAGGAAGATTGACGTTTCGAGCAAAAGCCCTTCATCATGTCTCTAGCTGTCTAGTCCCACAGTTCTGAAATATCCTTGCTCAACCCCTTGCCCTCCTTTTCCAGATGGTCCTTTTGAAGCCCTTGTCTTAGGACTAAGTGTTGGCCTAACAATTTCTTTAAGTGACTCCCTAACAAATGTGTTTGATAATAGGTTTTGTGAAGTGATTGGTGACATTTTATCTATATTTAAAGAAACTATATAAATGCACATCACTGTTGAGCAGAGCTGGTTAATCATTCCTTGCCTTGTCTTTTTTCACTTGCAGGATCGTTCAAGGCTTTGGATAAAGACGGCAATGGCTCCATCAAAGTGAACATAGTGGAGGTAGGATCATATCCCCAGTAGTACAATCATTAGTCGTAGAGGTGCACAGCATGGAAACAGACCCTTCGGTCCAACCCGGCCATGCCGACCAGATGTCCCAACCCAATCTAATCCCACCTGTTAGCATCTGGCCCATATCCCTCCAAACCCTTCCTATTCATAAACCCATCCAGATGCCTTTTAAATGCTGCAATTGTACCAGCCTCCACCACTTCCTCTGGCAGCTCATTCCAAACACGTACCACTCTCTTGTCCCTTAGATCTCTTTTATATTTTTCCCCCCTCACTCTAAACCAATGCCCTCTGGACTCCCCCACACCAGAAAAGAGACTTGGTCTATTTGTCCTATCCACGCCCCTAATGATTTTATAAACCTCTATAAGGTCACCCCTCAGCCTCTGACGCTCCAGAGAAAACAGCCCCAGCCTGTTCAGCCTCTCCCTGTAGCTCAAATCCTCCAACCCGGGACCAATCCTTGTAAATCTTTTCTGAACCCTTTCAAGTTTCACAACATCTTTCCGATAGGAAGGAGACCAGAATTGCATGCAATATTCCAACAGTGGCCTAACCAATGTCCTGTACAGCTGCAATATGACCTCCCAACTCCTGTACTCAATACTCTGACCAATAAAGGAAAGCATACCAAACGCCGCCTTCACTATCCCATCTACCTGCGACTCCACTTGCAAAGGAACTATGATCCTGTATTCCAAGGCCTCTTTGTTCAGCAACATTCCCTAGGACCTTACAATTACGTGTATAAGTCCTGGAGGTTTCCTCCACCAAACTGCTTTCTCTTTTGAGAGAGTCATACAGCACAGAAATGGACCCTTCTGTCCAACTTGGGCGGCACAGTGGCTCAGTGGTTAGCACTGCTGCCTCACAGCACCAGGGTCCCAGGTTCGATTCCAGCCTTGGGTGACTGTGCAAACTCTAAACAGACATTCTCCCCATGTCTGCGTGGATTTCTTCCGGGTGCTCCGGTTTCCTCTCACAATCCAAAGATGTGCAGGTCAGGTGAATTGGCCATGCAAAATTGTCCATAGTCAGAGGGAAATGGGTCTGGGTGGGTTACTCTTCGGAAGGTCGGTGTGGACTTGTTGGGCTGAAGGGCCTGTTTCCACGTTGTAGGGAATCTAATCTAATCAAACTTGTCCATGCTGACTCAGAGATTGTAATCAAGTGAAGGACAGAGTTTGTAGTGAGTTCCGAAGAATATTTGACACTATGTATGCTCAGTTTGACTCTCGAGAATGGGATGGGTGAAATGCCAGTGGGGCAACTTTTAGGAGATTGCAATAATTGTGTTATCTGGAATTCTAAGATTTATTGGACTAATTTCTGGGTTGGCAGGATTGTCTTTTGAGGAGCAATTGGGCATTTTGAAGAATGTTAGGTAATCTCATTGGGAAACTTAGACAATTCACCACAGGCTGGATGTAGCCAGGACGTTCTCCCTGGCTGCTGGCTGTAGAATCAGAGACGCAAGCTCAGAATAAAGAAGTAAGATGATTAAGACTGAGGTGAGCTTAAGGAGAGGCTAGAAAAATTGGAGCAGCAGAGGGTTGACAGTCAGTATCATTTTCCCAGAGTTCAAATGTTAGATCTAGGGGGCACTAAGGTGAGAAGGGGAAAGCTCAAAGGAAATGTGAAAGTCATTTTTATATAGTGAGTGATAGAAGTCTGGAACATGTTGCTGAGGTGGGCTGGAGGTTGATATTCCCTACAGTGTGGAAACAGGCCCTTCGGCCCAACAAGTCCACACCGACCCTCCGAAGAGTAACCCACCCAGACCCAATTCCCTCTGACTATGGACAATTTAGCATGGCCAATTCACCTGACCTGCACATCTTTGGATTGTGAGAGGAAACTGGAGCACCCGGAAGAAACCCACGCAGACGCTGGGAGAATGTCTGTGTGGAGTTTGCACAGTCACCCAAGGCTGGAGTCTAACCTGGGACCCTGGTGCTGTGAGGCAGCAGTGCTAACCACTGTGCCACCGTGCCGCCCACCACTGGCTGGAGTCTAACCTGGGACCCTGGTGCTGTGAGGCAGCAGTGCTAACCACTGAGCCACCGTGTTGCCCCTTGTTCAAAGTTTTTGAGACTTTTAGGCAAGGACACAAATATGCAAGGAATGGAGGGATATTGGTCAAGGGCAGGCAGAAGGCTTGATTTAATATGGTGTCATATTCAGTACAATATTGTGGGCTGAGGGCCTGTTCCAGTGGTGTGTACAGCTCTATGAGGAGGAATTTCTTTACTGACTGTGGTGAAGCTTTTGAATTCCCTACCCCAGAGGGCTGTGGAAGTTCAATCATTGAACAAGTTCAAGACAGATCAATAGGTTTCTGGGAAATTAATAGCAGGAAGAGATATGGAGGTGCAGGCGAGTGGTATTGATGAGATGACCAGCCATGATCTCGAATGGCGAGGCAAGCTCGATTGGGCTGAATGGTCTACTCTTACTCCTAAAAGGAGCAGCCTAGAGTGAAAAATCATTGAGATGGCACCAGCAACCGTGGGATGGGAACGGATCTGACCCTGGCAACTTGTGATCAGAAGTGGCCTGTACCAGAACTGGGGACTGCCTTGTAAAGAGGAGGCAGTTGGGGTACAGTTTCGCAAAGGGCAGGGGAGGAAATAACAAAGAAATGTGGAGCTTCCTGGGTGACAGAAGAGCAGATGATACAGGGAAAAACTGCAAATGAGTGATGCCAGGTCTATTTTATGGTTGAGGATGGGACTGAATCTGGACAGAGGGGTGTGTAGTCATGGCTGAAAGTACAAACTCCACACAGACGGTCGCCTGAGGCTGGAACCGAACCCAGGTCCCTGGCTCTGTGAGACAGCAGTGCTAACCACTGAGCCAACCTACCCGCCCTGTCTGTCTGTCTCTCCCTCTCTGGTTCCCTTTTATGCTGGGCCTCAGGGTATGGAGGTTTGACCACCAAGAACTTCAGTCACTTTGATCAGCATTTAAAAATTTAATTTCCTGGTTTTGTTGCAAATGGAATTGAAAATCTCAAATAGCCATGGTGAAGATATGAGTTCCTATCTGCAATTGTTTATTTTTGTTCTGATCTCTGGCGTATTAATCTGATGATGTGGCCACACATTTATTGGATGTGTGTGGGTTACCTTGTCAATAATCATGGTAAAGTACACTTTGATCACAAAAAAAAAGCTAATGACTGTCCATTTTCTCTTTTAGTTTCTACAACTCACCATGTATTCCTAAAGCAAACGCCTTGGGATCAGCTCATCAAAGAAAACTGAAGATCTCCTTGTCACTACTTATCTATCAGAGCAATAGCCCTTTGCTTGGCTGAGGATGGAGGGGGGGGGGGGGGGGGGAAAAGAGGGTGAAAATATATTTTTCTGCATGTAGGCTTTTTACTGTTCCTGAGATCTCTGTAAACTCAGCGTGTTGGAAGCACAGTGGTTAACCTTGACCATTCCAAACTTCAAGACTACTTTCTTCTGAGATTGCCAAAATCAAGAAAAAGATAATGTTTGAAAGAAAGGTCTTGTTGAGAATGAGCTTTGGAAATGGGAGATTAAAGGTCAGTATCACTGACCATTGACCCCCCCCCCCCCCCCCCCCCTCTCAGATCCACAAGCTTCTTGGAGAAAAACCATCTTTTCATTCTCTTGTGAGCTTTCTGCTTGCAATTTCCAACAACTGAGCTTTTCCTTTCTTGTTTGAATCTGTTGCCCTCGAATATTTCCTTGTGCGTGTGCCTAAAAGACTGAGGAAAGCAATTTATTTTTAAACAATGTTAAAGGTCACAGCCCGATCGGAAGCTGTAGTTTTAAGATTTATTCATACCCTTGAGTATTTGTTCTCCTTATTTTATGGAGAAGCCAAACTTGAAAGCATCCCTTGTTGAATCTGGTGTGTGGAGGGGGTGGGGAGATGTTGTGTGCCAAGGAGCGTTTAATGAATGGCATTTAATGAATGCTCCGTGGGGCACAACAGACGAGTTCTGTTTGCCAGTAACTGGAGCTTTGGAAAGGTCAAGCTTATTCTTGCAATGTTGTGCTTTGTACTTTGTGGGGTATTATAAAGGTTTTTTTAAGTGCTATTGTGTACAGGAACTTGATCTATTGAGTGCTGTCACCTGTCTGTCTGCTGTTTGATCTTGCTGCTTTATGCCCAAAGTATAAGCAACTTTATTTATGATCCCCCTGGCAATTCATTGCAGCCTCTCCCTTTGCACAAAAAAGCAGCCCCAGCAAATGATGGTGTTGCAGAAGGTGCTTGTGCCAATGGTCCAAAGATTGGAATTCTGGAAATACATTTCCTTCTTCATGGAGGGGTGCCTGAGCTTGGGGAGGCTTCGTAACCTTTCAAATGTACAAGGGCCCATTCCCTGATTATTACTCCGTTTGAGCTAGTAAGCCATTGGTTTGTCAAGTCTGTGATGTATTACACAAGAGCAATGCAATCAGTCTGGTCAGTTTCTTTCTCAGTTGCGATACAACTTATCAGTACTGGCGAGATAATGGCTTTCTGTTAATATCATTTGGGAAAAGACATTTTTATTTCATCAATCTTTGTTAAAACCTGTATTCCGTTGTTTTAGCGTTCTCAAAACCCAAATTTGTCTGCAAGTAAAACCAGTTCAGAGTCCTGCCTTTTTGAGGTGGTTCAACACATTTAGCCATTTGACACCGTGTTTAATTGCAGAGATGGGCCGTGCCTTTTCTCATCCTGACACTCGTTAACTGTGTGGAATAGGCCGTTCAGTTACCTGGACCCAGAATGTTGCCAAGGCGCAGGGCTCTCCTATTGGGAAGGTTGAGAACTGCTCGAGCTCAGCCCATTTCAAGATGAATCAAAATTGCAGTTTTTTTTTGAAGTGGGAGCATCAAGTCCCATTCCTGCCTTGCCAAAATCTCATAATATGCCAGAACCTCTGTGTTCTTCTAATGCTGATGTCCCATTGGATCTACCATAGTGTAACAAAGCACTGAGACAGTTGGGGGTGAATATGTGATTTTAAATTTGCTAATCTGCTCTTTATGATATTAACCTGCTTTTATTTTTCTCTCACTTCCAATGGCCAGAATTTGAGATTTTTAATAAAAGGAAATCTATTAGCCTTTTTAAAAAAAAAGTAAACGTATTAATAACTAATCAGCTGTTAAAGAGTCTTTACTTTTCCCAAGGTGGAAATGTCAAATACTACAGGGCGTAGATTTAAAATAAGGAGATATGTTTAAAGTGAAGTGTGAAAGGCAAGTTATTATTTACACAAGGCAAGGCAGGAGCCTGGAGTCTGCTGCCAGGGGAGGGTGGTGGAAGTGAATACAATAAGATGCATTTTACAGGAAAGACAGAAAGGGAGGCAAGAGAGGAGGGGGAGTAGCATTTTTGATAAGGGACAGCTGAGGGAGGATATTCCTGGAAATACATCCAGGGAAGTTATTTGGGTGGAGCTGAGAAATAAGAAAGGGATGTTCACCTTATTGGGATTGTATTACAGACTCCCCAATAGTCAGAGGGAAATTGAGAAACAAACTTGTAAGGAGATCTCAGCTATCTGTAAGAATGATAGGGTAGTTATGGTAGGGGATTTTAACTTTCCTATCATCGACTGGGACTGCCATAGTTAAAGGTTTAGATGGAGAGGAATTTGTTAAGTGTGTACAAGAACATTTTCTGATTCAGTATGTGGATGTACCCACCAGAGACGGTGCAAAACTTGACCTACTCTTGGGAAATAAGGCAGGGCAGGTGACTGAGGGGTCAGTGGGGGAGCACTTTGGGGCCAGTGACCATAATTCTATTCGTTTTAAAATAGTGATGGAAAAGGATTGACCACATCTAAAAGTTGAAGTTCTAAATTGGAGAAAGGCCAATTTTGATGGTATTAGGCAAGAACTTTCGAAAGCTGATTGGAAGCAGATGTTCGCAGGTAAAGGGACGGCTGGAAAATGGGAAGCCTTCAGAAATGAGATAACAAGAATCCAGAGAAAGTATATTCATGTCAGGGTGAAGGGTGAAAGGGAAGGCTGGTAGGTATAGGGAATGCTGGATGACTAAAGAAATTGAGGGTTTGGTTAAGAAAAAGAAGGAAGCATATGTCAGGTACAGACAGGATAGATCGAGTGAATCCTTAGTGTATAAAGAAAGTAGGAGTATACTTAAGAAGGAAATCAGGAGGGCAAAACGGGGACATGAGATAGCTTTGGCAAATAGAATTAAGGAGAATCCAAAGGGTTTTTACAAGTATATTAAGGACAAAAGGATAACTAGTGAGAGAATAGGGCCCCTTAAAGATCAGCAAGGCAGCCTTTGTATAGAGCCACAGAAAATGGGGAGATACTAAATGAATATTTTGCATCAGTATTTACTGTGGAAAAGGATATGGAAGATATAGACTGTAGGGAAACAGATGGTGACATCTTGCAAAATGTCCAGATTACAGAGGAGGAAGTGCTGGATGTCCTGAAACGGTTAAAGGTGGATAAATCCCCAGGATCTGATTAGGTGTACCTGAGAACTCTGTGGGAAGCTGGAGAAATGATTTCTGGGCTTCTTGCGGAGATATTTGTATCATCAAAAGTCACAGGTAAGGTGCCAGAAGACTAGAGGTTGGCAAACGTGGAGCCACTGTTTAAGAAGGGCAGTAAAGACAAGTCAGGGAACTATAGACTGGTGAGCCTGACGTCAGGGTGGGCAAGTTGTTGGAGAGAATCCTGAGGGACAGGATGTACATGTATTTGGAAAGACAAGGACTGATTAGGGATAGTCAACATGGCTTTGTGCGTGGGAAATCATATCTCACAAACTTGATTGAGTTTTTTGAAGAAGTAACAAAGAAGATTGATGAGGACAGAGCAGTCGATGTGACCTATATGGACTTCAGTAAGGCGTTCGACAAGGTTCCCCATGGGAGACTGATTAGCAAGGTTAGATCTCATGAATAGAGGGAGAACTAACCATTTGGATACAGAACTGGCTCAAAGGTAGAAGACAGAGGGTGGTGTTGGAGGGTTTTTCTCAGACTGGAGGCCTGTGACCAGTGGAGTGCCACAAGGATCGGTGCTGGGCCCTCTAATTTTTGTCACTGACATAAATGATTTGGATGCGAGCATAAGAGGTACAGTTAGTAAGTTTGTAAATGACACCAAAATTGGAGGTGTAGTGGGTAGCGAAGAGGGTTACCTCAGATTACAACAGGACCTGGACCAGATCAGCCAATGGGCTGAGAGATGGCAGATGGAGTTTAATTCAGATAAATGCGAGGTGCTGCATTTTGGGAAAGCAAATCTTAGCAGGACTTATACATTTAATGGTAAGGTCCTAGGGAGTGTTTCTGAACAGAGAGACCTTGGAGTGCAGGTTCATAGCTCCTTGAAAGTGGAGTCACAGGTAGATAGGATAGTGAAGAAGGCATTTGGTATGCTTTCCTTTATTGGTTAGAGTATTGAATACAGGAGTTGGGAGGTCATGTTACGGCTGTAAGGGACATTTTTTAGGCCACTGTTGGAATATTGCGTGCAATTCTGGTCTCCTTCCTATCGGGAAGCTGTTGCGAAACTTGAAAGGGTTCAGAAAAGATTTACAAGGATGTTGCAGGGTTGGAGGATCTGAGCTACAGGGAGAGGCTGAACAGGCTGGGGCTGTTTTCCTTGGAGCGTCGGAGGCTGAGGGGTGACCTTATAGAGGTTTACAAAATTGAGGGGCATGGATAGGATAAATAGAGAAAGCCTTTTCCCTGGGGTCGGGGAGTCCAGAACTAGAGGGCATAGGTTTCGGGTGAGAGGGGAAAGATATAAAAGAGACCTAAGGGGCAACCTTTTCATGCAGACGGTGGTACGTGTATGGAATGAGCTGCCAGAGGAAGTGGTGGAGGCAGGTACAATTGCAACATTTAAGAGGCATTTGGATGGGTCTATGAATAGGAAGGGTTTGGAAGGATATGGGCCGGGTGCTGGCAGGTGGGAGTAGATTGGGTTGGGATATCTGGTCGGCATGGACGGGTTGGACTGAAGGGTCTGTTTCCATGCTGTACATCTCTATGACTATGACGTGAACAGGCAGGGGATAGAGATGTATGAACCCCTTGTAGGCAGATGGGATTAGTTTAGAATCATAGCTATGAGAAACTCTAAATTGAGACCATACCTGGGTATTGTACACAACATCAGAGGAAGGACTTTCTTGGATGTGGTATGTCAATGGTTTTATGACCCAAATTTAGAAAATTGAGGTGATTTAATTGGGACGGCACAGTTGGTTAGCCCTGCTGCCTCATAGCGCTAGGTACCCGGGTTCACTTCCAGCCTCGGGCGACAGGTATTCTCCCGGTGTGGGTTTCCTCCGGGTGCTCCGGTTTCCTCCTACAGTCCGAAGATGTGCAGGTTCGGGTGGATTGGCCGTGCTAAATTGCCCGTAGTGTCCAGGGATGTGCGGGCTAGGTGGATTAACCACGCGAAATGCAGGGTCCGGATAGGATGCTCTTCGGAGGGTTGGTGTAGACTTGATGGGCTGAATGGCCTGCTTCCACACTGTAGGGATTCTATAATAGCATAAACCTTTAAACTTTTATGTGTTTGACAGGTTAGATAGTTAAACACTGCCGAATTTAGAATTTGATCTGTAGGGCCAGGATTTGATGTTACTAATTGGGGTGACTCTAACTGACCAGACATGAATTGGGGTGAGATGTAGAGGGGGTGAAGCCAGAATTCTGGAATCGTGATCTTGTTCCTGCTGGGTGCTATGTTGACTCGAGCAAGGGGAGGCATGACGGATCATGATCCTTTTAAGTACAAATACTGGCATTGGGACTGCCATCTCACTGCCTACCTCCAACTTTGCATCTCCTTGAATTTGATTCAGTGAGACCAGGGGGGTTTCTGAAGTTAGTGCAAATTAAGATCAGGGGTCATGAACCGTGAGCTTCGACCATTCTCAAGTTGGAAAAGTTGTTGCTAGCTTCACATCCTAATTAGACAAGATTGTGTGTTTTTATCGTAGCAACTGGGTGCTTTGTTCTTGAAAGATAAATGAATATTAAATTGACCAACATTGTGAAAGCATTCAGATGCACGAGAGTCCATTGTCTAATGGATAAAGTGTATTAGTCTGCTTTCAACAGTGTTTGAAATTCTGATGTTTATTGTCAATACACCCAGGTTTTTTTATTTTTACCTTCCACTCAGCCAGCTGTTGAAATGGTGACAAAAAGAAGCTTAAAACTCATCGTCAGAACTGGGTCAATGTCCCTAGGAAAAGAGAGATGCTTTACAAACTGTCTGCATTGGTACCTGCCCAGCTCCAGACTGTATTGCCAGAGTGACCAGATGGAGTCAGTCAGGATGTGGCACTGTAATGTTCCACCTTTTTAAAAAGGTAAAATATAAAGCCATTTCAGACTCCGGTAACAAACATTAATCACTTCATGTTGAGATGTTTTGGAATCTACACTAGAGAGCTATAGAGTCTCTGGTGTTGAGTATATTCAAAAGTAAGAGTTTTTTCCCTGTTGAGGGATAAAGATGAGGATGTTGAAACGAGGCCTGAATAGCTGCTCATCCTTCCCATTGTGTCACAAATTGTAGCCAAAATTGCTCCATCTGCTATCTCCAGTGGTGTTTCATGTGTGGAGACTCCAGAATGAGTCTAGTCTTTACGAAAAGTTGGGTTGGGGGAATAAGTGGAGCCTGTCATGCAGATTTCTTTTAAATTGGCCCTCTAAAATCAAAAAGGTAAAGTATTTTTACATCTTTTTAAAACAACGTGGGTTTATGGTGATCAGGAGCGAAGCGTTTGAATGGATTGGAAGAAAAGTTAGATTAAACTGAAGATTAGGGAGAGTGTGCTGTTAGAGTACTAGTCTTGGTGGGAAGATTTAATCACTGAATGACGTGTTTGTACAGCTTCAAAATATAAGACTAAGAAACACTATTGTAGACAGTGCATTTTTAATATTACACACTGCACTTGAAGAGGGCGATGGCATGGCCAGGGTGCCACTTGGCTCACGGACACACAAGATGGCCGCTGAGCCATAAGTTGGCCACTTGACACACAAGATGGCTGCCAAACTACAATAAGGAGAGAGACAGCAGAGCAAACACTCACTCTGCCTGGGGCCACCAGAATGCCAGTACAATGCACTCTCAACATAATTGATTAGTTTAAAGTGAGTTGGGGAGATAATATAAATGAACACTGCCTGATGCAGTGTCTGAGTTCAGCGAACACCTTTGATAGAAATGCTAACAGCTGGATACCGACTCAATACAGCGTGCTAATAGCCAGGGCTGCAGTAATCGTCCTTTTCAGGAAGAACGATTAGCACCCATTACTACAGCAATGCATATCCACGCAGGCACTGAAACTGACAATGTCTGCACTGAAACTGACAACGACCGTGCTGAAATTAACAAAGGCTGTGCTGGAACTGAGAATGACTGCACCAATTAACGATTCTTCAATGTTTACAATAAACAAACCATGTTACAAAGACAATACCTTCATCACTGACCTATTATTACAAAATTTATAAAAATATCTTGACGTGCGCTCTGGGTCAAGAGAAGACTCCTAGCTGACCACTGTGCCGTTGGTGTCTCTCTCTTCCCGGAGTTCTGGTATTTCCTCGTACAATAAACTTTGTCATTCAACCCTGACGCCGACACCGACACCGAGGCTGGTGATTCTCCCCACAACAATTGGCGCTATGAGCTGGGTTCTTATTACTGGTGCCCTGGTCAAAGGCCATGATCGGGGAGCTGGGGTAGGAACCAATTTGTACCTGCAAACGGGAAGAGTCAGACCGGGCCAAGGACATCATTTAAAGGGCATACTGATGGTAATGTCTAATTTGCTACAGTACTGAGTTTTTAAAAAAAAAGTTTTGTGCATGTCTATGGAGAATAAGTGTTTAACTGTACTAACTGTTGTCAGAACCTGGTGCTTGTGCTGAAACAGCCAGAGGACAAGGTTGTGCCCGTCTCAAAAACCCTGCCCTAAACCGGTTAAGAGACGTAGCCCACCTGCCCCCCCCCCCCCCCAACACGAAGGTTGGGATTTGAAGTGTGAATTGAGGCGCCAAGGGCACCGGGAGTTGTGAAGCACAAGTGGCAATATAAGGTAACACTGGACTCTGTACGGGCGAATAATGCAGATTTCAGTTAGAGTTTAAGTTAAAAGTTGGGTGCTGTCTGTCCTTGTAACTTCCAATGTGGTGAGGGAGAGGAGCTGATCACTCTGACCAAACCTCGGTGGAGGGCACGTTACCAAAGTGGGGAGTGTGGACTCTGTCAATCCAGAGTAGAATGTCAGAACTTGAAGAGTGATGGTGGCTGGGAGGGTAAAGAGTCCCACCAGTAGAGAGCACACTGGACTAGAGGTAGGTTTCTGGGCCTAGCGGGAGGGGTTGGGTCAGTAGAGGTGGCAGGAGGGTAGAGGAGTCCTGGTAGAGAGCAGACCCTATTGAGGCAACATTCCCAAACTACTGGTAGGTACTGGCTAGTAGTTGTGGCTGAGAGGGTAGAGAAGTCCCACTGGTAGAGAGCACACCGTGCTGTGGTCATATAGATGGTGCTGGGACAGTATTATTGGCCAGGAGGGTAGAGAAGTCCCCAGTGGTTAGGTACACTTTACTGTTGATGGTATTCATGGTTACACAATCTACTAAATGGCAGATCAAAGTTTTAAGGGGGATACTGTAGGTTCCCTTATTGAGAAATACAAGGAAGACAGACAAGGGCTAACCGAGCAAATTAGGAAGAGTGGTTGGGACCTATCCCAGGCATTAGTGTAACAGAGAGAGGGGGGTGGGGGGGTTAGACAAATAGAAATGAAATAAAACTAAAAAGATAGGGATAATGTTAGTGTACCAATTAGCAGGCCTAATTGAACAAGTAGGTGCCTCCACTAGCAGGTGGAGAAAAGGCCAAGAATGAATTGAGGATCTGGAGGACAGGGTAAAGGAGCTAGAACATAGATTAGTAAAAGTCCAAGGGGAAAGTGAGACTGACTCTCCCCTCCTACCGAACCATCCAGCAGGGACCAACTGCTCCCCCTGTTGGACGAACCATGCAAGAATATAACTTAGGACCTGTTACCAGAGGAGGAACAGACTCGCAGCCCAAAGTGAATTATAAACCCTTCACCCCTGAGGAGAGACCGCAAATTATGGCCTCTCTGGGAAAAATACAGCCCCAGAGCACAAACACCAGGATCTGGGGAGAGCTGGATAGTGTATGAGTAGGGCACCAACTACACCTGAAGGGCATACACCAGCTGGTCCGGGCAGCTTGCCCAGGGGACAAGTGTGGGCAGGTAACTGGTGCACCTGCAGACACAGCAGCACAAGACTTTAGGGGAGGACGGTGGGTACATACTGACTTTAAAGAAGAAATTCAGAAGGTGCTAGGAAATGCTCCCACGAGCTGGAGCAGGATCAAGACCACTAAGCAACTTAAAGGGGAAGGAGGCTCTGAGTATGGGTACCGATTATTTAGGGTCTATCAGCAATGTTCGAGGTAAGCAAACCCAGATCGGGTTGGGGGGGTAGGGGTGGAAATGGGCGAATATCCAAGATTTTAAAGATGAGCTCTCCAGCGCCCACCAAGCCATCCTGAAAACGGGAGTAATAATGTCCCAGAATTATGATGATCTAGTTGAGTGGGCTAGTGGGGTGCAGGATGCAGAAGCTCCTGTGATAAAGGCAAGTCCTGACAAAGCAGCGGACTGGAATGGAGGTGAGAGTCGGTGGCAGGGACACTTGGATAGAAAATGTAGGGTCCCATGAGCAGAGGATAGAGCAGGGAACAATGTAAAATACTGCAGCCACTGCAACAGTATAGGAGATATAGAAGTAGTGTGCTGGGAAAAGCATGGGGCACTCCCAAACACCACCCAGAACACCATGGAACCGCAGGGATCCTGAGGTCTGCAGAGCTAACAACCAGCTGCCCCTATTCGTGAGGGTAAGGGAGAGAGTAATAGGAGGGAGGAAACGTGAAATGCTAGTAGATACAGGAGCGGCCGTATCTATCACAAACTTACCCTAACCCCACACAAATAAAATGATTCACTTAACTGGAATAGGAGGGGATAAAGCACCAGCTTACCGAAGCGAAGCTGCCCTTGTAGAATTTCATGGGGATATTTGTCCTGTTTATTTCTATGTATGCCAAAATAACGAGGGCATAATAATGGGCAATGATCTCGGGAGAGAATATAATGTTCTAATCGATTGTGCAAAAGGGAAATTGATTTGGCCCAGACAGCACGGTCACAAGACTGAGATTGGGAAACTTACAAGTCACCTTGACACTATTAAAGTGGCTACAGTCACCAGTAGGGACTGGAGCATCGAAAAGGGGGGATTCAGAGCCATCCGCGCCTCCGTCCCCGGAGCACGGGCAGAAACAAAATTAGATACAGGTCTAGTTAACATCGACCCGATAAGGGTTCCCGGACTGGAGCATAAACCCCACCGACAATACCCAATGAAACCCAAAGCAGAGCAAGCAGTTGTGGAGGTAATGCAGGGACTAGTGAGACAGGGAATCCTGAAAGAAACAACAAGTACGACTAATTCCCTGATGTGGCCAGTACTAAAGCCTGATGGGAGCTACAGGCTCACCATTGATTATGCAGGTCTAAATAAGGTCACCCCCAAATTGCACCCCATTGTAGCAGACCCCTCCACCATTTTACGGCTTGGTCCCCGAACACATGATGTTTACTGTTTTAGACATAGCCAAGAGTTTTGGTCTATCTCATTATACCCTGAGTCCCAGAATAAATTTGCTTTTACAGTAAGGGACAGGCATTATAGGTGGACTCGCCTGCCTGAAGGATTCCACAACAACCCCACCGTTTTTCACAGGGTGATGAGCGACATTCTGAAGAGCATAGATCTACCAGAAGGTAGCACTGCCCTCCAATATGTAGATGATATCCTAATTGCCTCAGAGGCCGAGTCAGGACACCAGGAAGCTTTATGTCTAGTATTGCAGGAATTGGCAACCGCAGGGTTAAAAGTTAGCCCCACAAAGGCATAAATTGGCAAAACGCAAGTCTTATACCTGGGACACCTCATATCCTAAGGACTCAACGAAACGATAGACAATAGAGAGAAAATAGAGACAATAGGTGCAGGAGTAGGCCATTCTGCCCTTCGAGCCTGCACCACCATTCAATATGATCATGGCTGATCATCCTCAATCAGTATCCTGCTCCTGCCTTATCTCCATAACCCTTGATTCCACTATCTTTGAGAGCTCTATCCAACTCCTTCTTAAATGAATCCAGAGACTGGGCCTCCACTGCCCTCTGGGGCAGAGCATTCCACACAGCCACCACTCTCTGGGTGAAGGAGTTTCTCTTGAGCCCTGTCCTAAATGGTCTACCCTGTATTTTTAAGCTGTGTCCTCTGGTTCGGCACTCACCCATCAGTGGAAATATGTTTCCTACTGCCAGAGTGTCCAATCCTTTCATAATCTTATACGTCTCAATCAGATCCCCTCTCAATCTTCGAAACTCAAGGGTATACAAGTCCAGTCGCTTCAGTCTTTCAGTGTAAGGTAATCCTGCCATTCCAGGAATTGACCTTGTGAACCTACGCTGCGCTCCCTCAATAGCCAGAATGTCTTTTCTCAAATTTGGAGACCAGAACTGCACACAGTACTCCAGGTGTGGTCTCACCAGGGCCCTGTACAGCTGCAGAAGCACCTCTTTGCTTCTATACTCAATTCCTCTTGTTATGAAGGCCAGCATGCTATTAGCCTTCTTCACTACCTGCTGTACCTGCATGCGTGCCTTCATTGACTGGTGTACAAGAACACCCAGATCTCTCTGTACTGCCTCTTTACATAAATTGATTCCATTGAGGTAGTAGTCTGCCTTCCTGTTCTTGCTACCAAAGTGGATAACCATACATTTATCCACATTAAACTGCATCTGCCATGCATCTGCCCACTTACCTAACTTGTCCAGGTCACCCTGTAATCTCCTAACATTCTCATCACTTTTCACCCTGCCACCCAGCTTTGTATCATCAGCAAATTTGCTGATGTTTATTGCTGATACCATCTTCTATATCATTAACATATATTGTAAAAAGCTGTGGTCCCAGCACGGATCCCTGCGGTACCCCACTGGTCACTGCCTGCCATTCCGAAATGGAGCCGATTATCACTACCCTTTGTTTCCTATCAGCCAACCAATTTTCAATCCAATCTAGTACTTTGCCCCCAATACCATGCACCCTAATTTTACTGACTAACCTCCTGTGTGGGACTTTATCAAAAGCTTTCTGAAAGTCCAGGTACACTACATCTACTGGATTTCCCTCGTCCAACTTCATAGTTACATCCTCAAAAAATTCAAGAAGATTAGTCAAGCATGATTTCCCCTTCATAAATCCATGCTGACTCTGTCCTATCCTGTTACTACTATCCAGATGTGCAGTAATTTCATTCTTTATAATAGACTCCAGCATCTTTCCCACCACTGAGGTCAGACTAACTGGTCTATAATTACCTGCTTTCTCTCGCCCACCTTTCTTAAAAAGTGGTATAACATTAGCCACCCTCCAATCCTCAGGAACCAACCCTGAATCTATTGAACTCTGGAAAATAATCACCAACGCATCCATTAATTCCCGAGCCACCTCCTTCAGTGCCCTGGGATGCAGACCATCAGGCCCCAGAGACTTATCAACCTTCAGACCTAACAGCCTCTCCAACACCAAATCCTGGCAAATATAAATTCCCTTAAGTTCAGGGCCTTCAGCCACTGTTACCTCAGGGAGATTGCTTGTGTCTTCCCAAGTGAACATAGATCTGAAGTACCCATTTAATTCCTCTGCCATTTCTTTGTTCCTAGTAATATATTCCCCTGTTTCTGTCTTCAAGGGCTCAAGTTTTGTCCTAACCATTTTTTTGCCTTGCTTATACCTAAAAAAGCTTTTACTATCCTCCTTAATATTCTTGGCCAGTTTACCTTCGTACCTCATTTTTCCTCTGCGTATTTCCTTCTTAATAATCCTCTGTTGCTCTTTAAAAGCTTCCCAGTCCTCAGTTTTCCCACTTATCTTAGCTATGTTATACTTTTTCCCTTTTAACTTTATATGTTTCTTTACTTCCCTCGTCAGCCACGGCCGCCCATGCCTCCTCCTGGGATCTTTCTTCCTTTTAGGAATGAACTGATCCTGCAACTTCTGCATTATACACAGAAATATCCGCCATTGTTCCTCCACGGTCATCCCTGCTAAGGTATTGCACCATTGAACTTTGGCCAGCTCCTCCCTCATAGCTCCATAATTCCCTTTATTCAACAGAAGTATTGTCACTTCCGACTGTACCCTCTCCCTCTCAAATTGCAGATTGAAGCTTATTGTATTATGGTCACTACTTCACAATGGCTCCTTCACTTCGAGGTCTCTGACCAATTCTGGTTCGTTACACAATACCAGATCCAGAATTGCCTTCTCCCTGGTCGGCTCCAGCACCAGCTGCTCTAAGAATCCATCTCGGAGACACTCCACACAGTCTCTTTCTTGTGGCCCAATACCATCCTGATTCTCCCAGTCTACCTGCATGTTAAAATCCCCCATAACAACTGTAGTGACATCTTTGCGACCGGTCAATTTCAGCTCCTGATTTAACTTACATCCGACATCCAGACTACTGTTTGGGGGCTTGTAGATGACTCCCAAGAGGGTCTTTTTACCCCTGGTATTTCGAAGGTCTATCCACACTGACTCTACATCTCCTGACTCTAGGTCCCCCTGCGCAAGGGACTGAATATCATCCCTTACTAACAAGGCCACCCCACCCCCTCTGCCCGTCAGTCTGTCCTTACGATAACACGTGTATCCTTGAATATTCATTTCCCAGGCCCTGTCCACTTGAAGCCACGTCTCAGTTATCCCCACAATATCGTATCTGTCAATTTCCAAAAGAGCCTCAAGCTCATCCATCTTATGTTTAATGCTTCGTGCATTCATGTATAGTATTTTTAATTTGTTACTGCTCTCACCCTTCCCATCAACCCTTATTTCACTCAACCTTACAGCATGATGCCTTTCCGAGTTTTCTGCCTCATTAATACAGTTGTCTTTCTTGACTTCTCTTGTTCTAACTTTCCCTTCAATTTCCTTTTTAAACATCCAGCTTGTCCCCTCCCCCCCCACTACTTAGTTTAAATGTAGCGGTGTTGCAGTAGAAAACCTGCCTGCCAGAATGCTGGTCCCTAACCTATTAAGGTGCAAGCCGTCTCTCTTGTAGAATTTATGTTTACCACAAAATATACCCCAGTGATCCAAGAACTTAAATCCTTGCTTCCTGCACCAGTTCCCCAACCACACGTTCAAGTCCATTATCTCCCTGTTTCTGGCCACACTAGCCCGCTGTAGTATGTTCCTCCTCTTCTTCCCGACATCATTTGTGCCGACATGTACCACCACCTCTGGCTCTTCATCCTCATCCTTGAGGATTTCCTGCACTCTGTCCGTGATGTCTTTCACTCTAGCACCAGGAAAGCAACACACCATCCTTAAATCCCGTCTGCTGCCACAAAAACCCCGGTCAGTTCCTCTCACGATGGAGTCCCCTATTACCACAGCTCTGTGCGATGTCCGACTCTTCCGCTCTGCCTCTGCGGCAACCTTTGATTGACAAACTTGGCCGCCTTGCGAACTGGCAGTGTCATCAGTCTCTGCTTCCAAAAGAAGGCAAGAAGGCCCGACCTGCCACTGTCAGGGGAGTCAGAAAGGTCGTGGAGCTATTCAACTACAGTTGGATCTTTATACCTGAGTTTGCAAAATTGGCTGAACCGAACCAGAGATTAACTAAAGGAGGCAAGCCCGCCTTGGAACCTGTAACCTGGGGGCCAGAACAGGAGGCACCATGCAGTCAGCTTAAAACTCGACTCATATCAGCCCCTAGGCTAGGGCGGCCAGATCCCAGCAAGGATTTTCACATCCACTGTAATAATGTGGGAGGATTTTACTCTGCAGTGGTCACCCAAGACCACGGTAGCAAGAGAAGGCCCGTAGGGTACTACTCAACTACAGAAGGGCCAGTAGTCACTGGCTTGCCCAGGAGCATAGCAGCCTTAGACTGTGCTGCTTGGGCCGTTAGAGATAGCGAGCCCAGAGTAATGACAGGGAATGTCATCCTACACACTAAACTCACCCGAAGTAGAGACGCTAAACACTGGGAAACTGAGGGCTGTCTCCAAAATGAGAAGGGCAAAGTGGGAGGCAGTTTTTTTACCCCCAAGTCGGTCTGTGGTAATATTTAGGGATACGGGAGAAAACCCAACTGAGGGAATTCTGGACACAGGGAAACCGCACAACTGTGGGGATATAGATGGGGATGAAGATGGGGGGAGAGTAAAAGGTACCCGCCTAGACACAGCTGAGGAGACCCTGTTCATGGATGGGTCACGAAAATACATAGCAGGGTCACCCCAAACAGGATGGGCTGAGGTAAATGATCAATTACAAACAGTTATGTTCGGGAGCATTGATGGAAGTCAGTCCACACAGGGAACAGAACTGGTAGCACTCACCAAAGCACTGGAACCAGCAAAAGGAAAAACCGTGAATCAATATACCGACAGTCAATATGCCTTCGGTGTAGTTCATGACTACATGGTGGCATGGGGTAGAAGAGGGTTTACTACTGCGGGGAGATGACCTATCAGAACACCAACTAAGAATTCAGGCAATGTTGCGTGCCAGTGAACAGCCAACAGAGGCTGCAGTAATAGAAATAAAAGCCCATCAAAAGGAGTCAGCAAACAAAAGTCCAAGTTGGCTAAAATTCAAAGGAAACCAGGCAGCAGACTGAGCAGCTCAGAAAGCCCTAGAAAAAAAAGCCATTGATGAGGCTGCAATAGCCACCTATTGAATTAGCGAAAGACGCTATCCAAATTCAGCAGCTACAGGACACCCCGCAGGAAGAGCGAGAGCAATGGAAACTGCAGGGGGAATTCAAAGGGGAGGATGGTATCTGGAGGTGAGCAGACAAGGTGATAGCACCAGCGTGTTAACAAAACACATTGCTCGAACTGCACCACGGGCTCTCCCCCATACAGATAGAGAGGCCATGATCGCAAGCCTAGGGGAGGGAATGGGAAGATACGTGGTCAAGTACTGTCGCAGATGCATGGTTTATGTACAACATAACCCAGGGAGACCCATAAAGGGTCATTAGGGTGGCACGGTGGCTCAGTGGTTAGCACTGCTGCCTCACAGCACCAGCAATCCAGGTTCGATTCCAGCCTTGGGCGACTGTCTGTGTAGAATTCGCGCATTCTCCCCGAATCTGCATGGATTTCCTCCGGGTGCTCCGATTTCCTCCCACACTCCAAAGATGTGCAAGTCAGGTGGATTGGCCATGGTAAAATTGCCCATAGTGATAGGTGCATTAGTCAGGCGTAATTGTAGGGGAATGGATCTGTGTGGGTTACTCTTCCGAGGGTTGGTGTGGACTTGTTGGACCGAAGGGCCTGCTTCCACACTGTAGGGAATCTAATCTAACCATAAAAGTTAGGGTGGAACACCAGCCCAGACCTAGGGGATCCTGGGAACACCTTCAGGTGGATTTTACAGGCCACTACCAAATTCCCATGGGGAAACGTACTGCCTGGTCATCATAGAACAATTCACCCGATGGTAGAGGCATTCCCGACCAAAAGGTGCACTGCGACCACTGTAGCCAGAATATTGGCGAAGGAGGTAATCCCGAGGTGGGGGGGTACCCTTCAAGGTCAACTCCGACCAAGGAACGCATTTTACAGGCATGCTCATGAAGACTGTCTGCCAATTATTCGGCATTAGACAAGAATTTCACATCGAGGTAAAAACAGTGACTGCAGATGCTGGAAACCAGATTCTGGATTAGTGGTGCTGGAAGAGCACAGCAGTTCAGGCAGCATCCGAGGAGCAGCAAAATCAGGAAAGGGCTTTTGCCCGAAACGTCGATTTCGCTGCTCCTTGGATGCTGCCTGAACTGCTGTGCTCTTCCAGCACCACTAATCCAGAATTTCACATCCCCTATCACCCAGAGCTCAGGGATGGGAGAGGGAATGAATAGAACACTCAAAACTACTTTAGCTAAAGCTATGCAAACCTCAGGCAGAACATGGGCTGAAGTGCTGCCAGCTAGACTAATGAATCACCATAAATCAGGCAACGAAGCTAACACCATCTGAATTAATGACTGGGCGAGCAATGCAATTGCCAGAGACAATAATCGATGTGGGTCCACTAAAGGACAAATTTGGTGGTATGTGATAGAATTAAGCGCCCAGTTGAAAGGGATGCAGAAATCTGTAGTTGATAAACAAGACAAAAAGGTCAAGGCAGGGGAACTCGATATCTTCCCTGAGGTCACAGCAGCAGGAAGCCGTGTCCTGGTGTGAGCACTGCCCGACAAACCAGGGTTTGCCCCAAAATGGAATGGGCCATACGACGTGGTAATAAGTGGGGACACCTGGGCCTGCCGAGACAGTAAAGGAAAAGGCACATGGAAGCACTGGGCTCATCTAAAACCCGTTTAAAGACCCCGTGACCAAACTAATGTCATTGACCATTCCAAAGGCGCAGACAGGAATGGCGGACAAGATGGTCACCCCGGCGGGGGGGAGGACCGAAAGCCCCACAGAACAAACCCACACAGAAGCGCGTCTACACCTCCTGACACAAGCAAAGACTTTGACTGATAACTTTATTTTAACAGCAAAATGTTTATACCTGTATATATACCTCGCTGTGTTTATGTGTCACGACTGTCGGGAGCATGTCAGGATTTGAAGATAACCTCTTCTAGAAAACCCACCTAAGTTTGCACGGGAACCGAACTGCCTGCTACCCACTGACGCGATCAGTAGAATCCCTATTTGCAGCCATACGATTTCGATCCGTATACAGTGGACACCTCGGGAACGCCGTATAAGGGGCAGATAGGGAAATACAAGTGGGGACTCCAGGGTAGATGGGTGCAGCTGGGCAGGACCACCAGCCCATGGGCCCGGGTCCCCCAGCCTAGGGGAGGGAAGGCCCATTTAAAACCCGGTAATTACCCACTCTGTTTCACAGGGCAGGGATGGGGATGCGTTTATGCTCTGGTTCCCAAAATGACTCATGTGTCCAACCACAGTGCACTTATCAGCACCGTACAGTCGCTATGGGACAGTTTACCTGCAGCTGCAGCAAGCAGGCGTGCTTGAATGTGACCGCCGGCAGACGGTTCATATGTGGTCAGTGCAATGGCACTGCCACATGGACATACCCATTCGATACTCACCGGCTCAGGGGGGCACCCGGGGAATCGGGGGTGACGTGGGTGGACAGACAGACAGAAGGACAGGACAATGTCTGTTATCGAGCAGCGAAGGGATTTGTTTTTCTATTTAAGGAGACTTACGGTATAGACACCCCAACCCTCCCAAACCTGTTTGCAACAGGGACAATTGAAGCCCTGACTGTAGCATGCCCCATGGGGGACATGTTCGGAGAGGGATAGTGACCCGCTCCATCAGCCAGAAGTTCTGTGCTGATTGGCAGGCCCCCACCACTTTGGTAGTGGGACATGGATTCTTGGGATCTCTATCTTTGGGAGGTGCTGCAGGGGTCATCAGCGCTAAAAACCGAAATTACCTTGTATGTGGCCTGACTATCTTAGGCAGTAGGACCTCAAAAGCTCTGGAAGTAATTAGTGCAGAGTTGGCTTAACTCAGACTCTACACACAGCAGACAGTATACATGGTGGATTATCAATTAGCACAGAAAGTGGGGGGGGGTTGTACAAATATTGGTGACAATTATATCACCCATGTTATTGATGCCTCTTATAGCATTACAGAAGCCATCAAGAATAAATGACACCAGCTCAATAATTTTCGACAGGGAGCCACAATTACAGACAGCTGGCTAAACTGGTTGGTAGGTAAATCTTGGGGACGCTATTTGGCACACGGGATAGTTTTCCTCATTGCACTCATGCTGGTATTCCGTGTGGGCCTCAGGCATGTAAAGGTCTGCTGTAAGGCGCGCTGACGAGAAGTGTGCCAGCAGGGAGTGTCACCATGGAAGAGGCCCCAATGAAATTGGCAATCCATGATACCCCTCAGGAGGAGGAGCTCCTGGAGATGACCTACCTCTACATGTGAATTGGGTGGTCTCCAGGAGATCTCAGAAGTCGCCTCCTTGACTACAAAAGGGGGAGTGAAGTGGGAGATGGCATGGGCCAGGGTGACACTAGGCACACAAGATGGCCGCTGAGCCATAAGTTGGCCACTTGACGCACAAGATGGCCGTTGGACCACAGTAAGGAGAGAGACAACAGAGCAAATACAGACTCTGCCTGGGCCACCAGAATGCCAGCACAATGCACTCACAACATAATTGATTAGTTGAAGATGGGTGAGGTCGAGAATACACATGAGTAATGTACACTACCCGCCGAAGTGTCTGGGTCCAGCTAACACCTTTGATAGAAATGGAACTGACAACTGACAAAACTATTAACGATTCTGCAATGTTTACAATAAACAAACCATGTTACAAAGACAATAACCTCATCACTGACCTACTGTATCACAAGATGCCTAAAAGTGTCTTGACATGTGCTTCAGGTTGAGAGAAGAATCGTGTCTTTCTCTCCCTAGAGCTCTGGTATTTCCTTGTACAATAAACTCTGTCGTTGAACCCTGACTCTGACTCTGAGGCTGGTGATTTTCCCCACAACACACTATCTGTAACCATGTCCCCTGGCTGTTATGCACCAGCTTAGGGAGAATTGGAGAATAGCAATTAAGAATTCTTCTGTCTGCACAGTTCCAGATTTGAAATCGAAATTGAAATACAAAGCACTTTCAGTAATTATTTGTACAGTTGTAGACATTAAATTGATGGAAGGAACCTGGTGGAGGGGTGGCATTAGAGTTTGAGGAGGTGTAAACATTTACGTGATGGATAACATATCTCAATGCAGTAGCAGTTATGGAGTATACAATTGGAGTTACCCATATCCTGTTCTCGAGGAACCTGTTATAGTTGGTGTTCTGACCAGAGAGAGCAAAGGTTTTTTTTGAAACTTGTTTCTCCAATTGTTGTTCTGAAGAGTCTCCAATTAGAGTCATAGAGATGTACAGCATGGAAACAGACTCTTCGGTCCAACCTGTCCATGCCGACCAGATATCCCAACCCAATCTAGTCCCACCTACCAGCCCCCTCCAAACCCTTCCTATTCATATACCCATTCAAATGCCTCTTAAATGTTGCAATTGTACCAGCCACCACCACTTCCTCTGGCAGCTCATTCCATACACGTACCACCCTCTGCGTGAAAAAGTTGCCCCTTAGGTCTCTTTTATATCTTTTCCCTCTCACCCTAAACCCATGCCCTCTAGTTCTGGACTCCCCGACCCCAGGGAAAAGACTTTGTCTATTTATCCTATCCATGCTCATGATTTTGTAAATCTCTATAAGGTCACCCCTCAGCCTCCGACGCTCCAGGGAAAACAGCCCCAGCCTGTTCAGCCTCTCCCTGTAGCTCAAATCCTCAGAATTGACCAGCTGCATTGACAGTGTAAGAGGAAGGAACCAAAAGTGGATGAGGAAAGGACAAAAGAGTAAGATACTGTGGATGCTGAAAATCTGAAATAAAATAGAACGCTGGAAACATCTGTGGAGAGAAACACAGCTAACTGTTCAAGGCCAATCAAATTGTTCTTTGAAGCTCAGAGGTTGCTTTTCCATAGTTTAAACAGTAACAATAACAATGGACCAAACATTTTGTGTTCGCTGAATCAAAGGAAAGCCTATTTTTATAGTGCCTTCAAATATAGAATACTCAAAGTATGAGAAGTTCATGGAATGTATTTTGGGATGGTTTTTGTTTACTAATAGCGCATTTTGAAAATGACTGCAGACAGCATGTTTTCTTAGACCCAACACTGTGCAATGAGATCGGATTAAGTAATTGTTTAATTGTGAAGGCACCTAAAGGTAGCACCAGTCCATGTTCTGACTGAATTTTTCTTATATTCAGTTTGAGAGAGTGAAGAGTGGGTCCAAGACTAGAATCTTAAACGTAAAGATAATTGAAGTATGAAAGCAAAACGAGCCAAAGTGAACTGGCAAATTAGGTTAATGCACTAGTTGGTAGCGGGGTGATGGCATATACTCAAGAGCAATATTTCAGAATAAACAGGATAGGTATAGTTACAAATCACACAGCAAGTTATAGTCCAATAGGTTTATTTGGAAGTCAAGAGTGTGGCACTGGAAAAGCACAGCAGGTCAAGCAGCATCCGAGGAGCAGGAAAATCGACGTTTCGAGCAAAAGCCCTTAATCAGGAATGAAGCTGGGAGCCTTGGGGGTGGAGAGATAAATGGGACCGGGGTGGGGCTGGGGGGAAGGTAGCTGAGAGTGCAATATTGCTGCCTGATCTGCTGTGCTTTTCCTGTGCCACACTCTTGACTTTCCCTCGACTCTAATCTCCAGCATCTGCAGTCCTCACTTTTGCCAGGTTTATTTGGAAGCACTAGCTTTCGGAGCGCTGCTCCCTCATCAGGTGGTTGAAGAGGCAGCGCTCCGAAAGATAGCACTTCCAAATAAACCTGTTGGACTATAATCTGGTGTTGGGTGATTTTTAACTTGGTCCACTCCAGTCCAACGCCGGCTCCTCAACGTCAAGGATAGATGGATTTATTTTTTCCTTACTCTTAAAATAGAAGGGCAGGATCCACCATCTGTGGATAACTAAACCAACTTGATAATATCTTTTGAACTTTAAGAAACATAATATAGCTGTGCAAAGACAAATGGCAGGTCAGACGATTGGACAAAATACACAAACCAGCAAAGAATGTACAGAGAAGATTCTTATTAAACCACGTTGAGTTAGTGGGTACAGCTCTGGGCACCACACTCAGGAAGGATACATTTGACCCAGAATGAGCTCTACTAAGATGATGGTTGGCTTCTAAGCTTTAAATTATCAGGAGAGATTGTAAAACTCAGGCGAGTTTTTCCTAGAATCTTAGATGATGAAAGTGTGATTTGATAGTCATCAATGTATTAAGGGGCGAATCTATTAGATTGGCTGGGGAGTATTTATCTTTACAAGTGAATTTCAGGGCTGTCTTAGGGTGCAGTGGTAATGTCCCTACTCCTAGACAGGACCCCCTGGGTTCAAATCCCACCTGCTCCAGAGGTGTGTAATAACATCTCTGATTGGCTTGATTAGAAAAATTGGTTTTATTTTTAAAAGTCTGAAAAACTTTAGAACAGCATTTCAACCAGCACATTTATCAAAACAAGAATGTAAACAGGACAGGAGCCATTAATTACATCTTAATCAGTGAAATAGTTAACCAAGTGTTATAAAGACAGCAGTGTCAGTGGCAGGTGTAGCATGTGGAAGCTTATAGCTGCCTGGGTGATCCGAGGCAAATACGTCTGGATTAATATTTGGTTGAGATGTCAAGCTGCAGAAACTAGGAGATCATGGGGTGGAATATTATCTCAACACTTTGTTCTGGGAGAAGATCACTGCCTTATGATAGGGTCCTCTGATTTGGTCCATGGTCAGGAGCAGGAGGTTTGTGATTGTAAATGGTGCAAATATGAGGTTTAACAAGGTAGAAGTAGAGAAACCTCAACCTTTACAACTGTCTAAGGGTCTGAATCAATGAAAGTGGGGTTTACAGGCTGATGAGCAAACAGACAATGGTACAGGAAGCCATTCAAATGGCAGTAGGGGTGGGAGCAGAAGTTAATGGAAATGCAGTGGGAGTAAGTCAGGGGTGACAGAGCTGTCCTAGAATAGTACAGCACAGACTAGGCCCGTAGGCCCATCATATCTGCTGACCATGATGCCATTCTAAACAAATCCCATCTATCAGTACATGGTCCATATCCCTCTATTCCCTGCCTGTTCATGTATCTAAGTGCCCTTAAACTTTGCTACTACCCCTGGCATTATGTTCCTGATTCCCAACACTGTCTACAAAAGAAAATGTTTCTTGCATGTCTCCCTTTAAACTTTCCTCCTTACTTTAAATCTATGTCCCATGGTATTGACACTTCCACTCTGGGTCAAAGACTGTGGTGCTAATAGCACTAACCAACTCCACTGCCATGTGGCTGAACACTTTAAATCCCCCTCCCACTCCGCCAAGGACATACAAGTCCTGGGCCTCCTCCATCGCCAAACCCTAACCACCTGATGCCTGGAGGAAGAACGCTTCATCTTCCACCTTGGGACCCTCCAACCCCAAGGCATCAATGTGGATTGCACAGTTTCCCCACTTCCCCTTCCCCCCACCTTATCCCAGTCCCAAGCTTCCAACTCGGCACCACCCTCTTGAATGGTCCTACCTATCCATCTTCCTTCCCACCCATCTGCTCTACCCTCCTCTCCGACCTATCACTTTTACCCCAACTTCATCTACCCATCACATTCCCAGCCATCTTCTCCCCAGCTCCACCTCCCTCCTATTTATCTCTCAGCCCCCTTGGCCCACTAGCCTCATTCCTGATGAAGGGCTTATACTCAAAACATTGACTCTCCTGCTCCTCAGATGCTGTCTGGCCCTGTTGTGCTTTTCCAGCACCACACTCTCGACTCTGATCTCCAGCATCTGCCGTCCTCACTTTCTCTTAGTTGATTACTTCTATAGTTGGAAAGAGAGTCCAACTATCCACCCTCTCCATGCCTCTCATAATTTTATATACCTTTATACACTTGTGTAAAAGTCAAATTTTTTTAGACATTTTTAACGTTAAATTTATGGGGTAAACTATTACGTAGATACTACTTTTGATAGGCTGAAATCATGCTACAGTCCAAAATACCTTATCATTAGCTGAAGCCCAATTGATCTCTAAACAATTGGGCTTGAACAAATGGAGTTCAATGTAGCTAAGTGTCAGGTGATTCACTTTGGTAAGAGTATCAAAAATATGGGGTACTGGGCTAATGGTCGGATACTTGGTCGTGTGGATGAGCAGAGGGATCTTGGTGTCCATGTACACAGATCTTTGAAAGTTGCCACCCAGGTAAATAGTGCGGTGAAGAAGGCATATGGCGTACTGGCTTTTATTGGTAGAGGAATTGAGTTCCGGAGTACTGAGGTCATGTTGCAGTTGTATAAGACTCTGGTGCGGCCGCATCTGGAGTATTGTGTGCAGTTTTGGTCGCCATACTATAGGAAGGATGTGGAGGCACTGGAACGGGTGCAGAGGAGGTTTACCAGGATGTTGCCTGGTATGGTAGGAAGATCGTATGAGGAAAGGCTGAGGCACTTGGGGTTGTTTTCATTGGAGAAAAGAAGGTTTGGGGTGACTTGATAGAGGTATACAAGATGATTAGGGGTTTAGATAAGGTCGACAGTGAGAATCTTTTTCCACATATGGAGTCAGCTATTACAAGGGGGCATAGCTTTAAATTAAGGGGGGTAGGTATAGGACAGATGTTAGGGGTAGGTTCTTTACTCAGCGAGTCGTGAGTTCATGGAATGCCCTGCCAGTAGCAGTGGTGGACTCTCCCTCATTATGGGCATTTAAGCAGGCATTGGATAGGCATATGGAGGACAGTGGGTTAGTGTAGGTTAGGTGGGCTTGGATCGGTGCAACATTGAGGGCCGAAGGGCCTGTACTGCGCTGTATTCTTCTATGTTCGATGTTCTATGTTCTATGTTGTAAATGAAGAAAAAAAGAATTATGGTAATTGCCAGATAAAGACAATAGAAACAAAAATGAATTAGTAAGCTTTTATTTATATATACAAAAATTGAAATTGAAATACAATACAGCTTTAAATCACAATTACATGGTACATCTTAAATTAAACATGTCAAATGCTAAAGTTCATTAAAATCCTGCAAAATCACCCTGTTTAACAACTTCAGCACTGAATAAGGCTTCATAATCATCAGCATGAATGATATCATGTGTGGATCCTCTTCATCTTCACTGTCTGTAGTTAGCAGTAGCTCACCATCTTCATCTATGACATCACATCGATAAAGTTAAAAATCACACAACACCAGGTTATAGGCCAACAGGTTTATTTGGAAGCACACTAGCTTTCGGAGAGTGGTTTTGGAACATGACCATACAGCACGGAATTTATAGCAAAAGGTTTCCAGTTAAAAGTTGTTTAATATATTATTACAACTCCATGACACTGTAACACTTATGCTATAAATTCTGTGTCATATGGTCATGTTCCAAAACCACCTGATGAAGAGGCAGTGCCTCGAAAGCTAGTGCTTCCAATTAAACCTGTTGGACTATAACCTGGTGTTGTGTGATTTTTAACTTTGTCCATCCCAGTCCAACTCCAGCACCTTGAAATCCCATAGATGACCATCCTTTGTACTGACTAATGCCTTCGAAATTTCACACCTCTTGACTGATTTGAAAATAGTGTCAGCTGTTATTTCCTTCCATGAATCGATGATCCATTCACACATCAGCGGCAGAGATGGAGACTGCATACTGCCTCCTTTGTGTTTGCTTTTTCTCCATCACACATCCAGTTATTCCACTTCCTTCTCATCATGTTCATAAATGGCTTATTGATCCCAACATCTATTGGTTGCAAAACCCTTGTAAGTCTGCTGGGAATTAAAGCTACATCAGGATTTTGTGATCGGGTATTATCAACAACATCCTTCACTCAGTGTGATCTAAACTGGCCCCAGGTGAGCAAGCCCTTTTCGTCGCGTAGACCATCAGGTCATAAATTCCAAACTTCCTTTCTCCATTTTCTACATCCACCTTCATCTATCCAGCTTGTGGATGCATATTGGGCGACAATTCCCTTTGGAAATTTCTCCTTTGGCGAAGTTTTTCTCTTAAAAACAGTTATCGATTTTAACTTAGTGCCATCAGCCATACATGAAACAATTAAACGTAAACCTACTTTTCTCATGGCCTGTGGTTTTCATCAATACGGTTTTTTTTTCCTTTTCACGTCACAGTTCTATTCTGCGACATGTTGAGAGTATAAGCGTTTTGTCCACGTTTCTGCATGATAACTTGCAGCCTTCCTTCTGCTGATTTCTGATTACAACCTGGTGAAACTGTAATGTCTTGTCTTCTAGTTTTTGTGCGATCTTCATTCTCTGCCAAAGTACTCAGCCATGCCTTCTCATGAAACCTGCGCACCATCCAGCACTTGCCTTAAAATCCGAAATTCCATCCTCCCTTGATTCGTTTCGTGTGTGGATTCGAATGGCTTCATGACTAACGCACTTTCACAATTTTCAAGAAGTGACTCAGCAATTTTTTTTTCTCTCCAGTCGTGGCTGGGTTTACCTCTATCAGCACATTTTTGTAAGGGCTTTGTCTGAAGTTGGTTCGATATCTTTCTCCAGTCTCTCACAGGTTTCTCCGAAACACACACGTCTCTTGCTGCTACACAATCACTCGTCTTCTCTGCAACTCCAACACTTTTCAGTTGAAATGCTGCTGTTTATTTTCTGTTTTTGTTTCTAGAGGGCATTTTTATGTACAGGATTATACCTTCTCTCACAAATGTTGACCTGTGAAGAACTAGTGTTGACTTTTACACAAGATATATGGAAAATTCCAGATTTTCTTTCAAAAATAGCAAGTTGCCTTTTACATGAGATTGGCTTTTACTTGAGTACATACGGTATTTTAATCACATTGCCCCCTCAGCCTCCGATGTTCTTGTGAAAACAATTCAAGTTTGTCCAACCTCTCCTTAGAGCTAATACACTCTAATCCAGGCAACATCCTGGTAAACTACTTTGCACCCTCTCCCAAGCCTCCACATCCTTCCTATAGTGAGGGGACCAAAACTGCTCGCAATCCTCAAAATCTGGCCTGACTAAAATCTGCAAAAAGGCTTGCCAACTTGTGTACTCAATGCTCTGACCAATGAAGACAAGTGTGCCATATGCCTTCTTTACCACCTTATTCACGAATTCTCCTCAGGGACCTGCCATTTACTGTATATTTTTTTCTTGCATTTTTCTCCCAAAATGTCACACCTCACATTTGTCCAGATTAAACTCCAACTGCCATTTCTCCACCCAACTTTCCAGCTGATCTATATCCCTCTGGGTCCTTCCTTACTACCATCTGGACCAGACTGGCCAATGGGCTGAGAAGTGGCAGATGGAGTTTAATGCAGGTAAATGCGAGGTGCTGCATTTTGGGAAAGCATATCTTAGCAGGACTTATACACTTAATGGTAAGGTCCTAGGGAGTGTTGCTGAACAAAGTGACCTTGGAGTGCAGGTTCATAGCTCCTTGAAAGTGGAGTTGCAGGTAGATAGGATAGTGAAGCAGGTGTTTGGTATGCTTTCCTTTATTGGTCAGGAGTTGGGAGGTCATGTTGCGGCTGTACAGGACATTGGTTAGGCCACTGTTGGAATATTGCGTGCAATTCTGGTCTCCTTTCTATCGGAAAGCTGTTGTGAAACTTGAAAGGGTTCAGAAAAGATTTACAAGGATGTTGCGAGGGTTGGAGGATTTGAGCTACAGGGAGAGGCTGAACAGGCTGGGGCTGTTTTCCCTGAAGCGTCGGAGGCTGAGGGGTGACCTTATAGAGGTTTACAAAATTATGAGTGGCATGGATAGGGTAAATAGAGAAAGCCTTTTCCCTGGAGTCGGGGAGTCCAGAACTAGAGGGCATAGGTTTAGGGTGAGGGGGAAAGATATAAAAAAGACCTAGGGGGCAACTTTTTCATGCAGAGGTTGGTACGTGTATGGAATGAGCTGCCAGAGGAAGTGGTGGAAGCTGGTACAATTGCAACATTTAAGAGGCATTTGGATGGGTATTTGAATAGGAAGGGTTTGGAGGGATATGGGCCAGCTGCTGGCAGGTGGGACTAGGTTGGGTTGGGATATCTGGTCGGTATAGCCGGGTTGGACCGAAGGGTCTGTTTCCATGCTGTACATCTCTATGACTAGGCGAGCACTTTGGGGACAGTGACCAGAATTCGGTGACTTTTACTCTAGTGATGGAGAGGGATAAGTGTGCACTACAGGGCAAGAGTTATAGCTGGGGGCAGGGAAATTATGATGCGGTGAGGCATGACTTAGGATGTGTGGCTTGGAAAAGTAAACTTCAAGGCAAGGGCGTAATTGATATGTGGAGCTTGTTCAAGGAGCAACTATTGAGTGTCCTTGATAAGTATGTACCCGTCAGGCAGGGAGGAAAGGGTCGTGTGAGGGAGCCGTGGTTTAATAAGGAATTGGAATCCCTTGTTAACTGGAAGAGGGCGGCCTATGTAAAGATGAGGCGTGAAGGTTCAATTGGGGCGATTGAGAGTTATAAGGTAGCCAGGAAGGACCTGAAGAGAGAGCTAAGAGCAGCAAGGAGGGGACATGAAAGGTCCTTAGTTGGTAGGATTAGGGAAAACCCTAAGGCTTTCTATAGGTATGTCAGGAATAAAAGAATGACTAGGGTAGGAATAGGTCCAGTCAAGGATAGTAGTGGGAAGTTGCATGTGGAGGCTGAAGAGATTGGGGAGACACTGAATGAATACTTTTTGTCAGTATTCAATCAGGAACAGGACATTGTTGTCAATGTGAATACTGAGTCACAATTAAGTAGAATGGATGGCTTTGAGGTATGTCGAGAAGAGGTGTTGGAAATTCTGGAAAGGGTGAAAATAGATAAGTCCCCTGGGCCTGATGGCATTTATCCTAGGATTCTCTGGGAATCAAGGGAGGAGATTGCAGAGCCATTGGCCTTGATTTTTATGTCCTCGTTGTCTACAGGAGTAGTGCCAGAAGACTGGAGGCTAGCAAATGTGGTTCCCTTGTTCAAGAAGGGGAGTAGGGATAACCCTAGTAACTATAGGCCGGTGAGTCTCACTTCTGTTGTGGGCAAAATCTTAGAGAGAATTGTAAGGGATAGGATTTATGAACATCTGGATAGGAATAATGTGATCAAGAATAGTCAGCATGGTTTTGTGAAGGGCAGGTCGTGCCTCACAAACCTTATTGAATTCTTTGAGAAGGTGACTAAGGAGGTGGACGAGGGGAAAGCGGTAGATGTGGTGTATATGGATTTTAGTAAGGCGTTTGATAAGGTTCCCCATGGTAGACTACTGCAAAAAATACGGAGGTATGGCATTGAGGGTGAATTGGAGGTTTGGATTAGGAGTTGGCTGGCCGGAAGAAGACAGAGGGTAGTAGTTGATGGCAAAGGTTCATCTTGGAGTGCCGTCACTAGCGGTGTTCCGCAAGGATCTGTTTTGGGACCATTGCTGTTTGTCATTTTTATAAATGACCTGGAAGAGGGGTTAGCAAGTTTGCGGATGATACGAAAGTCGGAGGAGTTGTAGACAGTGAGGAAGGATGTGGCAGGTTACAGCGGGATATAGATAAGCTGCAGAACTGGGCAGAAAGGTGGCAAATGGAGTTCAATGTAGCTAAGTGTGAGGTGATTCACTTTGGTAAGAGTAACAAAAAGATGGGGTACTGGGCTAATGGTCGGATACTTGGTAGTGTGGATGAGCAGAGGGATCTTGGTGTCCATGTACACAGATCTTTGAAAGTTGCCACCCAGGTAAATAGTGCGGTGAAGAAGGCATATGGCGTACTGGCTTTTATTGGTAGAGGAATTGAGTTCCGGAGTACTGAGGTCATGTTGCAGTTGTATAAGACTCTGGTGCGGCCGCATCTGGAGTATTGTGTGCAGTTTTGGTCGCCATACTATAGGAAGGATGTGGAGGCACTGGAACGGGTGCAGAGGAGGTTTACCAGGATGTTGCCTGGTATGGTAGAAAGATCGTATGAGGAAAGGCTGAGGCACTTGGGGTTGTTTTCATTGGAGAAAAGAAGGTTTAGGGGTGACTTGATAGAGGTGTACAAGATGATTAGGGGTTTAGATAGGGTCGACAGTGAGAATCTTTTTCCACGTATGGAGTCAGCTATTACAAGGGGGCACAGCTTTAAATTAAGGGGGGGTAGGTATAGGACAGATGTTAGGGGTAGGTTCTTTACTCAGCGAGTCGTGAGTTCAGGGAATGCCCTGCCAGTAGCAGTGGTGGACTCTCCCTCATTATGGGCATTTAAGCAGGCATTGGATAGGCATATGGAGGATAGTGGGCTAGTGTAGGTTAGGTGGGCTTGGATCGGCGCAACATCGAGGGCTGAAGGGCCTGTACTGCGCTGTATTCTTCTATGTTCTATGTTCTATGACTCTATGACTTCATGACTTAGGGCAGCACGGTGGCTCAGTGGTAATTCATTCTGCCCCACACTGCCAGGTACCCAGGTTTGATTCCACTCTTGGGTGACTGTCTGTGTGAAATTTTCACATTCTCCCCGTGTCTGCATGGATTTGCACCAGGTGCTCCGGTTTCCTCCCACAGTCCAAAGATGTGCAAGTTATGTGGATTGACCATGCTAAATTACCCATAGTGTTCAGGGGTGTGTAGATTAGATGCATTAGCCATGGGAAATGCAGGGTTACAGGGATAGGTTGGGGGGATGAGTCTGGGTGGGATGCTCATCAGAGAGTTGGTGTGGATGCGATGGGCTGAATGGCCTGTTTCTACATTGTAGAGATTCTTTGGAGGTTATGTCCACCACTCCATCAATTTTTGTGTCATCTACCACCAACATTTTCATACAAATCATTTATATATATTACAATAACAAAGGTCCCAGCATTGATCATTGTGTCACAGGCCTCCAGTCAGAAAAACACCCCATCCATAACTATTCTCTGTCGTCTATAGCCGAGTCCAATTTTATATCCACCTTGCCAATTCACAATGGATTCCGTGCAATTTGATCTTCTGGACCAGCCTACTATTGTCAAATGCTTTAGTAAAGTTCATGGAGACAACACATACTGCCTTGCCTTATTAATCATCTTCATAACTTCCTCAAAAAACTCAATCAAGTTTGTGAGACAAGACCTCCGCTGCATAGCACCAAGCTGACTATCACTAATAAGTTTTTGTTATTCTCCAAATGCCAGTAAATCCTGTCCCTAAGAATCTTCTCCAATAATTTCTCTATCATTGATGTAAGGTTTTCAAGCCTATAATTCACTGGATTATCCCTTTTGGCCTCCTTAAAGGAACAACATGGTCTATTCTCCATCTTCTGAGACTTCACTAAAGAGGATACAAAGACCTCTGTCAGCAATCTCCTCCCAGGATATATCCCATCATGCCCCAAGGATGTATCTATTTTAATGCATTTCAGAAGTTCAGCTATGATCCAGCTGAAAGATAAAGGAGGCTCAAGGGGCCAAATGGCACCTAATTCCTGTGCATCTAATGCTAATAGAAAAGAGAGAGGGAAACTATTTCTGATGGTTGATGAGTTTGAGTCAGAAATTACAATCAGGCCTTTCAGAAATAGAGTTACTTCTGCAGACATTTGGAACCTTCTGCTGCAAATGGCCATTAATTCTAGATCACTTGTTAATGTTAAATCTGAGATTGACAGAAATTTGCTGACCACCAAACAATACAGGATGTGGGGCACTGGCAGGTCTCTGGAGTTAGGTGATAACCCAACCATGATTAGATTAGATTAGATTAGATTACATTACAGTGTGGAAACAGGCCCTTCGGCCCAACAAGTCTACACCGACCCGCTGAAGCGCAACCCACCCGTACCCCTACATTTACCCCTTACCTAACACTACGGGCAATTTAGCATGGCCAATTCACCTAACCTGCACATCTTTGGACTGTGGGAGGAAACCCACGCAGACACGGGGAGAATGTGCAAACTCCACACAGAGAGTCGCCTGAGGCGGGAATTGAACCCGGGTCTCAGGCGCTGTGAGGCAGCACTGCTAACCACTGTGCCACCGTGCCGCCCACAACATGATCATGCTGAATAGTGGGACTGGCTGAATAGCCTTTTCCTATGCCTATGTCATTTTGTACACAGTAATGTTCAACCATCAGTAATGTGAGAGTGACCGGATAAATCTGATTTCTACTTGGTTTCTGGATGGCAAACTTTGGACACTGGGGGGAGCTCCCTCAATACTGAATTGGAAAGTCAGTCAGCAGTGGGTCTTGAACCTACAACATTGTGACTCAGACATGAAAGGCACAGCCATGGTGAAATATATTATTCCAGTTAAGATGGTTCGCAGTAGGAGCGAGAGTGACAGGGAAGTTGTTATGGGGGACTTCAACTTCCCAAATATAGACTGGGAATACTCTAGTTCAAGTACTTTAGATGGGTCAGTTTTTGTCCAATGTGTGCAGGAGGGTTTTCTGACACAGTATGTAGACAGGCCAACAAGGAACAAGGCCACATTAGATTTGGTACTGGGTAATGAACCAGGCCAGATGTTAGATTTGGAGGTAGGTGAGCACTTGGTGATAGTGACCATAATTCAGTGATGTTTACTGCAGTGATGGAAAGGGATAGGTATACACCAGAGGAAAGGCAATTATGATGCGATGAGACAAGATCTAGTATACATAAGATGGGGAAGGAAACTGCAGTGAATGGGCACAATAGAAATGTGGAACTTATTCAAGGAACAGCTACTGTGAGTTTTTGATAAGTATGTACATGTCAGACAGGGAGGAAGTTGTCGAGCAAGGGAACCATGGTTTAGTAAGGAAGTTGAATCTCTTGTCAACAGGAAGAAGAAGACTTATGTTAGGATGAGACATGAAGGCTCAGTTAGGGCGATTGAGAGTTACAAGGCAGCGAGGAAAGACCTAAAGAGAGACCTAAGATATGTGGGGAGGAGAACATGAGAAGTTGTTGAGGGACAGGATCAGGGAAAACCCTAAAGCTTTTTAAAGGTATATAAGGGATAAAAGAATTACTAGAATAAGATTAGGGCTAATCAAGGACAGTAGTGGGAAGTTGTGCGTGGAGTCAGAGGAGATAGGGGAAGTGCTAAATGAATATTTTTCATCAGTATTCACATTAGAAAAAGATAACATTGTTGAGGAGAATACTGAGACACAGGTTACTGGACTAGATGGGATTGAGGTTCACAAGGAAGAGGTGTTAGCAATTCTGGAAAGTGTGAAAACAGATAAATCCCCTGGACTGGATGAGATTTATCTTAGGATTCTCTGGGAAGCCAGGGGGGAGACTGCAGAGCCTTTGGCTTTGATCTTTATGTCATCAATGTCATCATTGTCTCCAGGAATAGTGTCAGAGACTGGAGGATAGCAAATATTGTCTCCTTGTTCAAGAAGGGGAGTAGAGATAACTCTGGTAATTATAGACCAGTGAGCCTTACTTCTGTTGTGGATAAAGTGTTGGAAAAGGTTATGAGAGATAGGAATTATAATCATCTCGATAGGAATAAGTTGATTAGGGATAGCCAGCACGGTTTTGTGAAGGGTAGGTCGGGCCTCACAAACCTTATTGAGTTCTTCGAGAAGGTGACCAAACAGGTGGATGAGGGTAAAGTGGTTGATGTGGTGTATATGGATTTCAGTAAGGCTTTTGATAAGGTTCCCCATGGTAGGCTACTGCACAAAATACGGAGGCGTGGGATTGAGGGTGATTTAGCGGTATGGATCAGAAATTGGCTAGCTGAAAGAAGACAGAGGGTGGTGGTTGGTGGGAAATGTTCATCCTGGAGTTCAGTTACTAGTGGTGTACCGCAAGGATCTGTTTTGGGTCCACTGCTGATTGTCAATTTTATAAACAACCTGGATGAAGACATAGAAGAATGGGTTAGTAAATTTGCAGATAACACTAAGGTCATAGAGTGGTGGATAGTGCTGAAGGATATTGCAGGTTACAGAGGGACAGAGCTGGGCTGAGAGGTGGCAAATGGGGTTTAATGCAGAAAAGTGTGAGGTGATTCACTTTGGAAGGAGCAACAGGAATAAAGAGTACTGGGCTAATGGTAAGATTCTTGGGAGTGTAGATGAGTAGAGAGATCTCGATGTCCATGTACAGAGATCCCTCAAAGTTGTCACCCAGGTTAATTGGGCTGTTAAGAAGGCGTACTGTGTGTTAGCTTTTATTTGTAGAGGGATCGAGTTTCGGAAACATAAGTTCATGTTGCAGTTGTACAAATCTCTGGTGCGGCCACACTTGGTGTATTGTGTACCGTTCTGGTCACTGCATTATAGGAAGGATGTGGAAGCTTTGGAAAGGGTTCAGAGGAGATTTACCAGGATGTTGGCAGGTATGGAGGGAAAGTCTTATGAGGAAAGGCTGAGGGACTTGAGGCTGTTTTCATTAGAGAGAAAGTTGAGAGGTGATTTAATTGAGACATATGAGTTGCTCAGAGGGTTAGATCGGGTGGACAGTGCGAGCCTTTTTCCTCGGATGGTGATGGCTAGCATGAGGGAGCATAGCTTTAAATTGTGGGGTGATAGATATAGGACAGATGTTAGAGGTAGTTTCTTTACTCAGAGAGTAGTAGGGGGTGTGGAACGCACTGCCTGCAATAGTAGTAGACTTGCCAACTTTATGGGTATTTAAATGGCCATTGGATAGGCATATGGATCATAATGGAATCATGTAGATTGGATGGGCTTCAGATAGGTTTCACGGGTCGGTGCAACATCGAGGGCCGAAGGGCCTGTACTGTGCTGTAATGTTCTATGTTCTATATTGCACTGAGTAAAGAACATTATTTTGTCATAGCATGTGTAAAGTCCAGAAATGTTGTTATTTTGCATTCTCCAATCAATTAAATCAGGTTGATTTTTGTTTGAAAGTTTCCGAGATCAGATGACTTCAGTTGGATGATAATTCAAGCGCCTCCAGACTGAATCTGGTTTTTTCTGACAGATCAGTTGATAAACCCAACATGGGCTGAATCTCTGATACAATGCATAGAGTGTTATTCACATAAAACCCAAAAGGTGGTACTGTTCACTTCAATCTGAGCTTGTCTTCCCCCCCCCCCCCCCCCCCCCCCCCCCCACCCCCCTACTCCTATCATCACTGAAAACAATACTTGAACATTAAATCAGCTTCATCCTCCCACCACCTTCCTGCAGATGTTAACCGGTGGAACAGTATGATGTATAACACTGACAAAAACAAACTTGTCCCCTTAAGTGACAGGGGGGTTCATCAGAGTTGAGATCAATCTCGACCTCATCCAACTTCCATGAAAATACTGAGGAAAGGGTAGGGCCGATTAGTGATCAAAGGTACAGAGGCAAAACAAGCTGGGAGTGGGTCTTGGTGAATTCTTCACATCTGTCTTCACAAGAGAGGGGCTGGTCATGCAGATGCTGTAAGTTACAGAGGAGGAGGAGGAATGTAAGGTATTAGATTGAATAAACACAGTGAGAGAAGAAATATTAAGTGGTTTAGCATCTTTCAATTGGATCATCTTCTTAAATTATATCTGTATCCCAGGCTGCTAAAAGAACCAAAGGAGAAAATAGCAGAAATGCAGACCATTTCTAATCCAGTGTTGCTGGAGCAGCCGAGGATTTTGTATTCTTGTTTAAATAGGGAGGATTGGACATTCGAGTAACTAACACAGTAGGTTACTGCAGATGATGGAAATCTGAGATTAAAAAGTGAAATACTGGGAATGCTCAGCAGGCCAGGAAACATCTGATTGATTTGTTAAGGAAAGGTCATGTCTGTGAAAATAAGAGACATAGAGTCACAGAGATGTACAGCACAGAAACAGACCCTTTGGTCCAACTCGGCCATGCTGACCAGATATCCTAAATTAGTCTAGTCCCATTTGCCATCTCTTGACTCATATCCCTCTAAACCCTTCCTATTCGTAACCCCATCCAGATGCCTTTTAAATGTTGCAATTGTACCAGCCTCCACCACTTCCTCTGGCAGCTCATTCTATACACACACAACCCTCTGCGTGAAAAAGTTGCCCCTTAGGTCTCTTTGATATCTTTTCCCCTCTCACCCTAAACCTATGGCCTCTACTTGAGGGTGTGGAGGAACAGAGGGATCTTGGTGTGCAGGTACATAGATCCCTTAAAATTGCCACCCAAGTGGACAGGGTTGTTAAGAAAGCATATGGTATTTTGGATTTCATTAACAGGGGGATTGAGTTTAAGAGCCGTGAGATCTTGTTGCAGCTCTATAAAACTTTGGTTAGACCCCACTTGGAATATTGTGTCCAGTTCTGGTCGCCCTATTATAGGAAACATGTGGATGCTTTGGAGAGAAGGGTTCAGGTGATTTACCAGGATGCTACCTGGAATGGAGGGCTTATCTTACAAAGAAAGGTTGACTGACTCGGACTTTCTTCATTGTAAAAAAGAAGGAAGAGAGGGGACCTAATTGAGGTATACAAGATAATGAGAGGCATAGATAGAGTTGATAGCCAGAAACTTTTTTCCAGGGCAGAAATTGTTAACACGAGGGGTCATAGTCTTAAGCTGTTTGGCGGAAAGTATAGAGGGGATGTCAGAGGCGGGTTCTTTACGCAGAGAGTTGTGAGAGCATGGAATGCGTTGCCAGCAGCAGTTGTGGAAGCAAGGTCATTGGGGACATTTAAGAGACTGCTGGACATGCATATGGTCACAGAAATTTGAGGGTGCATACATGAGGATCAATGGTCGGCACAACATCGTGGGCTGAAGGGCCTGTTCTATGCTGTACTGTTCTATGTTCTATGTTATATGTACTTCTGGACTCCCCCCCCCCACCCACCCCAGGGAAATAACCTTGTCTGTTTACCCTATCCATGCTCCTAATGATTTTATAAGCCTCTATAAGGTCACCCCTCAGCCTCCGATGCTCCAGGGAAAACAGCCCCAACCTGTTCAGCCTCTCCCTATAGCTCAAATGCTCCAACCCTGGCAACATCCTTGTAAATCTTTTCTGAACCCTTTCAAATTTCACAACATCCTTCCGATACGTAATATTCCAACAGTGGCCTAACCAATGTCCTGTACAGCCACAACATGACCTCCCAACTCCCATACTCAATGCACTGACCAATAAAGGAAAGCATACCAAATGCCGCCTTCACTATCCTATCTACCTGTGACTCAAATTTCAAGGAGCTATGAACCTACACTCTAAGGTCTCTTTGTTCAGCAACACTCCCCAGGACCTTACCATTAAGTGTACGTGTCATGCCCTGATTTGTTTTTCCAATATACAGCACCTCATGTTTATCTCAATTAAACTGATTGAACTTTTGGAAGAGGTAACAATGTGAGCCCATGAGAGCAGTTTAATTGGTGGAATCTATATGGAGTGCAGCTAGATTTTTGTCAAGGTCCATCATGACTGCCTGGTAAAAGGCCACAGGATCCAAGGAAGAGTGGCAAGTTGCTTCCAAAATGGATGCAGAGGCAGAAAGCAGAGGCTCCTGACCAATGGGTGATTTTCTAACTGGAAGGTTGTTGAGTGGTGTTCTGCAAGGATCAAGACGGACCCCTGTTTGAGGTGAGGATTTCAATTAAACTGTATAAGGTATGGTTAAGTTGTCAGCAAATGAGACAGAAGTGGCCCAGTGCTTGATAAAGAAGGAAGAAAATTGTAGATTGCAGAAAGATGGCAATGGACCAACCAGATGGACAGAAAAATGAAATTCAAACTGGAGAAGTGTGAGATGATCAATTTGCAGAGGAAAAGCAAGGTAAAGGAATATACAATAAATGGCAGGATGTTGAGAGATGTAAGTGGACTTACCAGTGTGTGGCTACCTGAGATAGCAGGACAGCTTAATAAGGTGGTCAAGAAGACTTCTAGGATTTGATCTTTTGGAGTTTGAGCCTTGAATTAGAGCTGGGGGGTTATGCTAGGCCTGTATACAATAACAGCGGTGACATGGTGACTCACAGCGTCAGGGACCTGGGTTCAATTCCACCTTCAGGTGACTGTGTGGAGTTTGCACATTCTCCCCGTGTCTGCATGGGTTTCCTCCCACAGTCCAAAGATGTGTAGGTTATGGTGGACTGGCCATGCTCAATTTCCCAGGAGAAAGTGAGGACAGCAGATCCTGGAGATCAGAGTCGAGTGTGCTGCTTGAAAAGCACAGCAGGTCAGGCAGCATCCCAGGAGCAGCACATTCAACGTTTCGGGCAAAAGCCCTTCATCAGGAATGAGGCTGTGAGCTGAGGGGGTGGTGAGATAAATGGAGTGGGGTGGGGCAGGGGAGAAGGTAGCTGAGAGTATGATAGATAGGGGGGGTGGGGAATGATGGTGATAGGTCGGGGTGGAGCGGATAAGTGGGAAGAAAGATGGACAGGTCATGAGGGCAGTGCCGAGTTGGAAGGTTGGGACTGGGATAAGGTTGGGGGAGGGGAAATGAGGAAACTGGTGAAGTCCACATTGATGCCGTCCTTGCAGAGAGAGGAGGTGTTCAGGGATGTGTAGGTTAGATGGATTAGCCATGGGAAATGCAGGGTTACAGGGATACAATAGAGGTGTGGGTTTGGGTGGGATGCTGTTTGGAGGGGTGGTGTGGGCTGAATGGCTTGCTTCCACACTGTAATGAGTCTATGATTAGAACAGCAAGGCCCACATACTCTGTACAGTTCTGATCACTATTACAGGAAGCATGTGATCACATTAGAGAGGATACAGAGTGCATTGTCATAAATGGAAGTTTTTACCTATGAGATAAGATTGGATGGGAGGTAGGCTAGTTTCTTTGGAATGGAGGAAGCAGAAGAAAATCTAATTCAGGTCTCCAAAATTATTAGCAGCTTTGATAATCTGGATAAAAAAAGTACTTAATTCTTAGCAGAGACAGCAATAATCAGGATTTAAAGTAACTGGTAGAAAGGATAGTGGGAGGTGCAGATGGAGTGGGTGGGATGTGGAAATCGCTTCATTAAAGGGTGGTGGAAGCTCAGATTGTGAAACAGTTGTGTCTAGAAGCCTGGACACTATCCAAGCTTGGGCTGATAAGTGGCCAGTCCTTTCTGCATCGCAGACGGGCAGGCAATGTCTATCTCCAAAAAGAAACTCTTCTTGATATTCAGTGGCATTACCATCACTGAATTCCCCATTATTAATATCCTGTAGGCTACCATTGACTACATACTTAACTGTATCTGCTGTATAAATAGTGTGGCTACAAAAATAGGTCAGAAGTTCTGAATTTTGCAGCAAAGGAATTCACCTCCCAACTCCCCAAAACTTGTCCAGCATCTACAAGGTACAAGGTCCAAGACTGAGGACGTTTTGGAGTTTTCTGCGCTTACCTGGAAACGTGTAGACCCACCAGGACAAAACAGCTACTTGAATGCATCCCAACGATCATATTAAACAGCACTCCCTTCAGCCCCATAGTATAGTAATAGCGATGCGTACCATCCACAAAATGTACAACAGTAACTTGCCAAGATTCCTGCGACAGCACCTTCCAAATCCATGACCTTTAACACCTAGAAGGACAAGGGCAGCAGATACCTGGGAACACCACTATTTGAGTTCCCCTCCAAGCTACACGCCATCCTGACTTGGAAGTATATCGATATTCCTTCAGTGTTGTTGGGTCAATATCCTGGAAGCCCCTGCCTTATAGCATGGTGGGTGGCTCTACACTCTGTGAACGACAGCAGATCAAGAAGGAAGCCCACCAGCACTTTCTGCAAGATAATTAGGGATGAACATTAAGTCATGACCTGCCCAGTGAGGCCCACATCCCATAAATAGATAGGAAAAAGGAAGAAACTTCCATTCCATTTATAACATATTTGGATATGCACATGACACGTTGTCACTCATGGGGTTATAGAGCAGGAAGTGGGATCAGGCTGGATTGTTCTTTAGCAGTCAGCTCACGCACACACTGGTCTAAATGGCCTAATGTTGAGCCATAAATATTTTTTGTTTCTATGAATTACAGCAAATACCCAATTCAGAAATAGGTCATCCAGGCCATCCAGTCCATATTGACAGATAAACCTCTCTCTCTGGCCTTGACCCTCCTTTCCTTAACAAATTCAATCAACTCTCGTGTTTATCTAGCCCCACTAGACATGCATCAAAACCATTCATCTCTGTCACTCCCTCTACTGGTGAGTTTCATTCTTATGAACCACCCCCCCCTCCCCCCCCCCCGCCCCCGTCTGGCAGATTACAACCTCAAACAGATTCTCCAACTGTTTTCTGCTTCTGGTATGATGGGTGATGTCAGGGCACCTTTGAGAGTACATTGAGTGTGAACACTTTAATAGTGTGTGTCAGTACACTTTCAGTGTTGTGTTGCCAGTACATTGCCATTGATACAATGCCAGCACAGGGCCTGTGGTGTAGTGATAACACTGCCGGTGATACAGTGTAGTGCTAACACTGCTGGTGATACAGTGCCAGTGGTGGGGTGCTAACACTGCTGGTGATACAGTGCCAGTGGTGTGGTGCTAACACTGCTGATGATACAGTGCCAGTGGTACGGTGCTAACACTGCTGATGATAGAGTACCAGTGGTACGGTGCTAACACTGCCGGTGATACAGTGCCAGTGGTACAGTGCTAACACTGCTGGTGATACAGTGCCAGTGGTACAGTGCTAACACTGCCGGTGATACAGTGCCAGTGGTGTAGTGCTAACACTGCTGGTGATACAGTGCCAGTGGTGTGGTGCTAACACTGCTGATGATACAGTGCCAGTGGTACGGTGCTAACACTGCTGGTGATACAGTGCCAGTGGTACAGTGCTAACACTGCTGGTGATACAGTGCCAGTGGTGTCATGATAACACCACTGGTGATACAGTGCCAGTGGTGCAGTGCTAACACTGCCGGTGATACAGTGCCAGTGGTGCGGTGCTGACACTGCCGGTGATACAGTGCCAGTGGTGTGGTGCTAACACTGCTGATGATACAGTGCCAGTGGTACGGTGCTAACACTGCTGGTGATACAGTGCCAGTGGTACAGTGCTAACACTGCTGGTGATACAGTGCCAGTGGTGTCATGATAACACCGCTGGTGATACAGTGCCAGTGGTACAGTGCTAACACTGCTGGTGATACAGTGCCAGTGGTGTCATGATAACACCGCTGGTGATACAGTGCCAGTGGTACAGTGCTAACACTGCCGGTGATACAATGCCAGTGGTGCGGTGCTGACACTGCCGGTGATACAGTGCCAGTGGTGTGGTGCTAACACTGCTGATGATACAGTGCCAGTGGTACGGTGCTAACACTGCTGGTGATACAGTGCCAGTGGTACAGTGCTAACACTGCTGGTGATACAGTGCCAGTGGTGTCATGATAACACCGCTGGTGATACAGTGCCAGTGGTACGGTGCTAACACTGCCGGTGATACAGTGCCAGTGGTGTAGTGCTAACACTGCTGGTGATACAGTTCCAGTGGTGTCATGATAACACCGCTGGTGATACAGTGCCAGTGGTACAGTGCTAACACTGCCGGTGATACAGTGCCAGTGGTGTAGTGCTAACACCGCTGGTGATACAGTACCAGTGGTGTAGTGCTAACACCGCTGGTGATACAGTGCTAGTGTTACGGTGCTAACACTGCTGGTGATATAGTGCCAGTGGTGTAGTGCTAACACTGCTGGTGATACGTGTGCTAGTGGTACGGTGCTAACACTGCTGGTGATACAGTGCCAGTGGTGTAGTGCTAACACCGCTGGTGATACGTGTGCTAGTGGTACGGTGCTAACACTGCTGGTGATACAGTGCCAGTGGTGTAGTGCTAACACTGCTGGTGATACAGTGCCAGTGGTGTAGTGCTAACACTGCTGGTGATACAGTGCCAGGGGTGTAGTGCTAACACCGCTGGTGATACAGTGCCAGTGGTGTAGTGCTAACACCGCTGCTGATACAGTGCCAGTGGTACGGTGCTAACACCGCTGGTGATACAGTGCCAGTGGTGTAATGCTAACACCGCTGCTGATACAGTGCCAGTGGTACAGTGCTAACACCGCTGGTGGTACAGTGCCAGTGGTACAGTGCTAACACCGCTGGTGGTACAGTGCCAGTGGTACAGTGCTAACATTGCTGGTGATACAGTGCCAGTGGTACAGTGCTAACATTGCTGGTGATACAGTGCCAGTGGTACGGTGCTAACACTGCTGGTGATACAGTGCCAGTGATACAGTGCCAGTGATACAGTACCAGTGATACAGTACCAGTACAATGCCAGAGTATAGTGCGAGTGGATTGCCAATGTTTTACCATTGAGAATATGTTCCTGTGGATTTCTCAGCAACTTTAAGTAGTTTCTTGATTTCTCAGTTTGATATCTGCCAGGGCCCCAGTAATCTTCTCCCATAACAGCAGTGTAATAGTGGTGGAAATCTGACCCCAGTGATTTAAACATAGATGTCCAAGAAAGGTGGGCACATATTTGTGAGGTAACAAGCTTAAGGACATTAGAGAGCAATGGGAAGCTGGAGATGGAGTGTTAGTTTGCAACGGAGAGGCCACAGGATGTTTTTGAGGAGGAATATGATGATGTGGCTTTCAATGGGTGAGATTCTTAACGGGTACTTTGCATTGGTACTCACTGAGGACAGGGACATGATGGATGTTGAGGATAGGGATAGATGTTTAATTACTCTAGGTCAAGTCGGCATAAGGAGGGAGGAAGTGTTGGGTATTCTAAAAGGCATTAAGGAGGACAAGTCCCCAGGTCTGGATGGGATCTATCCCAGGTTACTGAGGGAAATGAAAGAGGAAACAGCTGGGGCCTTAATAGATAACTTTGCAGTATCCTTGAGCATAGGTGAGGCCCCGAAGGACTGGAAAATTGGTAACATTGTCCTCTTGTTTAAGAAGAGTAGCAGGGATAATCAGGTAATTATAGACCAATGAGCCTGATGTCAGTGGTAGGGAAGCTGCTGGAGAAGATACTGAGGGATAGGATCTATTCCCATTTGGAAGAAAATGAGCTTATCAGTGATAGGCAACAGAGTTTTGTGCAGGGAAGGTCATGTCTTACCAACTTAATAGAATTCTTTGAGGAAGTGACAAAGTTGATTGATGAGGGAAGGGCTGTCGATGTCATATACATGGACTTCAGTAAAGCATTTGATAAGATTCCCCATGGTAGGCTGTGCTGGGACCACTGTTGTTTGTGATATACATAAATGATCTGGAGGAAGGTGTAGGTGGTTTAATTAGCAAGTTTGCAGATGACACTAATTGGTGGAGTAGCAGATAGTGAGGGGGACTGTCAGAGAATTCAACAGAATATAGTTAGACTGGAGAGTTGAGCAGAGAAATGGCAGATGGAGTTCAATACGGACAAATGCGAAGTGATGCATTTTGGAAGATCTGATTCAACAGCAAACTATATGGTAAATGGAAAGTTGGGTGGCACAGTGGCTCAGTGGTTAGCACTACTGCCTCACAGCACCAGGGTCCCAGGTTTGATTCCCACCCATCTGTGTGGAGTTTGAACATTCTCCCCGTGTCTGTGCGGGTTTCCTCCGGGAGCTCCAGTTTCCTCCCACAATCCAAAGATTTGCAGGTCAGGTGAATTGGCCGTGCTAAATTGCCCGTAGTGTTAGGTGCATTAGTCAGGGGTAAATATAGGGTAGAGGAATGGGTCAGGGTGGGTTTCTCTTCGGAGGGGCGGTGTGGACTTGTTGGGCCGAAGGGCCTGTTTCCACACTGTAGATAATCTAATTTAATCTAATTCGGGGTAAAATTGATGTACAGAGAGATCTGGGTTCAGGTCCATTGTACCCTGAAGGTGGCAATGCAGGTCAATAGAGTGGTCAAGGAGGCATGTGGCATGCTTTCCTTCATTGGATGGGGTATTGAGTACAAGAGTTGGTAGGTCATGATACAGTTTATAAGACTTTAGTTCAACCAGATTGGGAATGCTGTGTACAGTTCTGGTCGCCACATTCCAAAAGGGTGTGGATGCTTGGAGAGGTTCACCAGGATGTTGCCTGGTTTGGAGGGTGCTAGCTATGAAAAGAGGTTGAGTAGATTAGAATTATTTTCATTAGGAAGATGGAGGTTGGGGGGGCCTGACTAAGGTCTATAAAATCATGAGAGGTATAGACAGGGTGGATAGCAAGAAGCTTTTTCCGAGAGTGGGGGACTCAATTGGTAGGGGTCACAAGCTCAAAGTGAAAGGGGAAAGGTTTAGGGGAGATATGCGTGGAAAGTTCTTTACGCAAAGGGTGATGGGTGCATGGAACGCGTTGCCAGCAGAGGTGATAGAGCTGGACACGATAGTGTCATTTAGGATATATCTAGACAGACACATGAATGAACTGGGAGCAAAGGGATACAGACCTTTAGAGAATAAGCAACAGGTTTAGATAGAGGATGTGGATGGGCACAGGCTTGGAGGGCTGAAGGGCCTGTTTCTGTGCTGTAATTTTCTTTGTTCTTTGTTCTTGGATAGAGAGAGGGACAGTATCTAAAGAGGGAGAAGGCATGAACATCCATCATCTAACATGGAGACCGGGAGGGAAAGTTGGATGGTCAGTAGCTTAATGGAATTAGGATCAAAGGAGCAGTTGGTAGGTCGCTTGAACAAGATGAGTGTGTACAGCACATGAGAGGAGAAAAAAAAGAAAGTGAAGGAAGATGCAAACTCAGAGTTAAAGTGGAGGTTGGGGAAGGTGTGCTTTTGGGGGTTTGGCTTGTTGGGTAAAGGGAAGGGAGGGCAGACACAGAGACAGCTCATCGTGATCTTAACCTCAGTGACAAACAAGTCCATGGAGATCTCGCTTTTGTTATTGGACATGAAGGTTACAGGAGAGAGGGGTTTAAGGTAATAGTTCACAGTCGAGAAAAGAAGTCAAGGATTATATTTACATTTGAGGTTCATCCTGGAATCGTCAGTATTTTTAACAAATGAGAAGAGCCTCACCCCAGAGAGTACTGTGGACTGGAGCCTCTCACCAGGTTCTATTCCTCCTGAGCCTGACCCTCAGGAGAAGTGGAGATGGTTTCAGGAGGGACCTCTGGCCAATGGGTGAAAGGTGAGAAGCCCACAACAAGCTCCAAGCCTGTGAGCGCTTGTCCCATTGAACTAATCACAGAAACATAGAAAAGAGAAACAGAGGTAGGCCATTCGACCCTCGAGCCTGCTCTGCCATTTAATATGATCATGGATAATCATCCAACTCAGTGTACCCAGTTACAAAACCAGAAATTGCCAGAAAAGCTCAGCAGGTCTGGCAGCATCTCTGGAGGGAAATCAGAGTTAACCTTTCGGGTCCAGTGCCTCTTCCTTGCTACACTCTGTTCTCACTTTCTCCCCATTCCCTTCAATCCCTTTTGCAGTAAGAACTATATCTAACTAGTGCTTGAAAACGTTTGGGCTTCAACTATTTTCTGTGGCAGAGAATTCCACACTCTCTGGGTGAAGAAATTGCTCATCCCAGTCCTAACGAGCTACTCCATATCCCTAGACTGTGATTGCTGGGCTTGGGGAGATTCTTCCTGTGTTTACGCTGTCTAATCTTGATAAATCTTTACAGGTTTCTATGAGATCCCTTCCTCCCATTCTTCTAGATGACAGTAAATATAGTCCAAACTGATCCACTCTCTCTTCATAACTCATAGAATCCCTACAGCATGAAAACAGGCCATTTGACCCTTCGAATCCACAAAGACTCTACAAAGAACATCCCACCCTATCCCTGTAACCCTGCATTTCCCACAGTTAATCCACCTAGCTTGCACATCTCTGGACGCCATGGTGATGTAGCGCGACCAACCCACCTAATGTGCACATCTTTGGACTTGGAGAGGGAGCCCATAGAGAAACCGGGAGGATGTACAAACTCCACACAGGCAGTTGCCAAAGAGTGGGTCTGTGACAGTGTGAGACAGCAGTGGGTGTCAGGGGGTGGGAGTTGGGGAGGGAAGTGTGGGGTGGAGAGGTTTCAAGAGGGTCAGAGATTGGAGTGGGGTCTGGGAGGACTGGTGGGGGGGTCAGCTATGGGTATGAGAGGGTATGAGGAGTACAGGGCGCTCTCCCCAAACAGAACCCTGCACTACTGGATTCACCAAGGAAACCGCAGACTGACAGACCTCATGTCCAATGAATGGCTATGATCTGCAACTAGTCCCGCCTCCCCTACATTATTTAACTGACAGGTAGCTGCCCAATCAGATAGACGTTAGTTAGCGGATAAACCAATGGGGGTGTCTGAGAGGCGGGGTTGGTCTCTGGATGTGGGATACTGAAGTGAGGCAGAAACTGTTTGAGTATTAAGTAGGAATTTCTGTGAGGACAGTTAGCTCGAGTTACAATCATAGGCAAAGAGGACTTAAATTAATGTGTGCTTTCATGAAGATGCTCTGTAGTGAAGGTCAACTTAATTCTAAAATGAAGAAGAATACTTATCCTTCCTTGTCTTTGATTTCCTGTTGAATTTTCTCATTAATTTTGTAAATTTAACTTCTAACTCTAAACTCAAAATAAACTCAAAACAACCCAATCTAGTCCCACCTGCCAGCACCCAGCTCATATCCCTCTAAACCCTTCCTATCCATATACCCATCCAAATGCCTTTTAAATGTTACAATGCACCAGCCTCCACCACTTCCTCTGGCAGCTCATTCCATACATGCACCACACTCTGCGTGAAGAAGTTGCCCCTAGGTCTCTTTTACACCTTTCCCCTCTCACCCTAAACCTATATCCTAGATCCCCCACCCCAGGCAAAATACTTTGTCCATTTATCCAATCCACGCCCCTCTAGAAACCTCTATAAGGTCATCCCTCAGCCTCCAATGCTCCAGGGAAAACAGCCTCAGGCTGTTCAGCCTCTCCCTATAGCTCAAATCCTCCAACCCTCAAGTTGAGAGTGTGGTGCTGGAAAAGCACAGCGGGTCAGGCAGCATCCAAGGAGCAGGAAATTCGATGTTTCAGGCTAAAGCCCTTGAAGTCAGCTCACTATTGTAATGGAGTCAATGTAGAAGTCAGTTTATAGCTTTGTTGTTATTCTCAGTCCACACTCCAGTCAAAGAAAGTGCAGAGTTCAGGCCAGCTATGGGGAAGTAGAGAATATCTGGACAGTCTACCCCACTCCCACCTTCTTCCCAAAATCCACAAACAGGACTGCCCAGGCAGACTCATTGTTCCAACCTTTTTCTGACCCAGACGCCCACCCTGTCTGGGTGAAACAAAATTTCGTCAAATCCCTTCTAAACCTCCTGCCTTTCACCTTAAAATTATGCCCCCTTGTTATTGACCATTCAACAAAAGGGTGGCACAGTGGCTCAGTGGTTAGCACTGCTGCCCCACAGCACCAGGGTCCCAGGGTTGATTCCAGCCTTGGGTGACTGTCTGTGTGGAGTTTGCACATTCTCCCCGTGTCTGTGTGGGTTTCCTCTGGGTGCTCTGGTTTCCTCCCACAGTCCAAAGATGTGCAGGTCAGGTGAATTGGCCATGCTAAATTGCCTATAGTGTTAGGTGCATTAGTTAGAGGGAAATGGGTCTGGGTGGGTTACTCTTCGGAGGGTGGTGTGGACTAGTTGGGCCGAAGGGCCTGTTTACACACTATAGGTAATCTATTCTAAAAGGGAACTGTTGCTTTCTCTTCAACCTGGCCTTGCCCCCTCATGATCACAAGTATCTCGGTCAGGAAGACCACCCCCCCATCTTCTTTGCTCCAAAGCTAACAATTCGAGCTTATCCAGCATGTCTTCATAGCTCCATCCCACTCCAGTCAGGTGTATCTCCTCTGCACCCTCTCCAGTGTGTTGGTATGGATTGGGGATGTACAACTGGGGACAGGTTATCGGAATAATTTGATACCGATTTCAGGAGGAATGTCTTCACTGAGGATGTGGTAAATCTTTGGAATCCACTGACCCAGAGGGCTGTGGAAGTTCAGTCATTGAAGATGTTCATGACAGAGCTTGATAGATTTCTGCAGATATCAATGGATACAGGGATAGTTTGGGAAAATGGTTTTGAGGTGGAGGTTTGGCTATTTTTGGGTTTAATTGCGAACCATAATGGAGGGACTGAAAGGCCTCCCCCTGCTTCTATTTCCTATGTAGTATCATCCATTGTCCACAGCTATGAGGCTTGGTTTCCCAATTAAGAGTTCATCCTAACCTGCTCACCAAGCTGATGGATCATCCTAACCTGCTCGCTAGCTAATGGTTTTACAGATCATTGCAAGTATTAGCAGGTAGTGTATGGAACACACTTTTATCTGTCCAAACATCAACACAACCTTGCCCTCAATGCCTGGTGATGGAGAATTTTGGTGTCAAATGCAGGCATTCTGTTCATAGAAACCAACAAGGTGTTAATTCAATTGGCCAAACATCTGGTATTAGTTGGTGATTTAGCGAGTTTTGAGAAGATTTGTAGCTCAGGTTGAGGTTCTGGAGGTAGGTTTGCTCACTGAGCTGCAAGGTTCACTTCCAGATGTTTCGTTACCCTACTAGGTAACATCTTCAGTGGGCTTCGGATGAAGCAATGCTGAAACTTCCTGCTTACTATTTATATGTTTGGGTTTCTCTGGGTTGGTGACGTCATTTCCTGTGGTGATGTTATTTCATATGGTGAAGTCACTTCCTGTTCCTTTTCTCAGAGGGTGGTAGATGGGCTCTAACTCGATGTGTTGGTGACTCCCACCCCCATGTTCATGGATGCAGGCTCCATGCTTCCTGCAGCCCATGTAGAGGGAGTTAAGCACATGCACTTCACCCTGCCTTACGCTCGATAACAATCTGGCTGGAGGACTTCAGTGTAATGATCCAACTGGATAATCTTACAGATCCCACGACGCTTACCTCAACGTGACCCCCACTTCCTTCAAAGGCAAAATGTAACAAACCGTCCAACACTGGACCTCCACAGCATATTTTGCGGACCAGATCATGAATCATGCAAAAGAGGGCCTTCAGCTCATTGAGTCTGCACTGACATGCGAGAGACACCTGATCTTCAACCTAATTTTGTCCACAGCCCTGAATGTGCCAAGGTCAGAACTTGAACGGTCAGCCTCAGAAGGCAACTGGCCTCTACCAGCCTCCCAGGCAGCGCATGGTGGACTGTCTCCACCCTCTGGGTAACAAACGTTTTCCTCACATCACCCCCAGCCAGCGGTAGGGAGAGGCAAAATGGCGAAAGCAATGTTGGCCAACACTCGGATATTCCAGACAAGTGCAGTGAACCTTTCGTCGATGTGCTTGGTGTCAACCCAGAAGAAATAACAAGCTTGAACAAAAATAACTTGGAAGTGAAGATATTGATTGAACTGGAGTTTCATTTTCAAGACACGTTATCGTATGTGCTGTTTCTAAATTTTACTATTTATATTTCCTGCTAAAGAGCAAGTTTGAAGAAGAGTAAATGGGGTTGACTTACAGAAGCCGAGAGAGTAGTGCTGGAAAAGCACAACAGGTCAGATAGCATCTGAAGAGCAGGAGAATCCTGACTTTCAGAAGCTTCAGGATAGCCCCGGGCGTGCTCATAGTCAGGTGCAGATTAGAATTTATTTTATTCAGAAAGTTCTTGTGTTTTAGAATACACTGTTTGAGAAGATGGTGGAAGTCAAATAGTACCAAATGGACAAAACCTTGCAGGGCTACAGGGTGAGAGAAGAGAAGTGGCACTATTTGAATTGCACTCTTCGAAGAACCAGTATTGGCATAATGGGCCAAATGGCCTCCTTCTGTGCTGTATGATTCTCTGCTTCTACAAACACAACAATAAATGTTTCAGTAATTCAAGGTTTGTCAAGACTCACTTCCATGTTCAGGGGGCATTTTTACTATCCTTTACATGAGGTCAGATCTTTAGATTCTTGTGTTGCTGTGATACTGAAATAAGGACATTGTTAACAAATTTGTAAAGCCTGTGCAAAGCAGTGTATTATGTAAAGAGAGGCGAGTGGGAGTACTTGTAGGAAAATCTTATCTCTCTCTCTCTCTCTCTCTGTGTCATCTTTATCACAAGATGAGGAATGTTTTGCTGCTCCTATTTTGAAGGATTTTACTGGATGTAATTCTACAGATGACAGCAGCCCGTGACTACCTTGCTAATTGGTTATTTGACCTTGGCATGCGTCATAGCAGAGATTAGTTATATCTGAGTGCACCTATACAACTCTTACTCACTCACAATCCCACTCCATACAGACTGGTATATTCACACACACTGTCACAAACACTTCTGCATGCATTCACACATCAATTAACCCATTAACACGTTCATATACACACTCTCCCTCATACATACACTCTCACATGTGCCCCCACTCTCTCACACACACTTGCCCATAGATTTGTGCACAATCTCACACTCATTTACAGATGTGCCCTCCCACTGTACATGCTCCTTAATAAGGTGTTTAAACAAACAGTTACACAAAGAATACGGAGACAAAGGCTCTGACACAAATTATTAACCCTCTGCAGTTGGGTGGGGAGGTGTGTGGCAGGGAAAGGCATCAGGAGGAGAGCCCATACTTTGTTGTGTAATATTTTGGGAATGATGGTGTTGAGGCCCTTTAGCGCTCAGGTGGGGGCTCAGTTAAGCAAATGAATGGTTCCCATCACCACCTCTAACCTTTTACTGATGTCGGCTGCTGACTAATGCAGAGAGTCTGCCAGGTAAATGGAGGCAGCTCTCCATTATATTTGTGAATAGGGTCTTCAATCGATTGGCCAGCAAAATGTCCCCTTTGTGCATAGCTCCCCCCCCCCCCCCCCCCCCCCCCCACCTTGAGGTTCCAAACCCTCCTCTGGAGGTTTTAGGGCCCGCCCACCTGGTCCAGGTACACAAAGTGCCCTGGCCCTGGAGGGTAACTCAATGAGGGGGAGCCATCTCTGTCTCCCTGCAACCTCCATTAAATGACTGGTCCCTGAGTTTACAACCTTCTCTGGGAGTCCCATTGATGCCCAGCAGCATGCACTCCGGCCCACTAATACACCGTTCCACCCAGAATATAATCCTGCCTGGAATAAATACTCACCCCCCAGCCACTGCCTCCAGCTGCCCAGGAGCATCTGCTTTTACTACCCCTTCAACCCCAACTTCTCCCTTCTCCTCACCCCCATTTTCCCCTCACCCCCAGCCTCACCCTACTCCTCACCCCCATTTTCCCCTCACCCCCAGCCTCACCTTACTCCTCACCATCATTTTCCCCTCACCTCCAGCCTCACTCCACTCCTCACCCCCATTTTCCCCTCACCCCCAGCCTCACCCTACTCCTCACCCCCATTTTCCCCACATCCCCAACCTCACCTTACTCCTCACCACCATTTTCCCCTCACCCCAGCCTCACTCCACTCCTCACCCCCATTTTTCCCCTCACCCCCAGCCTCATTCCACTCCTCACCCCCAGCCTTACTCCACTCCTCACCCCCATTTTCCCCTCACCCCTAGCTCCGCCCTACTCCTCACCCTCATTTTCCCCTCACCCCCCTGCCCCACCCTACTCCTCACCCCCATTTTCCCCTCACCCCCAGCCTCACTCCGCTCCCCACCCCCATTTTCCCCTCACCCCCAGCCTCACCCTCTGTCTCCCCTTCCCCTTTGCCCGCCCTGTTTTACCCCTTATTCCCAGCTTGTGCCGTGGTCAGCTGTGCTTCCTGTGGAGTGTCATGGCCAGCTGAGGTCAGCTATCTCTCCTGTTCATGCGGTGGCTGGGTCCATCTTGGCATTATTGTATAATGGCTCCATTAGTCACCCAGTTCTCGTGGTTTTAGGGTTTCAGCATTAGCCCCACTGTGTCACTGAAAAGAGCAGCTTGAACTGACCCCTGTTCCTTGTGGGATTCTGCTTCTCTGTGAACTCCATAATTCAGTATGGAGTGGGGGGAGCGAGAGAGGGAACTCTGTCCTTTATTGATGATACATTGGGAAGACAGGGCTTGTGTGATCTTCCACATGCTGGGCAGTGCAGCTGTGCTTGGTAGTGGAGACTTTGCTGTCATCAAGGGGATTGTTTCATCCTGAGGTTGCCTTCCTACAAAGCAAATAATCTGTTTACTGTGTGACCTGCTTTTTATGTTCAGTTACCAGGAGAACTCTCCCAACAGGAAACAAAACAGAAATGATAGTAACTGTGTGCTTTCTGCACAATGCGGAATTAACCATTTCAGAGCCTGCTCAAAGGTGAGAGAGTTCAGTAGGAAACAGCTCTCACTGGTGCTGTATTCAGCCAGGGATGTCCAGTTCATGAACTGAACTGAAGTCAAAACAGAACATTATTGCTCGACATGCACTGGGTTCGCACAGAATCTGCGGAGGCACACAAAAAAACAGAGTTTGAAGTGAGGTCATTGACCTGAAATCTTACCGGACCCTGGATGGGCAGGAGTAGATATTGGGGAGATGGGTAGCAAAGCAAGGAGCCATATCCTGTGACTCCCCACCACAGTTATGGGCTATAACGGCAATTGGGTGTGTTATTTTGTCCTAGAGTGTTATGCTCAATCCCAGAGTGGGATTTGGACACCTCACCTTTTAATCCAGAGACCAGTGCAATCCATTGACTAGTGTGGCGCTGGTCAGTTGAAATTTTTCAAATTGAGAATGATGGGTTTTTTGATGAGAAATGGTAATGTGGGATTTGAGAGGAAATTGGGCATGAGGTGCAGGTCATCTGTTGACTGACAGAGCACAAGGGACTGAATGGCCTCCTTTTTTTTTAAATAAAATCATAGAATTCCTACAGTGTGGAAACAGCCCAACAAGTCCACACTGACCCTCCGCAGAGTAACCTACCCAGACCCATTCCCCTTATATTTACCCCTGACTAATGCAGCTAACCTACACATCCCTGAACACTACGGGCAATTTAGCACGGCCAATTCACCTGACCTGCAGATCTTTGGATTGTGGGAGGAAACCGGAGTACCCGGAGGTAACCCACGCAGACACAGGGAGAATGTGCAAACTCCACACAGACAGTCATCCGAGGCTGAAATCGAACCTGGGTCCCTGGCGCTGTGAGGCAGTAGTGCTAACCACTGAGCCACCATGCCGCCCCCAACTTCTTGGATTGTTCCTCAGATAAGGACCCTGGTCCAGAGATGGAGAGTGTGATTCTTAGGCAGGGATCAAGTTAGACTCAGTTGGGGAGCCTCTGTGATCATCTAGACTATTTTATTCCGTGTTTTCACACAGCGAGTAGTTAGAATAGAATACACTGCCTGAGAGTGTGGTGGAGGAAGATTCAATCGAGGTATTGAAGAGGGAACTGGATTATTATCTGAAGCAGAACAATGTATAGGGCCATGCAGAGAAGGACAGGCATGGTTCTAGATGTTTTGCTCATTCTGAGGTGACCAAATGACCTTTAGTGGTGTAACTGATTCTGAAAATGCCCATCATAGTTATTCTGTAATCTGTAATTAATCAGTAAAGAAAGGGCTTATCGAAATGCAAAGGGCAGTTCAAATCCCACAGAATGGGACAAACGGAAAGACCACAAAGCAGCTTATAAGCGCGGCTAAAAAGATAAGGAAAGGGAACGTGCAAGGGACATATAAGACAATAAGAGATTTTATAGTCATCTATAAGGCTGGTTAAGATACTATTGGCCCACTGAAGCCTGAGAGTGGGGGTATTGTCAATGACAAGCTGAACAATTATTTTGCTTCAGTATTCACAGCAGAAAAGTGGGAAAATGTGCCAATTTGGGAAATTAACAGTGGATCAGAGACAGGGTTTCAATAACACCAGCTGAAGTAAATAATCGATAAGGCGGAAGTTGCTGGAACTGGAGAGTGACAAATCCACAAGACCTAATGGTTTCCATCCATGGGTCTTCACAGGAGTCAGAGAGGCCTCCAGCACAGAGACAAGCTCTTCAGCCTAAACTGGTCCATGCTGACCAAAATGTCCGCTCATGCTAACCCCATTTCTAAGCACATGGCCCATATCCCTCTCAAACATTCCTATCCATGTAATTGTCCAAATGCCTTTTAAAAGATGTTAATTTACCCGGCTCACCAACTTCTACTGGCAGCTCATTCCATATGCATACTACCCTCTGTGAAAAAAGTTACCCCTCAGGTTCCCTTTTATTCATTTCCCTCTGACCTTAAACTGACGTCCTCTCGTCCTCGATTCCTCAACCCTGGGAAAAAGAGAGTGCATTCACCCTATCCGTGCCTCTCATGATCTTATATACTTCTATAAGATCCCCCTCAGTCTCCTACACGCTAAAGAAAAAAGTCATTCTTCCTGTAGCAAGGTGACCACAATTGAACACAATACTCCAAACGCAGCCTTCTGAATGTCCTGTACAACTGGAACATAACTTTCCAACTTCTATACTCAATGCCCTGACTGATGAAATTGAAACTTTATTGCTGGAACAGCACAGCAGGTCAGGCAGCATCCAGGGAACAGGAGATTCGACGTTTCGGGCACAGGCCCTTCTTCAGGAATGAGCAGAGAGTGTTCAGCAGGAGAAGATAAAAGGTAGGGAGGAGGGACTTGGAGGAGGGGCGTTGGAAATGTGATAGGTGGAAAGAGGTCAAGGTGAGGGTGATAGGTCGGAGTAGGATGGAGGCGGAGAGGTCAAGAAGAAGACTGCAGGTCAGGAAGGCGGTGCCGGGCTGGAGGGATCCGGCTGAGACAAGGTGGGGGGAGGGGGGATGAAGAAACTGGTGAAGTCCAAGTTCATCCCCTGCGGTTGGAGGGTTCCCAGTCGGAAGATAAGACGCTCCTCCTCCGACCGTCGGGTTGTTGTGGTTTGGCGGTGGATGAGTCCAATGACCTGCATATCCTCGGTGGAGTGGGAGGGGGAGTTGAAATGCTGTGCTACAGGTTGGTTGGGTTGGTTCGTCCGGGTGGCCCAGAGGTGCTCTCTGAATCGCTCCGCAAGTAGGCGGCCTGTCTCCCCAATATAGAGGAGGCCACACCGGCTGCAGCGGATGCAGTAGATGATGTGGGTGGAGGTGCAGGTGAATCTGTGGCGGATATGGAAGTTTCCTTTGGGGCCTTGGAGAGAAGTGAGGGGGGAGGTGTGGGCGCAAGTGTTGCACCTCCTGCGGTTGCAAGGGAAGGTGCCGGGAGTGGAGGTTGGGTCGGTGGGGGGTGTGGATCTGACAAGGGAGTCGCGGAGGGAGTGGTCTCTACGGAAAGCTGATAGGGGAGGGGAGGGAAATATATCCTTGGTGCTGGGGTCTGTTTGGAGGTGGCGGAAGTGACGGCGGATGATGCGCTGTACATGGAGATTGGTGGGGTGGTAGGTGAGGACCAGTGGGGTTCTGTCCTGGTGGCGGTTGGAGGGGCGGGGCTCAAGGGCGGAGGAGCGGGAAGTGGAGGAGATGCAGTGGAGGGCACCGTCGACCACGTCGCGGGGAAAATTGCGGTCCTTGAAGAAGGAGGCCATCTGTGTTGTACGTATTTTGAACTGGTCCTCCTGGGAGCAGATGCGGCGGAGACGAAGGAATTGGGAGAATGGGATGGCGTTTTTACAGGGGGCAGGATGGGAGGAGGTGTAGTCCAGGTAGCTGTGGGAGTCGGTTGGTTTGTAGTAGATGTCCGTGTTGATTCGGTCGCCTGAGATAGAAACAGAAAGGTCTAGGAAGGGGAGGGAGGAGTCCGAGACTGTCCAGGTGAATTTGAGGTCGGGGTGGAAGGTGTTAGTGTAGTGGATGAACTGTTCAACCTCCTCGTGGGAGCACGAGGTAGCGCCGATACAGTCATCAATGTAGCGAAGAAAAAGATGGGGGGTGGGGCCAGTGTAGTTGCGGAAGATGGATTGTTCCACATACCCTACGAAGAGGCAGGCATAGCTGGGGCCCATGCGGGTGCCCATGGCTACTCCTTTTGTTTGGAGAAAGTGGGAGGATTGGAAAGAAAAGTTGTTCAGGGTGAGGACCAGTTCGGTCAGTCGAAGGAGGGTGTCGGTGGAAGGGTACTGGATGGTACGGCGGGAAAGGAAGAAGCGGAGTGCTTTGAGTCCTTCGTGATGGGGGATGGAGGTGTACAGGGACTGGATGTCCATGGTGAAGATGAGGCGTTGGGGACCGGGGAAGCGGAAATCCTGGAGGAGGTGGAGGGCATGGGTGGTGTCACGAACGTAGGTGGGGAGTTCTTGGACTAATGGGGACAGGACCGTGTCGAGGTATGCCGAGATGAGTTCGGTTGGGCAGGAGCAGGCTGAGACGATGGGTCGTCCGGGGCAGTCAGGTTTGTGGATTTTGGGCAGGAGGTAGAAACGGGCGGTGCGGGGTTGTGGGACTATGAGGTTGGAGGCGGTGGATGGGAGGTCCCCTGAGGTGATGAGGTTATGGATGGTCTGGGAGATGATGGTTTGGTGGTGGGGGGTGGGGTCATGATCAAGGGGACGGTAGGAGGAGGTATCTGCGAGCTGGCGTTTGGCCTCAGCGGTGTAGAGGTCGGTGCGCCAAACTACTACCGCGCCTCCCTTGTCTGCTGGTTTGATGGTGAGGTTGGGGTTGGAACGGAGGGAGTGGAGGGCTGCGCGTTCCGAGGGTGAGAGGTTGGAGTGGGTGGGAGGGGTGGGGGAGTTCAGGTAGCGGTTAATATCGCGGCGGCAGTTTGCTATGAAGAGGTCGAGGGCAGGTAGGAGGCCAGCACGGGGTGTCCAGGTGGACGGGGTGTGTTGGAGGTGGGAGAAGGGGTCGTCAGAGGGTGGGCGAGAGTCTTGATTGAAGAAGAAGGCACGGAGGCGAAGGCGGCGGAAGAATTGTTCGGTGTCACTCCGTGTATTGAATTCATTGACCCGAGAACGTGTGGGAACGAAGGTGAGACCTCTGCTGAGGACTGATCTTTCATCCTCAGAGAGGGGCAAGTCTGGAGGGATGGTGAACACACGGCAGGGCGGGGAGCTAGGACCCGGTGTGGGACTGGAGCTGATGAAGGCCAATTGTCCAAAAGCCAACTTCATTGCCTTGTCTACCTGTGACTCCACTTTCAGAGAACAGTGTACCTGAACTCTAAACTTCCTCTGTTCCACTACACTCCTTAAGACCCTCTATTCACCATGAAACTCCTTCTTTGACTTGACTTTCCAAAATACAACACCTCACACTTATTGAAATTAAACTCTATTTGCCATTTCTCAGGCCACTGCTCCAGCTGATCAAGGTCCTGCTGCGATTTCTGATAACCTTCCTCACTGCTCACGTTATCGCACATTTCAGTGCCATCTGCAAACTTACTAATTATGCCTTGTACATTCTCATCCAAATCATTGATATCGATAACAAACAGCAATGGGCCCAGCATGGACCCCTGAGGCACTCCGCTAGTCACAGGCCTCCAGTCTGACAAGCATCCCTTCCACTATTACCCTCTGCTTCCTATCATCAAGCCCATTGTGTATCCAATTTGCCAGCTGTCCTTGGATTCCATGCGATCTAACCTTCCAGAACAGCCTACTATGTGAAACCTTATCAAAGGCCTTACTGAAATCCATATAGACTATGTCTACAGCCCTGCCCTTGTCAACCTTCCTGATCACTTTATCAAAGAACTGTAACACATTTGTGAGGCATGATCTCCCATGCCCAAAGCCACGGTGACTATTCCTAACCGAACCCTGTCATTCCAAATGCATTATACCTTATCTCTCAGAATCTTCTCAATTAATTTACCCACCACAGATGATTCCAGGTTTTTCTTTGCAGCCCTTCTTGAAAAAGAGCAGAACATTCTCTGTTGTGGTTCTGTTCGCCGAGCTGGAAGTTTTTGTTGCAAACGTTTCGTCCCCTGGCTAGGCGACATCATCAGTGCTTGGGAGCCTCCTGCGAAGCGCTTCTTTGATGTTTCCTCCGGTGTTTATAGTGGTCTGTCCCTGCCACTTCCGGTTGTCAGTTTCAGCTGTCCGCTGTAGTGGTTGGTATATCGGGTCCAGGTCGATGTGTTTGTTGATGGAGTTTGTGGATGAATGCCATGCCTCTAGGAATTCCCTGGCTGTTCTCTGTCTGGCTTGCCCTATGATAGTAGTGTTGTCCCAGTACTGGTCATGCCTGACAAACCTCAGAGTTTCTTGAATAGGTGAGAAAGATACTGGACAGATATGCATCAATGGCTATTGTTTATATTGACTTCCGGAAGACTTTTGCTAAAGTCCTACACAAGAGACTGTTAGCTAAGGTGGAAGCCTATGGAATCAAGGGACAATTACTGACATGAATAGGAAATTGGCAGGAAACAGAGTTGGAATGATGGGTAAGTAGTCAGTTTGGCAGTAGTGGTGTCCTGCAGGAATCCATTTTGAGACACAATATTCTTTTTGACTTAGACAATGGCATAAAAAGTCAAACATCCAGATTTGCTGATGACACAAAATTGGGCAGCATTGTGGAGTGTTGATGACAGTATAAAATTACAACAAGATATTGATAGGTTGGGAGAATTGGCAAAGTTGTGGCAGATGTATTTTTAATATAAGCAAGTGCAAGGTCAGACTGAAAGTGAGAGATCATGGTATTTTTTGAAATTAAACACAGTGGATGTCCATTGAGATTTGGGAATTCAAATGCATAGCTCTTTAAAATGTCATGAAGCAATGCAGAAACCTGTTAAGAAGGCCAAAGAAATGTTGACTTTCATATTGTAAAGGACTGGACTATAGGGATGCAGATGTTATGCTGCAGTTATACCGAACCCTAGGTAGATCCCATCACACCTCGGGAAGAATGCTTTGGCCCTGGAGAAAGTTCACTGCAGGTGTTCAAGGAAGATGCCTGGACTTAAGGAACTAAGTTATAAGGAGAGATTAGTCAAATTAGGCCATCATTCTCTAGATCTTAGAAGGTTAAGGAGTAATCTGATCACGTCTTCAGCATCTTAGCAGGAAAGAGGGTAGATAAAGACAAACTGTTTTCGCTGGGTTGAAGTTTCTAGAAGCAGGGGCATAGACTAAGAATTAGGGCCAGGCCATCCAGGAGAGATGGTCAAGAGTGTTTCTACACACAGAGTGGAGGTCTGGAACACTCTCCCTCAACAGCAGTCAATGCAAATTCAGTTGTTAAATTTAAATCTGACAGACAAATTTTTATTGAGTAAGACTTTCAAAGCTTATGGGTCCAAGGAAAACATTTGGAGCTAGGTCATAGGTCAGTCATGATCTGATTGAATGGTGGAGCAGGCTCAAAGGGCTGAATGGCCTCCTCCTATCCCTATGTAATTCTCTGGAGAGCAGTTTCAAGGTCATGTCTGTTGGGACCCATGATAAAGTCATCCAAGTTCATCTCCACTAGGATCCTTCAAGGCAAAATCCAGACAGATTGTCATCATGAATCTGGACAGAATTGGAGGTGAGGGCTTAGTATCTTGCCCATAGTGTTTTGAAGATGCCTGTATTTTTATTTGAAGGCAAGACTTGCATATTTCATGACTTTGGGAGATCCCATAGCATTTGCAGCTAATAAGTGATTCTGCAACGCTGTCATAATGAGGGGGAGCTGCAGCAGCCAGTTTACACACACTGAGGTCTCGTGTTCAGACTGTGAGAATGAGAAGGTAATCCATTACTGTACATGGCCAAGGGAAATCACACACCCTGTTCATCTTCAAAATAGTAAAATAGGATTTTTTGGGAGGGGGCAGACGGGATCTCATTCTAACATCCAGTAAGAAAGACTGAGAATCCAATACGGCCATATTCCATGTGATTCTTCATGGTCACCAGGAAGGACGGGAGGGGCTTTCGTTTAAGGTGTTGCCTGAAAGGTGCACCTGGTGAATGCTGTGCCTGGGGAATGCTGTTCCTGGGGAATGCTGTGCCTGGGGAATGCTGTGCCTGGGGAATGCTGTACATGGGGAATGCTGTGTCTGGGGAATGCTGTGCCTGGGGAATGCTGTACCCGGGGAATGCAATTTCTGGGAAATACTGCACGTGGGGAATGCTATGTCTGGGGAATGCTGTACCTGGGGAATGCTGTGCCTGGGGAATGCTGCGCCTGGGGAATGCTGTGTCTGGGAAATGCTGTGCCTGGGGAATGCTGTACCTGGGGAATGCTGTGTCTGGGGAATGCTGCGCCTGGGGGATGCTGTACCTGGGGAATGCTGTACCTGGGGAATGCTATTCCTGGGGAATGCTGTACCTGGGGAATGCTGTACCTGGGGAGTGCTGCGCCTGGGGGATGCTGTCCCTGGGGAATGCTGTGGCAGGGGAATGGTATTCCTGGGGAATGCTGTTCCTGGGGAAGGCTGTACCTGGGGAATGCTGTGTCAGGGGAATGCTGTTCCTGGGGAATGCTGTACCTATGGGAATGCTGCGCCTGGGGAATGCTGTACATGGGGAATGCTGTGTCTGGGGAATGCTGTGCCTGGGGAATGCTGTACCCGGGGAATGCAATTTCTGGGAAATACTGCACGTGGGGAATGCTATGTCTGGGGAATGCTGTACCTGGGGAATGCTGTGCCTGGGGAATGCTGCGCCTGGGGAATGCTGTGTCTGGGAAATGCTGTGCCTGGGGAATGCTGTACCTGGGGAATGCTGTGTCTGGGGAATGCTGCGCCTGGGGGATGCTGTACCTGGGGAATGCTGTACCTGGGGAATGCTATTCCTGGGGAATGCTGTTCCTGGGGAATGCTGTGCCTATGGGAATGCTGCGCCTGGGGAATGCTGTACATGGGGAATGCTGTGTCTGGGGAATGCTGTGCCTGGGGAATGCTGTACCCGGGGAATGCAATTTCTGGGAAATACTGCACGTGGGGAATGCTATGTCTGGGGAATGCTGTACCTGGGGAATGCTGTGCCTGGGGAATGCTGCGCCTGGGGAATGCTGTGTCTGGGAAATGCTGTGCCTGGGGAATGCTGTACCTGGGGAATGCTGTGTCTGGGGAATGCTGCGCCTGGGGGATGCTGTACCTGGGGAATGCTGTACCTGGGGAATGCTATTCCTGGGGAATGCTGTACCTGGGGAATGCTGTACCTGGGGAGTGCTGCGCCTGGGGGATGCTGTCCCTGGGGAATGCTGTGGCAGGGGAATGGTATTCCTGGGGAATGCTGTTCCTGGGGAAGGCTGTACCTGGGGAATGCTGTGTCAGGGGAATGCTGTTCCTGGGGAATGCTGTACCTGGGGAATGGTATTCCTGGGGAATGGTATTCCTGGGGAATGCTGCGCCTGAAGAATGCTGTACCTGGGGATTGCTGCTCCTGGGGAATGCTGTACCTGGGGAATGCTGTTCCTGGGGAATGCTGATCCTGAGGAATGCTGTTCCTGGGGAAAGCTGTACCTGGGGAATGCTATTCCTGGGAATGTTGTGTCTGGGGAATGCTGGACCTGGGGAATGCTGATCCTGAGGAATGCTGGACCTGGGGAATGCTGCGTCTGGGGGATGCTGTACCTAGGGAATGCTGTTCCTGGGGAATGCTGTTCCTAGGGAATGCTGCACCTGGGGAATGTTGCTCCTGGGGAATGCTGTGCCAGGGGAATGCTGTGCCAGGGGAAGGCTGTGCCTGGGGAATGCTGTTCCTGGGGAATGCTGTACCTGGGGAATGCTGCGTCTGGGGGATGCTGTACCTGGGGAATGCAGTTCCTGAGGAATGCTGCTCCCAGGGAATGCTGCACCTGGGGAATGCTGTACCTGGGGAATGCTGTGCCTGGGGAATGCTGTACCTGGAGAATGCTGTTCTTGGCGAATGCTTGCCTGGGGAATGCTGCGCCTGGGGAATGCTGTTCCTGGGGAATGCTGTGCCAGGGGAAGGCTGTACCTTGGGAATGCTGTGCCAGGGGAATGCTGCTCCTAGGGAATGCTGGACCTGGGGAATGCTGCACCTGGGGAATGCTGACCCTGGGGAATTCTGTACCTGGAGAATGCTGTACCTGGGGAATGCTGCACCTGGGGAATGCTGCTCCTAGGGAATGCTGTACCTGGGGAATGCTGTACCTGGGGAATGCTGTACCTGGGGAATTCTGTACCTGGAGAATGCTGTACCTGGGGAATGCTGTACCTGGGAATCCTGTACCTGGGGAATGCTGTACATGGAGAATGCTGCGCCTGAAGAATGCTGCGCCTGGGGAATGCTGTGCCTGGGGAATGCTGTGGCAGGGGAATGCTGTACCTGGGGAATGCTGCTCTTAGGGAATGCTGTGCCTGGGGAATGCTGTACCTGGGGAATGCTGTACCTGGGGAATGCTGTATCTGGGGAATTCTGTACCTGGAGAATGCTGTGCCTGGGGAATGCTGTACCTGGGGAATGCTGTGCCTGGGGAATGCTGTGCCATGGGAATGCTGTACCTGGGGAATGCTGTGCCTGGGGAATGCTGTGCCAGGGGAAGGCTGTACCTGGGGAATGCTGCGCCTGGGGAATGTTGTGTCTGGGGAATGCTGCACCTGGGGAATGCAGCACCTGGGGAATGCTGTGTCAGGGGAATGCTGTTCCTGGGGAATGCTGTACCTGGGGAATGGTATTCCTGGGGAATGGTATTCCTGGGGAATGCTGCGCCTGAAGAATGCTGTACCTGGAGATTGCTGCTCCTGGGGAATGCTGTACCTGGGGAATGCTGTTCCTGGGGAATGCTGATCCTGAGGAATGCTGTTCCTGGGGAAAGCTGTACCTGGGGAATGCTATTCCTGGGAATGTTGTGTCTGGGGAATGCTACACCTGGGGAATGCTGTTCCCTTGGAATGCTGCACCTGGGGAATGCTGCTCCTGGGGAATGCTGTGCCTGGGGAATGCTGTGCCAGGGGAAGGCTGTACCTGGGGAATGCTGTGCTAGGGGAATGCTTTTCCTGGGGAATGCTGTTCTTAGGGAATGCTGCGCCTGGGGAATGCTGCACCTGCGGAAAGCTGTACCTGGGGAATGTTGTGTCTGGGGAATGCTGCACCTGGGGAATACTGTTCCTGGGGAATGCTATGCCAGGGGAAGGCTGTGCCAGGGGAAAGCTGTACCTGGGGAATGCTGTTCCTGGGGATTGCTGTGCCAGGGGAAGGCTGTGCCTGTGGAATGCTGCACCTGGGGAATGCTGTGCCTGGGGAAGGTTGTGTCTGTGGAATGCCGCGCCTGTGGGATGCTGTACCTGTGGGATGCTGTACCTGGGGAATGCTGTTCCTGGGGAATGCTGTTCCTGGGGAATGCTGTTCCTGGGGACTGCTGTGCCTGGGGAATGCTGTTCCTGGGGAATGCTGTGCCTGGGGAATACTGTGCCAGGGGAATGCTGTTGCTGGGGAATGCTGTTCTGGGGAATGCTGTTCCTGGGGAATGCTGTTCCTGGGGACTGCTGTGCCTGGGGAATGCTGTTCCTGGGGAATGCTGTACCTGGGGAATGCTGCGTCTGGGGGATGCTGTACCTGGGTAATGCTGTTCCTGGGGAATGCTGCTCCCAGGGAATGCTGCACCTGGGGAATGCTGTACCTGGGGAATGCTGTGCCTGGGGAATGCTGTACCTGGAGAATGCTGTTCTTGGCGAATGCTTGCCTGGGGAATGCTGCGCCTGGGGAATGCTGTTCCTGGGGAATGCTGTGCCAGGGGAAGGCTGTACCTTGGGAATGCTGTGCCAGGGGAATGCTGCTCCTAGGGAATGCTGGACCTGGGGAATGCTGCACCTGGGGAATGCTGACCCTGGGGAATTCTGTACCTGGAGAATGCTGTACCTGGGGAATGCTGCACCTGGGGAATGCTGCTCCTAGGGAATGCTGTACCTGGGGAATGCTGTACCTGGGCAATTCTGTACCTGGGGAATGCTGTACCTGGGGAATTCTGTACCTGGGGAATGCTGTACCTGGAGAATGCAGTACCTGGGGAATGCTGTACCTGGGGAATCCTGTACCTGGGGAATGCTGTACATGGAGAATGCTGCGCCTGAAGAATGCTGCGCCTAGGGAATGCTGTGCCTGGGGAATTCTGTGGCAGGGGAATGCTGTACCTGGGGAATGCTGCTCTTAGGGAATGTTGTGCCTGGGGAATGCTGTACCTGGGGAATGCTGTACCTGGGGAATTCTGTACCTGGAGGATGCTGTGCCTGGGGAATGCTGTACCTGGGGAATGCTGTGCCTGGGGAATGCTGTGCCATGGGAATGCTGTACCTGGGGAATGCTGTGCCAGGGGAAGGCTGTACCTGGGGATTGCTGCGCCTGGGGAATGTTGTGTCTGGGGAATGCTGCACCTGGGGAATGCAGCACCTGGGGGATGCTGTACCTGGGGAATGCTGTTCCTGGGGAATGCAGCTCCTAGGGAATGCTGCACCTGGGGAATGCTGTACCTGGGGAATGTTGTGTCTGGGGAATGCTGCACCTGGGGAATGCAGCTCCTAGGGAATACTGCACCTGGGGAATGCTGTACCTGGGGAATGCTCTGCCTGGAGAATGCTGCGCCTGGGGAATGCTGCTCCTGGGGAATGCTGTGCCTGGGGAATGCTGTGCCTGGGGAATGCTGCGCCTGGGGCATGCTGTACCTGGGGTATGCTGTACCTGGGGAATGCTGTTCCTTGGGAATGCTGCTCCTAGGGAATGCTACACCTGGGGAATGCTGTTCCCTTGGAATGCTGTGCCTGGGGAATGCTGCTCTTGGGGAATGCTGTGCCTGGGGAATGCTGTGCCAGGGGAAGGCTGTACCTGGGGAATGCTGTGCTAGGGGAATGCTTTTCCTGGGGAATGCTGTTCTTAGGGAATGCTGCGCCTGGGGAATGCTGCACCTGCGGAAAGCTGTACCTGGGGAATGTTGTGTCTGGGGAATGCTGCACCTGGGGGATGCTGTACCTGGGGAATGCGGTACCTGGGGAATACTGTTCCTGGGGAATGCTATGCCAGGGGAAGGCTGTGCCAGGGGAAAGCTGTACCTGGGGAATGCTGTTCCTGGGGATTGCTGTGCCAGGGGAAGGCTGTGCCTGTGGAATGCTGCACCTGGGGAATGCTGTGCCTGGGGAAGGTTGTGTCTGTGGAATGCCGCGCCTGTGGGATGCTGTACCTGTGGGATGCTGTACCTGGGGAATGCTGTTCCTGGGGAATGCTGTTCCTGGGGAATGCTGTTCCTGGGGACTGCTGTGCCTGGGGAATGCTGTTCCTGGGGAATGCTGTGCCTGGGGAATACTGTGCCAGGGGAATGCTGTTGCTGGGGAATGCTGTTCTGGGGAATGCTGTGCCTGGGGAATGCTGTTCCTGGGGAATGCTGTGCCTGGGGAATACTGTGCCAGGGGAATGCTGTTGCTGGGGAATGCTGTGCCAGGGGAAGGCTGTACCTGGGGATTGCTGCGCCTGGGGAATGTTGTGTCTGGGGAATGCTGCACCTGGGGAATGCAGCACCTGGGGGATGCTGTACCTGGGGAATGCTGTTCCTGGGGAATGTTGTGTCTGGGGAATGCTGCACCTGGGGAATGCAGCTCCTAGGGAATACTGCACCTGGGGAATGCTGTACCTGGGGAATGCTCTGCCTGGAGAATGCTGCGCCTGGGGAATGCTGCTCCTGGGGAATGCTGTGCCTGGGGAATGCTGTGCCTGGGGAATGCTGCGCCTGGGGCATGCTGTACCTGGGGTATGCTGTACCTGGGGAATGCTGTTCCTTGGGAATGCTGCTCCTAGGAAATGCTACACCTGGGGAATGCTGTTCCCTTGGAATGCTGTGCCTGGGGAATGCTGCTCTTGGGGAATGCTGTGCCTGGGGAATGCTGTGCCAGGGGAAGGCTGTACCTGGGGAATGCTGTGCTAGGGGAATGCTTTTCCTGGGGAATGCTGTTCTTAGGGAATGCTGCGCCTGGGGAATGCTGCACCTGCGGAAAGCTGTACCTGGGGAATGTTGTGTCTGGGGAATGCTGCACCTGGGGGATGCTGTACCTGGGGAATGCGGTACCTGGGGAATACTGTTCCTGGGGAATGCTATGCCAGGGGAAGGCTGTGCCAGGGGAAAGCTGTACCTGGGGAATGCTGTTCCTGGGGATTGCTGTGCCAGGGGAAGGCTGTGCCTGTGGAATGCTGCACCTGGGGAATGCTGTGCCTGGGGAAGGTTGTGTCTGTGGAATGCCGCGCCTGTGGGATGCTGTACCTGTGGGATGCTGTACCTGGGGAATGCTGTTCCTGGGGAATGCTGTTCCTGGGGAATGCTGTTTCTGGGGACTGCTGTGCCTGGGGAATGCTGTTCCTGGGGAATGCTGTGCCTGGGGAATACTGTGCCAGGGGAATGCTGTTGCTGGGGAATGCTGTTCTGGGGAATGCTGTTCCTGGGGAATGCTGTTCCTGGGGAATGCTGTTCCTGGGGACTGCTGTGCTTGGGGAATGCCGTTCCTGGGGAAAGCTGTGCCTGGGGAATACTGTGCCAGGGGAATACTGTGCCAGGGGAATGCGGCGCCTGGGGGATGCTGTACCTGTGGAAGGCTGTACCTGGGGAATGCTGTTCCTGGGGGATACTGCACCTGGGGAATGTTGTGTCTGGGGAAAGCTGGACCTGGGGAATGCTGTACCTGGGGAATGTAGTCTGGGGAATGCTGTTCCTGGGGGATGCTGTACCTGGGGAAGGCTGTACCTGGGGAATGCTGCGACTGGGGAATGCTGGACCTGGGGAATGCTGTTCCTGGGGAATGCTGCTCCTAGGGAATGCTGCACCTGGGGAATGCTGTACCTGGGGAATGCTGTGCCTGGGGAATACTGTGCCAGGGGAATGCTGTACCTGGGGAATGCTGTTCTGGGGAATGCTGTTCCTGGGGAATGCTGTTCCTGGGGACTGCTGTGCCTGGGGAATGCTGTTCCTGGGGAATGCTGTGCCTGGGGAATACTGTGCCAGGGGAATACTGTGCCAGGGGAATACTGTGCCAGGGGAATGCGGCGCCTGGGGGATGCTGTACCTGTGGAAGGCTGTACCTGGGGAATGCTGTTCCTGGGAGATACTGCCCCTGGGGAATGTTGTGTCTGGGGAAAGCTGGACCTGGGGAATGCTGTACCTGGGGAATGTAGTCTGGGGAATGCTGTTCCTGGGGGATGCTGTACCTGGGGAAGGCTGTACCTGGGGAATGCTGCGACTGGGGAATGCTGGACCTGGGGAATGCTGTACCTGGGGAATGTTGTCTGGGGAATGCTGTTCCTGGGGGATGCTGTACCTGGGGAAGGCTGTACCTGGGGAATGCTGCGACTGGGGAATGCTGGACCTGGGGAATGCTGCTCCTCGGGAATGCTGCACCTGGGGAATGCTGTACCTGGGGAATGCTGTGCCTGTGGAATGCTGTGCCAGGGGAAGGCTGTGCCTGGGGAATGCTGTGCCAGGGGAATGCTGTGCCTGGGGAATGCTGTGCCAGGGGAAGGCTGTACCTGGGGAATGCTGCTCTTAGGGAATGCTGCGCCTGGGGAATGTTGTGTCAGGGGAATGCTGCACCTGGGGAATGCTGCACCTGGGGAATGCTGCACCTGGGGGATGCTGTAACTGGGGAATGCTGTTCCTGGGGAATGCTGCTCCTAGGGAATGCTGCACCTGGGGAATGCTGTACCTTGGGAATGCTCTGCCTGGGGAATGCTGCACCTGGGGAATGCTGCTCCTGGGGAATGCTGTGCCTGGGGAATGCTGCGCCTGGGACATGCTGTACCTGGGGGATGCTGTTCCTTGGGAATGCTGCTCCCAGGGAATGCTACACCTGGGGAATGCTGTTCCCTTGGAATGCTGTGCCTGGGGAATGCTTTACCTGAAGAATGCTGTTCTTGGCGAATGCTCTGCCTGGGGAATGCTGCGTTTGGGGAATGCTGCTCCTGGGGAATGCTGTGCCTGGGGAATGCTGTGCCAGGGGAAGGCTGTACCTGGGGAATGCTGTGCTAGGGGAATGCTTTTCCTGGGGAATGCTGCTCTTGGGGAATGCTGCGCCTGGGGAATGCTGCACCTGCGGAAAGCTGTACCTGGGGAATGTTGTGTCTGGGGAATGCTGCACCTGGGGGATGCTGTACCTGGGGAATGCTGCTCCTAGGGAATGCTGTACCTGAGGAATGTGGTACCTGGGGAATAGTGTTCCTGGTGAATGCTATGGCAGGGGAAGGCTGTGCCGGGGAAAACTACCTGGGGAATGCTGTTCCTGGGGAATGCTGTGCCAGGGGAAGGCAGTGCCAGGGGAAGGCTTTGCCTGGGGAATTCTGTACCTGGGGAATGCTGTACCTGGAGAATGCTGCGCCTGAAGAATGCTGTACCTGGGGAATTCTGTACCTGTGGAATGCAGTTCCTGGGGAATGCTGCTCCTAGGGAATGCTGTACCTGGGGAATGCTGCACCTGGGGAATGCTGTACCTGGGGAATGCTGTTCCTGGGGAATGCTGCTCCTGGGGAATGCTGTACCTGGGGAATGCTGTGCCAGGGGAATGCTGCTCCTAGGGAATGCTGTACCTGGGGAATGCTGTTCCTGGGGAATGCTGTACCTAGGGAATGCTGTTCCTGGGGAATGCTGATCCTGAGGAATGCTGTACCTGGGGAAGGCTGTACCCGAGGATTGCTGTTCCTGGGGAAAGCTGTACCTGGGGAATGCTGTTCCTGGGGAATGTTGTGTCTGGGGAATGCTGGACCTGGGGAATGCTGATCCTGAGGAATGCTGTTCCTGGGGAATGCTGCTCCGAGGGAATGCTGCACCTGGGGAATGCTGTACCTGAGGAATGCTGTGCCTGGGGAAGGCTGTGCCTGGGGAATGCTGCACCTGGGGAATGCTGTACCTGCGAAAGTCTGCATCTGGGGGATACTGTACCTGGGGAATGCTGTACTTGGGGAATGATGTACCTGGGAAAGTCTGCGCCTGGGAGATGCCGTACCTGGGGAATGCTGTACCTGGGGAATGCTGTTCCTGGGGAATGCTGTATCTGGGGAATGCTGCGCCTATGGAATGCTGTGCCAGGGGAATGCTGTACCTGGGGAATGCTATTCCTGGGGAATGCTGCACCTGGGGGATGCTGTACCTGGGAAAGTCTGCGCCTGAGGGATGCTGTACCTGGGGAATGCTGTGCCTGGGGAATGCTGTACCTGGGAATGCTATTCCTGGGGAATGCTGCACCTGGGGAATGTTGTGTCTGGGGAATGCTGTACCTGCGGAATGCTGTTCCTAGGGAATGCTGATCCTGGGGAATGTTGTGTCTGGGGAATGCTGTACCTGGGGAATGCTGGACCTGGGGAATGCTTCGCCTGGGGGATGCTGTACCTGGGGAATGCTGTTCCTGGGGAATGTTGCTCCTAGGGAATGCTGCACCTGGGGAATGCTGTACCTGGGGAATGCTGTGCCAGGGGAATGCTGTACCTGGGGAATGCTGGACCTGGGGAATGCTGCACCTGGGGAATGTTGTGTCTGGGGAATGCTGTACCTGAGGAATGCTGTTCCTGGGGAATGCTGCTCCTGGGGAATGCTGTACCTGGGGAATGTGGTACCTGGGGAATAGTGTTCCTGGTGAATGCTGTGGCAGGGGAAGGCTGTGCCGGGGAAAGCTGTACCTGGGGAATGCTGTTCCTGGGGAATGCTGTGCCAGGGGAAGGCAGTGCCAGGGGAAGGCTTTGCCTGGGGAATGCTGCACCTGGGGAATGCTGCACCTGGGGAATGCTGTACCTGGGGAAAGTTGTGTCTGTGGAATGCTGCGCCTGTGGGATGCTGTACCTGGCGAATGATGTTCCTGGGGAATTCTGTGCCAGGGGAATGCTGTACCTGAGGAATGCTGTACCTGGGGAATGCTGTTCCTGGGGACTGCTGTGCCAGGGGAATGCTGTGCCAGGGGAATGCTGTACCTGGGGAATGCTGTACCTGGGGAATGCTGTACCTGGTGAATGTTGTGTCTGGGGATTGCTGTACATAGGGAATGCTGACCCTGGGGAATGGTGTACCTGGGGAATGCTGTACCTGGGGAATGCTGTGCCAGTGGAAGGCTGTGCCAGGGGAAGGCTGTACCTGGGGAATGCTGCGCCTGGGGAATGCTGTACCTGGGGAATGCTGTGCCTGGGGAATGCTGTTCCTGGGGAATGCTGTACCTGGGGAATACTGTTCCCTGGGAATGCTGTACCTTGGGAATGCTGTGCCTGGGGAATGCTGCTCCTAGGGAATGCTGTACCTGGGGAATGCTGTTCCTGGGGGACACTGTACCTAGGGAATGCTGTACCTGGGGAATACTGTTCCTGGGGAATGCTGTACCTTGGGAATGCTGTGCCAGGGGAATGCTGCTCCTAGGGAATGCTGTACCTGGGGAATGCTGAACCTGCGGAATGCTATACCTGGGGAATTCTGTACCTGGAGAATGCTGTACCTGGGGAATGCTGTACCTGGGGAATGCAGTATCTGGTGAATGTTGTGTCTGGGGATTGCTGTACATAGGGAATGCTGACCCTGGGGAATGCGGCGCCTGCGGAATGTTGTTCCTGGAGAATGTTGTGTCTGGGAATGGTGTACCTGGGGAATGCTGTACCTGGGGAATGCTGTGCCAGTGGAAGGCTGTGCCAGGGGAAGGCTGTACCTGGGGAATGCTGCGCCTGGGGAATGCTGTACCTGGCGAATGCTGTGCCAGGGGAATGCTCTTCCTGGGGAATGCTGTACCTGGGGAATACTGTTCCCTGGGAATGCTGTACCTTGGGAATGCTGTACCTGGGGAATGCTGCTCCTAGGGAATGCTGTACCTGGGGAATGCTGTTCCTGGGGGACGCTGTACCTAGGGAATGCTGTACCTGGGGAATACTGTTCCTGGGGAATGCTGTACCTTGGGAATGCTGTGCCAGGGGAATGCTGCTCCTAGGGAATGCTGTACCTGGGGAATGCTGAACCTGCGGAATGCTATACCTGGGGAATTCTGTACCTGGAGAATGCTGTACCTGGGGAATACTGTTCCTGGGGAATGCTGTACATTGGGAATGCTGTGCCAGGGGAATGCTGCTTTTAGGGAATGCTGTACCTGGGGAATGCTGCACCTGGGGAATGCTGTACCTGGGGAATTCTGTACCAGGAGAATGCTGTACCTGGGGAATGCTGCACCTGGGGAATGCTGCTCCTAGGGAATGCTGTACCTGGGGAATGCAGTACCTGGAGAATTCTGTACCTGGAGAATGCTGTACCTGGAGAAAGCTGTGCCTGGGTAATGCTGTTCCTGGGGAATGCTGTACCTGGGGAATGCGGTGCCTGGGGAATGCTGTGCCAGGGGAAGGCTGTACCTGGGGAATGCTGTACCTGGAGAATGCTGCGCCTGAAGAATGCTGCGCCTGGGGAATGCTGTGCCAGGGGAAGGCAGTACCTGTGGAATGCTGTTCCTGGGGAATGCTGCTCTTAGGGAATGCTGCGCCTGGGGAATGTTGTGTTTGGGGAATACTGTACCTGGGGAATGCTGTACCTGGGGAATGCTTTTCCTGGGGAATGCTGCTCTTAGGGAATGCTGCGCCTGGGGAATGTTGTGTTTGGGGAATGCTGTGCCAGGGGAAGGCAGTACCTGTGGAATGCTGTTCAAGGGGAATGCTGCTCTTAGGGAATGCTGCGCCTGGGGAATTTTGTGTTTGGGGAATGCTATACCTGGGGAATGCTTTTCCTGGGGAATGCTGCTCTTAGGGAATGCTGCGCCAGGGGAATGTTGTTTCTGGGGAATGCTGTACCTGGGGAATGCTGTACCTGGGGAATGCTGCACCTGGGGGATGCTGTACCTGGGGAATGCTGTTCCTGGGGAATGCTGCTCCTAGGGAATGCTGTACCTGGGGAATGCTGCACCTGGGGGATGCTGTACCTGGGGAATGCTGTTCCTGGGGAATGCTGCTCCTGGGGAATGCTGTTCCTGGGGAATGCTGCTCCTAGGGAATGCTGTACCTGGGGAATGTTGTGTCTGGGGAATGCTGTACCTGGGGAATGCTGCACCGGGGGGATGCTGTACCTGGGGAATGCTGTTCCTGGGGAATACAGCTCCTACGGAATGCTGTTCCTGGGGAATGCTGTACCTAGGGAATGCTGTACCTGGGGGATGCTGTACCTGGGGAATGCTGTACCTGGGGAATGCTGCGCCTGGGGAATGCTACACCTGGGGAATGCTGTGCCAGGGGAATGCTGTACCTGGGGAATGCTGTATCTGGGGAATGCTGTACCTGGGGAATGCTGCGCCTGAAGAATGCAGCGCCTGGGGAATGCTGTGCCTGGGGAATGCTGTGCCAGGGGAATGCTGTACCTGGGGAATGCTGTGCCTGGGGAATGCTGTGCCAGGGGAAGGCTGTACCTGGGGAATGCTGTACCTGGAGAATGCTGCGCCTGAAGAATGCTGTGCCTGGGGAATGCTGTGCCAGGGGAAGGCAGTACCTGTGGAATGCTGTTCCTGGGGAATGCTGCTCTTAGGGAATGCTGCGCCTGGGGAATGTTGTGTTTGGGGAATGCTGTACCTGGGGAATGCTGTACCTGGGGAATGCTGCACCTGGGGGATGCTGTACCTGGGGAATGCTGTTCCTGGGGAATGCTGCTCCTGGGGAATGCTGTACCTGGGGAATGCTGCTCCTAGGGAATGCTGTACCTGGGGAATGTTGTGTCTGGGGAATGCTGTACCTGGGGAATGCTGCACCTGGGGGATGCTGTACCTGGGGGATGCTGTACCTGGGGAATGCTGTACCTAGGGAATGCTGTACCTGGGGGATGCTGTACCTGGGGAATGCTGCACCTGGGGAATGCTACACCTGGGGAATGCTGTGCCAGGGGAATGCTGTACCTGGGGATTGCTGTGTCTGGGGAATGCTGCTCCTAGGGATTGCTGTACCTGGGGAATGATGCTCCTAGGGAATGCTGTACCTGGGGAATGTTGTGTCTGGGGAATGCTGTACCTGTGGAATGCTGTGCCTGGGGAAGGCTGTAACTTTGGAATGCTGTTTGTGGGGAATGCTGCTCCGAGGGAATGCTGTACCTGGGGATTGCTGCTCCTAGGGAATGCTGTACCTGGGGAATGTTGTGTCTGGAGAATGCTGTACCTGGGGAATGCTGTACCTGGGGAATGCTGCACCTGGGGGATGCTGTACCTGGGGAATGCTGTTCCTGGGGAATGCTGCTCCTAGGGAATGCTGTACCTGGGGAATGCTGTACCTGGGGAATGCTGCTCCTAGGGAATGCTGTTCCTGGGGATTGCTGTACCTGGGGCGATGCTGTACCTGCGGAATGCTGTACCTGGGTAATGCTGCGCCAGGGGAATGCTGCACCTGCGGAATGCTGTACCTGGGGAATGCTGCGCTTGGGGGATGCTGTACCTGGGGAATGCTGTACCTGGGAATGCTGTACCTGGGAACGTCTGCGTCTGAGGAATGCTGTACCTGGGGAATGCTGCTCCTAGGGAATGCTGTACATGGGGAATGCTGCATCTGGTGGATGCTGTACCTGGGGAATGCTGTGGCAGGGGAATGCTGTGCCTGGGGAATGCTATGCCAGGGGAATGCTGTACCTGGAGAATGCTGCGCCTGAAGAATGCTGCGCCTGGGGAATGCTGTGCCTGGGGATTGCTGTGCCAGGGGAAGCTGTACCTGGGGAATGCTTTTGCTGGGGAATGCTGCTCTTAGGGAATGCTGCGCCTGGGGAATGCTGTGCCAGGGGAAGGCAGTACCTGTGGAATGCTGTTCCTGGGGAATGCTGCTCTTAGGGAATGCTGCGCCTGGGGAATGCTGCACCTGCGGAATGCTGTACCTGGGGAATGTTGTGTCTGGGGAATGCTGTACCTGGGGAATGCTGTTCCTGAGGAATGATGTGCCAGGGGAAGGCTGTACCTGGGGAATGCTGTACCTGGAGAATGCTGCGCCTGAAGAATGCTGCGCCTGGGGACTGCTGTGCCTGGGGAATGCTGTGCCAGGGGAAGGCAGTACCTGTGGAATGCTGTTCCTGGGGAATGCTGCTCTTAGGGAATGCTGCGCCTGGGGAATGTTGTGTTTGGGGAATGCTGTACCTGGGGAATGCTGTACCTGGGGAATGCTGCGCCTGGGTAATGCTGTTCCTGGGGAATGCTGTACCTGGGGAATGCGGTGCCTGGGGAATGCTGTGCCAGGGGAAGGCTGTACCTGGGGAATGCTGTACCTGGAGAATGCTGCGCCTGAAGAATGCTGCGCCTGGGGAATGCTGTGCCAGGGGAAGGCAGTACCTGTGGAATGCTGTTCCTGGGGAATGCTGCTCTTAGGGAATGCTGCGCCTGGGGAATGTTGTGTTTGGGGAATACTGTACCTGGGGAATGCTGTACCTGGGGAATGCTTTACCTGGGGAATGCTGCTCTTAGGGAATGCTGCGCCTGGGGAATGCTGTGTTTGGGGAATGCTGTGCCAGGGGTAGGCAGTACCTGTGGAATGCTGCTCTTAGGGAATGCTGCGCCTAGGGAATGTTGTGTTTAGGGAATGCTGTACCTGGGGAATGCTGTACCTGGGGAATGCTTTTCCTGGGGAATGCTGCTCTTAGGGAATGCTGCGCCAGGGGAATGTTGTTTCTGGGGAATGCTGTACCTGGGGAATGCTGTACCTGGGGAATTCTGTACCTGGAGAATGCTGTACCTGGAGAATGCTGTACCTGGGGAATTCTGTACCTGGGGAATGCTATACCTGGGGAATGCTGCGCCTGAAGAATACTGCGCCTGGGGAATGCTGTGCCTGGGGAATGCTGTGCCAGGGGAAGGCTGTACCTGTAGAATGCTGTTCCTCGGGAATGCTGCTCTTAGGGAATGCTGCGCCTGGGGAATGTTGTGTTTGGGGAATGCTGTACCTGGGGAATGCTGTACCTGGGGAATGCTGCACCTGGGGGATACTGTACCTGGGGAATGCTGTTCCTGGGGAATGCTGCTCCTAGGGAATGCTGTACCTGGGGAATGCTGCACCTGGGGGATGCTGTACCTGGGGAATGCTGTTCCTGGGGAATGCTGCTCCTGGGGAATGCTGTACCTGGGGAATGCTGCTCCGAGGGAATGCTGTACCTGGGGAATGTTGTGTCTGGGGAATGCTGTACCTGGGGAATGCTGTACCTGGGGGATGCTGTACCTGGGGAATGCTGTTCCTGGGGAATACAGCTCCTAGGGAATGCTGTTCCTGGGGAATGCTGTACCTGGGGAATGCTGAACCTGGGGAATGCTGCACCTGGGGGATGCTGTACCTGGGCAATGCTGTTCCTGGGGAATGCTGCTCCGAGGGAATGCTGTACCTGGGGATTGCTGCTCCTAGGGAATGCTGTACCTGGGGAATGTTGTGTCTGGGGAATGCTGTACCTGGGGAATGCTGTACCTGGGGAATGCTGCACCTGGGGAATTCTGTACCTGGAGAATGCTGTACCTGGAGAATGCTGTACCTGGGGAATTCTGTACCTGGGGAATGCTGTACCTGGGGAATGCTGCGCCTGAAGAATGCTGCGCCTGGGGAATGCTGTGCCTGGGGAATGCTGTGCCAGGGGAAGGCTGTACCTGTAGAATGCTGTTCCTGGGGAATGCTGCTCTTAGGGAATGCTGCGCCTGGGGAATGTTGTGTTTGGGGAATGCTGTATCTGGGGAATGCTGTACCTGGGGAATGCTGCACCTGGGGGATGCTGTACCTGGGGAATGCTGTTCCTGGGGAATGCTGCTCCTAGGGAATGCTGTACCTGGGGAATGCTGCACCTGGGGGATGCTGTACCTGGGGAATGCTGTTCCTGGGGAATGCTGCTCCTGGGGAATGGTGTACCTGGGGAATGCTGCTCCTAGGGAATGCTGTACATGGGGAATGTTGTGTCTGGGGAATGCTGTACCTGGGGAATGCTGCACCTGGGGGATGCTGTACCTGGGGAATGCTGTACCTGGGGAATACAGCTCCTAGGGAATGCTGTTCCTGGGGAATGCTGTACCTGGGGAATGCTGTACCTGGGGGATGCTGTACCTGGGGAATGCTGTACCTGGGGAATGCTGCGCCTGGGGAATGCTGTACCTGGGGAATGCTGTACCTGGGGAATGCTGCGCCTGGGGAATGCTACACCTGGGGAATGCTGCGCCTGAAGAATGCTGCGCCTGGGGAATGCTGTGCCTGGGGAATGCTATGCCTGGGGAATGCTGTGCCAGGGGAAGGCAGTACCTGTGGAATGCTGTTCCTGGGGAATGCTGCTCTTAGGGAATGCTGCGCCTGGGGAATGTTGTGTTTGGGGAATACTGTACCTGGGGAATGCTGTACCTGGGGAATGCTTTTCCTGGGGAATGCTGCTCTTAGGGAATGCTGCGCCTGGGGAATGCTGCACCTGGGGGATACTGTACCTGGGGAATGCTGTTCCTGGGGAATGCTGCTCCTAGGGAATGCTGTACCTGGGGAATGCTGCACCTGGGGGATGCTGTACCTGGGGAATGCTGTACCTGGGGAATGCTGTACCTGGGGGATGCTGTACCTGGGGAATGCTGTTCCTGGGGAATACAGCTCCTAGGGAATGCTGTTCCTGGGGAATGCTGTACCTGGGGAATGCTGTACCTGGGGGATGCTGTACCTGGGGAATGCTGCACCTGGGGAATGCTACACCTGGGGAATGCTGTGCCAGGGGAATCTTGTACCTGGGGAATGCTGTGTCTGGGAATGCTGTACCTGGGGAATGCTGCGCCTGAAGAATGCTGCGCCTGCGGAATGCTGTGCCTGGGGAAGGCTGTAACTTTGGAATGCTGTTCCTGGGGAATTCTGCTCCTAGGGATTGCTGTACCTGGGGAATGATGCTCCTAGGGAATGCTATTCCTGGGGAATGTTGTGTCTGGGGAATGCTGTACCTGGGGAATGCTGTACCTGGGGAATGCTGCGCCTGGTGGATTCTGTACCTGGGGAATGCTGCACCTGGGGGATGCTGTACCTGGGGAATGCTGTTCCTGGGGAATGCTGCTCCGAGGGAATGCTGTACCTGGGGATTGCTGCTCCTAGGGAATGCAATACCTGGGGAATGTTGTGTCTGGGGAATGCTGTACCTGGGGAATGCTGCACCTGGGGAATGCTGCACCTGGGGGATGCTGTACCTGGGGAATGCTGTTCCTGGGGAATGCTGCTCCTAGGGAATGCTGTACCTGGGGAATGCTGTACCTGGGTAATGCTGCGCCAGGGGAATGCTGCACCTGCGGAATGCTGTACCTGGGGAATTCTGCGCTTGGGGGATGCTGCACCTGGGGAATGCTGTACATGGGGAATGCTGTACCTGGGAACGTCTGCGTCTGGGGAATGCTGTACCTGGGGAATGCTGCTCCTAGGGAATGCTGTACCTGGGGAATGCTGCATCTGGTGGATGCTGTACCTGGGGAATGCTGTGGCAGGGGAATGCTATGCCAGGGGAATGCTGTACCTGGAGAATGCTGCGCCTGAAGAATGCTGCGCCTGGGGAATGCTGCGCCTGGGGATTGCTGTGCCAGGGGAAGCTGTACCTGGGGAATGCTTTTCCTGGGGAATGCTGCTCGTAGGGAATGCTGCGCCTGGGGAATGCTGTGCTAGGGGAAGGCAGTACCTGTGGAATGCTGTTCCTGGGGAATGCTGCTCTTAGGGAATGCTGCGCCTGGGGAATGCTGCACCTGTGGAATGCTGTACCTGTGGAATGTTGTGTCTGGGGAATGCTGTACCTGGGGAATGCTGTTCCTGGGGAATGCTGTGCCAGGGGAAGGCTGTACCTGGGGAATGCTGTACCTGGAGAATGCTGCGCCTGAAGAATGCTGCGCCTGGGGACTGCTGTGCCTGGGGAATGCTGTGCCAGGGGAAGGCAGTACCTGTGGAATGCTGTTCCTGGGGAATGCTGCTCTTAGGGAATGCTGCGCCTGGGGAATGTTGTGTTTGGGGAATGCTGTACCTGGGGAATGCTGTACCTGGGGAATGCTGCGCCTGGGTAATGCTGTTCCTTGGGAATGCTGTACCTGGGGAATGCGGTGCCTGGGGAAAGCTGTGCCAGGGGAAGGCTGTACCTGGAGAATGCTGTACCTGGAGAATGCTGCGCCTGAAGAATGCTGTGCCTGGGGACTGCTGTGCCTGGGGAATGCTGTGCCAGGGGAAGGCAGTACCTGTGGAATGCTGTTCCTGGGGAATGCTGCTCTTAGGGAATGCTGTGCCTGGGGAATGTTGTGTTTGGGGAATACTGTACCTGGGGAATGCTGTACCTGGGGAATGCTTTTCCTGGGGAATGCTGCTCTTAGGGAATGCTGCGCCTGGGGAATGTTGTGTTTGGGGAATGCTGTGCCAGGGGAAGGCAGTACCTGTGGAATGCTGTTCCTGGGGAATGCTGCTCTTAGGGAATGCTGCGCCTAGGGAATGTTGTGTTTGGGGAATGCTGTACCTGGGGAATGCTGTACCTGGGGAATGCTTTTCCTGGGGAATGCTGCTCTTAGGGAATGCTGCGCCAGGGGAATGTTGTTTCTGGGGAATGCTGTACCTGGGGAATGCTGTACCTGGGGAATTCTGTACCTGGAGAATGCTGTACCTGGAGAATGCTGTACCTGGGGAATTCTGTACCTGGGGAATGCTGTACCTGGGGAATGCTGCGCCTGAAGAATACTGCGCCTGGGGAATGCTGTGCCTGGGGAATGCTGTGCCAGGGGAAGGCTGTACCTGTAGAATGCTGTTCCTGGGGAATGCTGCTCTTAGGGAATGCTGCGCCTGGGGAATGTTGTGTTTGGGGAATGCTGTACCTGGGGAATGCTGTACCTGGGGAATGCTGCACCTGGGGGATGCTGTACCTGGGGAATGCTGTTCCTGGGGAATGCTGCTCCTAGGGAATGCTGTACCTGGGGAATGCTGCACCTGGGGGATGCTGTACCTGGGGAATGCTGTTCCTGGGGAATGCTGCTCCTGGGGAATGCTGTACCTGGGGAATGCTGCTCCTAGGGAATGCTGTACCTGGGGAATGTTGTGTCTGGGGAATGCTGAACCTGGGGAATGCTGCACCTGGGGGATGCTGTACCTGGGGAATGCTGTTCCTGGGGAATACAGCTCCTAGGGAATGCTGTTCCTGGGGAATGCTGTACCTGGGGAATGCTGTACCTGGGGGATGCTGTACCTGGGGAATGCTGTACCTGGGGAATGCTGCGCCTGGGGAATGCTACACCTGGGGAATGCTGTGCCAGGGGAAAGCTGTACCTGGGGAATGCAGTGTCTGGGGAATGCTGTACCTGGGGAATGCCGTACCTGGGGGATGCTGTACCTGGGGAATGCTGCACCTGGGGAATGCTGTGCCTGGGGAATGCTATGCCGGGGAATGCTGTACCAGGGGAATGCTGTACCTGGGGAATGCTGTGCCTGGGGAATGCTGTGCCAGGGGAAGGCTGTACCTGGGGAATGCTGTACCTGGAGAATGCTGCGCCTGAAGAATGCTGTGCCTGGGGAATGCTGTGCCAGGGGAAGGCAGTACCTGTGGAATGCTGTTCCTGGGGAATGCTGCTCTTAGGGATTGCTGCGCCTGGGGAATGTTGTGTTTGGGGAATGCTGTACCTGGGGAATGCTGTACCTGGGGAATGCTGCTCCGAGGGAATGCTGTACCTGGGGATTGCTGCTCCTAGGGAATGCTGTACCTGGGGAATGCTGCACCTGGGGGATGCTGTACCTGGGGAATGCTGTTCCTGGGGAATGCTGCTCCGAGGGATTGCTGTACCTGGGGATTGCTGCTCCTAGGGAATGCTGTACCTGGGGAATGTTGTGTCTGGGGAATGCTGTACCTGGGGAATGCTGTACCTGGGGAATGCTGCACCTGGGGGATGCTGTACCTGGGGAATGCTGTTCCTGGGGAATGCTGCTCCGAGGGAATGCTGTACCTGGGGAATGCTGCACCTGGGGGATGCTGTACCTGGGGAATGCTGTTCCTGGGGAATGCTGCTCCTAGGGAACGCTGTACCTGGGGAATGCTGTACCTGGGAAATGCTGTACCTGGGTAATGCTGCGCCAGGGGAATGCTGCACCTGGGGAATGCTGTACCTGGGGAATGCTGTGCCAGGGGAATGCTGCTCCTAGGGAATGCTGTACCTGGGGAATGCTGAACCTGCGGAATGCTATACCTGGGGAATTCTGTACCTGGAGAATGCTGTACCTGGGGAATACTGTTCCTGGGGAATGCTGTACATTGGGAATGCTGTGCCAGGGGAATGCTGCTTTTAGGGAATGCTGTACCTGGGGAATGCTGCACCTGGGGAATGCTGTACCTGGGGAATTCTGTACCAGGAGAATGCTGTACCTGGGGAATGCTGCACCTGGGGAATGCTGCTCCTAGGGAATGCTGTACCTGGGGAATGCAGTACCTGGAGAATTCTGTACCTGGAGAATGCTGTACCTGGAGAAAGCTGTGCCTGGGTAATGCTGTTCCTGGGGAATGCTGTACCTGGGGAATGCGGTGCCTGGGGAATGCTGTGCCAGGGGAAGGCTGTACCTGGGGAATGCTGTACCTGGAGAATGCTGCGCCTGAAGAATGCTGCGCCTGGGGAATGCTGTGCCAGGGGAAGGCAGTACCTGTGGAATGCTGTTCCTGGGGAATGCTGCTCTTAGGGAATGCTGCGCTTGGGGAATGTTGTGTTTGGGGAATACTGTACCTGGGGAATGCTGTACCTGGGGAATGCTTTTCCTGGGGAATGCTGCTCTTAGGGAATGCTGCGCCTGGGGAATGTTGTGTTTGGGGAATGCTATACCTGGGGAATGCTGTACCTGGGGAATGCTTTTCCTGGGGAATGCTGCTCTAAGGGAATGCTGCGCCAGGGGAATGTTGTTTCTGGGGAATGCTGTACCTGGGGAATGCTGTACCTGGGGAATGCTGCACCTGGGGAATGCTGCTCCTAGGGAATGCTGTACCTGGGGAATGTTGTGTCTGGGGAATGCTGTACCTGGGGAATGCTGCACCGGGGGGATGCTGTACCTGGGGAATGCTGTTCCTGGGGAATACAGCTCCTACGGAATGCTGTTCCTGGGGAATGCTGTACCTAGGGAATGCTGTACCTGGGGGATGCTGTACCTGGGGAATGCTGTACCTGGGGAATGCTGCGCCTGGGGAATGCTACACCTGGGGAATGCTGTGCCAGGGGAATGCTGTACCTGGGGAATGCTGTATCTGGGGAATGCTGTACCTGGGGAATGCTGCGCCTGAAGAATGCTGCGCCTGGGGAATGCTGTGCCTGGGGAATGCTGTGCCAGGGGAATGCTGTACCTGGGGAATGCTGTGCCTGGGGAATGCTGTGCCAGGGGAAGGCTGTACCTGGGGAATGCTGTACCTGGAGAATGCTGCGCCTGAAGAATGCTGTGCCTGGGGAATGCTGTGCCAGGGGAAGGCAGTACCTGTGGAATGCTGTTCCTGGGGAATGCTGCTCTTAGGGAATGCTGCGCCTGGGGAATGTTGTGTTTGGGGAATGCTGTACCTGGGGAATGCTGTACCTGGGGAATGCTGCACCTGGGGGATGCTGTACCTGGGGAATGCTGTTCCTGGGGAATGCTGCTCCTGGGGAATGCTGTACCTGGGGAATGCTGTGCCAGGGGAATGCTGCTCCTAGGGAATGCTGTACCTGGGGAATGCTGAACCTGCGGAATGCTATACCTGGGGAATTCTGTACCTGGAGAATGCTGTACCTGGGGAATACTGTTCCTGGGGAATGCTGTACATTGGGAATGCTGTGCCAGGGGAATGCTGCTTTTAGGGAATGCTGTACCTGGGGAATGCTGCACCTGGGGAATGCTGTACCTGGGGAATTCTGTACCAGGAGAATGCTGTACCTGGGGAATGCTGCACCTGGGGAATGCTGCTCCTAGGGAATGCTGTACCTGGGGAATGCAGTACCTGGAGAATTCTGTACCTGGAGAATGCTGTACCTGGAGAAAGCTGTGCCTGGGTAATGCTGTTCCTGGGGAATGCTGTACCTGGGGAATGCGGTGCCTGGGGAATGCTGTGCCAGGGGAAGGCTGTACCTGGGGAATGCTGTACCTGGAGAATGCTGCGCCTGAAGAATGCTGCGCCTGGGGAATGCTGTGCCAGGGGAAGGCAGTACCTGTGGAATGCTGTTCCTGGGGAATGCTGCTCTTAGGGAATGCTGCGCCTGGGGAATGTTGTGTTTGAGGAATACTGTACCTGGGGAATGCTGTACCTGGGGAATGCTTTTCCTGGGGAATGCTGCTCTTAGGGAATGCTGCGCCTGGGGAATGTTGTGTTTGGGGAATGCTATACCTGGGGAATGCTGTACCTGGGGAATGCTTTTCCTGGGGAATGCTGCTCAAAGGGAATGCTGCGCCAGGGGAATGTTGTTTCTGGGGAATGCTGTACCTGGGGAATGCTGTACCTGGGGAATGCTGCACCTGGGGAATGCTGCTCCTAGGGAATGCTGTACCTGGGGAATGTTGTGTCTGGGGAATGCTGTACCTGGGGAATGCTGCACCGGGGGGATGCTGTACCTGGGGAATGCTGTTCCTGGGGAATACAGCTCCTACGGAATGCTGTTCCTGGGGAATGCTGTACCTAGGGAATGCTGTACCTGGGGGATGCTGTACCTGGGGAATGCTGTACCTGGGGAATGCTGCGCCTGGGGAATGCTACACCTGGGGAATGCTGTGCCAGGGGAATGCTGTACCTGGGGAATGCTGTATCTGGGGAATGCTGTACCTGGGGAATGCTGCGCCTGAAGAATGCTGCGCCTGGGGAATGCTGTGCCTGGGGAATGCTGTGCCAGGGGAATGCTGTACCTGGGGAATGCTGTGCCTGGGGAATGCTGTGCCAGGGGAAGGCTGTACCTGGGGAATGCTGTACCTGGAGAATGCTGCGCCTGAAGAATGCTGTGCCTGGGGAATGCTGTGCCAGGGGAAGGCAGTACCTGTGGAATGCTGTTCCTGGGGAATGCTGCTCTTAGGGAATGCTGCGCCTGGGGAATGTTGTGTTTGGGGAATGCTGTACCTGGGGAATGCTGTACCTGGGGAATGCTGCACCTGGGGGATGCTGTACCTGGGGAATGCTGTTCCTGGGGAATGCTGCTCCTGGGGAATGCTGTACCTGGGGAATGCTGCTCCTAGGGAATGCTGTACCTGGGGAATGTTGTGTCTGGGGAATGCTGTACCTGGGGAATGCTGCACCTGGGGGATGCTGTACCTGGGGGATGCTGTACCTGGGGAATGCTGTACCTAGGGAATGCTGTACCTGGGGGATGCTGTACCTGGGGAATGCTGCACCTGGGGAATGCTACACCTGGGGAATGCTGTGCCAGGGGAATGCTGTACCTGGGGATTGCTGTGTCTGGGGAATGCTGCTCCTAGGGATTGCTGTACCTGGGGAATGATGCTCCTAGGGAATGCTGTACCTGGGGAATGTTGTGTCTGGGGAATGCTGTACCTGTGGAATGCTGTGCCTGGGGAAGGCTGTAACTTTGGAATGCTGTTTGTGGGGAATGCTGCTCCGAGGGAATGCTGTACCTGGGGATTGCTGCTCCTAGGGAATGCTGTACCTGGGGAATGTTGTGTCTGGAGAATGCTGTACCTGGGGAATGCTGTACCTGGGGAATGCTGCACCTGGGGGATGCTGTACCTGGGGAATGCTGTTCCTGGGGAATGCTGCTCCTAGGGAATGCTGTACCTGGGGAATGCTGTACCTGGGGAATGCTGCTCCTAGGGAATGCTGTTCCTGGGGATTGCTGTACCTGGGGCGATGCTGTACCTGCGGAATGCTGTACCTGGGTAATGCTGCGCCAGGGGAATGCTGCACCTGCGGAATGCTATACCTGGGGAATGCTGCGCTTGGGGGATGCTGTACCTGGGGAATGCTGTACCTGGGAATGCTGTACCTGGGAACGTCTGCGTCTGAGGAATGCTGTACCTGGGGAATGCTGCTCCTAGGGAATGCTGTACATGGGGAATGCTGCATCTGGTGGATGCTGTACCTGGGGAATGCTGTGGCAGGGGAATGCTGTGCCTGGGGAATGCTATGCCAGGGGAATGCTGTACCTGGAGAATGCTGCGCCTGAAGAATGCTGCGCCTGGGGAATGCTGTGCCTGGGGATTGCTGTGCCAGGGGAAGCTGTACCTGGGGAATGCTTTTGCTGGGGAATGCTGCTCTTAGGGAATGCTGCGCCTGGGGAATGCTGTGCCAGGGGAAGGCAGTACCTGTGGAATGCTGTTCCTGGGGAATGCTGCTCTTAGGGAATGCTGCGCCTGGGGAATGCTGCACCTGCGGAATGCTGTACCTGGGGAATGTTGTGTCTGGGGAATGCTGTACCTGGGGAATGCTGTTCCTGAGGAATGATGTGCCAGGGGAAGGCTGTACCTGGGGAATGCTGTACCTGGAGAATGCTGCGCCTGAAGAATGCTGCGCCTGGGGACTGCTGTGCCTGGGGAATGCTGTGCCAGGGGAAGGCAGTACCCGTGGAATGCTGTTCCTGGGGAATGCTGCTCTTAGGGAATGCTGCGCCTGGGGAATGTTGTGTTTGGGGAATGCTGTACCTGGGGAATGCTGTACCTGGGGAATGCTGCGCCTGGGTAATGCTGTTCCTGGGGAATGCTGTACCTGGGGAATGCGGTGCCTGGGGAATGCTGTGCCAGGGGAAGGCTGTACCTGGGGAATGCTGTACCTGGAGAATGCTGCGCCTGAAGAATGCTGCGCCTGGGGAATGCTGTGCCAGGGGAAGGCAGTACCTGTGGAATGCTGTTCCTGGGGAATGCTGCTCTTAGGGAATGCTGCGCCTGGGGAATGTTGTGTTTGGGGAATACTGTACCTGGGGAATGCTGTACCTGGGGAATGCTTTACCTGGGGAATGCTGCTCTTAGGGAATGCTGCGCCTGGGGAATGCTGTGTTTGGGGAATGCTGTGCCAGGGGTAGGCAGTACCTGTGGAATGCTGCTCTTAGGGAATGCTGCGCCTAGGGAATGTTGTGTTTAGGGAATGCTGTACCTGGGGAATGCTGTACCTGGGGAATGCTTTTCCTGGGGAATGCTGCTCTTAGGGAATGCTGCGCCAGGGGAATGTTGTTTCTGGGGAATGCTGTACCTGGGGAATGCTGTACCTGGGGAATTCTGTACCTGGAGAATGCTGTACCTGGAGAATGCTGTACCTGGGGAATTCTGTACCTGGGGAATGCTATACCTGGGGAATGCTGCGCCTGAAGAATACTGCGCCTGGGGAATGCTGTGCCTGGGGAATGCTGTGCCAGGGGAAGGCTGTACCTGTAGAATGCTGTTCCTCGGGAATGCTGCTCTTAGGGAATGCTGCGCCTGGGGAATGTTGTGTTTGGGGAATGCTGTACCTGGGGAATGCTGTACCTGGGGAATGCTGCACCTGGGGGATACTGTACCTGGGGAATGCTGTTCCTGGGTAATGCTGCTCCTAGGGAATGCTGTACCTGGGGAATGCTGCACCTGGGGGATGCTGTACCTGGGGAATGCTGTTCCTGGGGAATGCTGCTCCTGGGGAATGCTGTACCTGGGGAATGCTGCTCCGAGGGAATGCTGTACCTGGGGAATGTTGTGTCTGGGGAATGCTGTACCTGGGGAATGCTGCACCTGGGGGATGCTGTACCTGGGGAATGCTGTTCCTGGGGAATACAGCTCCTAGGGAATGCTGTTCCTGGGGAATGCTGTACCTGGGGAATGCTGAACCTGGGGAATGCTGCACCTGGGGGATGCTGTACCTGGGCAATGCTGTTCCTGGGGAATGCTGCTCCGAGGGAATGCTGTACCTGGGGATTGCTGCTCCTAGGGAATGCTGTACCTGGGGAATGTTGTGTCTGGGGAATGCTGTACCTGGGGAATGCTGTACCTGGGGAATGCTGCACCTGGGGAATTCTGTACCTGGAGAATGCTGTACCTGGAGAATGCTGTACCTGGGGAATTCTGTACCTGGGGAATGCTGTACCTGGGGAATGCTGCGCCTGAAGAATGCTGCGCCTGGGGAATGCTGTGCCTGGGGAATGCTGTGCCAGGGGAAGGCTGTACCTGTAGAATGCTGTTCCTGGGGAATGCTGCTCTTAGGGAATGCTGCGCCTGGGGAATGTTGTGTTTGGGGAATGCTGTATCTGGGGAATGCTGTACCTGGGGAATGCTGCACCTGGGGGATGCTGTACCTGGGGAATGCTGTTCCTGGGGAATGCTGCTCCTAGGGAATGCTGTACCTGGGGAATGCTGCACCTGGGGGATGCTGTACCTGGGGAATGCTGTTCCTGGGGAATGCTGCTCCTGGGGAATGGTGTACCTGGGGAATGCTGCTCCTAGGGAATGCTGTACATGGGGAATGTTGTGTCTGGGGAATGCTGTACCTGGGGAATGCTGCACCTGGGGGATGCTGTACCTGGGGAATGCTGTACCTGGGGAATACAGCTCCTAGGGAATGCTGTTCCTGGGGAATGCTGTACCTGGGGAATGCTGTACCTGGGGGATGCTGTACCTGGGGAATGCTGTACCTGGGGAATGCTGCGCCTGGGGAATGCTGTACCTGGGGAATGCTGTACCTGGGGAATGCTGCGCCTGGGGAATGCTACACCTGGGGAATGCTGCGCCTGAAGAATGCTGCGCCTGGGGAATGCTGTGCCTGGGGAATGCTATGCCTGGGGAATGCTGTGCCAGGGGAAGGCAGTACCTGTGGAATGCTGTTCCTGGGGAATGCTGCTCTTAGGGAATGCTGCGCCTGGGGAATGTTGTGTTTGGGGAATACTGTACCTGGGGAATGCTGTACCTGGGGAATGCTTTTCCTGGGGAATGCTGCTCTTAGGGAATGCTGCGCCTGGGGAATGCTGCACCTGGGGGATACTGTACCTGGGGAATGCTGTTCCTGGGGAATGCTGCTCCTAGGGAATGCTGTACCTGGGGAATGCTGCACCTGGGGGATGCTGTACCTGGGGAATGCTGTACCTGGGGAATGCTGTACCTGGGGGATGCTGTACCTGGGGAATGCTGTTCCTGGGGAATACAGCTCCTAGGGAATGCTGTTCCTGGGGAATGCTGTACCTGGGGAATGCTGTACCTGGGGGATGCTGTACCTGGGGAATGCTGCACCTGGGGAATGCTACACCTGGGGAATGCTGTGCCAGGGGAATCTTGTACCTGGGGAATGCTGTGTCTGGGAATGCTGTACCTGGGGAATGCTGCGCCTGAAGAATGCTGCGCCTGCGGAATGCTGTGCCTGGGGAAGGCTGTAACTTTGGAATGCTGTTCCTGGGGAATTCTGCTCCTAGGGATTGCTGTACCTGGGGAATGATGCTCCTAGGGAATGCTATTCCTGGGGAATGTTGTGTCTGGGGAATGCTGTACCTGGGGAATGCTGTACCTGGGGAATGCTGCGCCTGGTGGATTCTGTACCTGGGGAATGCTGCACCTGGGGGATGCTGTACCTGGGGAATGCTGTTCCTGGGGAATGCTGCTCCGAGGGAATGCTGTACCTGGGGATTGCTGCTCCTAGGGAATGCAATACCTGGGGAATGTTGTGTCTGGGGAATGCTGTACCTGGGGAATGCTGCACCTGGGGAATGCTGCACCTGGGGGATGCTGTACCTGGGGAATGCTGTTCCTGGGGAATGCTGCTCCTAGGGAATGCTGTACCTGGGGAATGCTGTACCTGGGTAATGCTGCGCCAGGGGAATGCTGCACCTGCGGAATGCTGTACCTGGGGAATTCTGCGCTTGGGGGATGCTGTACCTGGGGAATGCTGTACATGGGGAATGCTGTACCTGGGAACGTCTGCGTCTGGGGAATGCTGTACCTGGGGAATGCTGCTCCTAGGGAATGCTGTACCTGGGGAATGCTGCATCTGGTGGATGCTGTACCTGGGGAATGCTGTGGCAGGGGAATGCTGTGCCTGGGGAATGCTATGCCAGGGGAATGCTGTACCTGGAGAATGCTGCGCCTGAAGAATGCTGCGCCTGGGGAATGCTGTGCCTGGGGATTGCTGTGCCAGGGGAAGCTGTACCTGGGGAATGCTTTTCCTGGGGAATGCTGCTCTTAGGGAATGCTGCGCCTGGGGAATGCTGTGCTAGGGGAAGGCAGTACCTGTGGAATGCTGTTCCTGGGGAATGCTGCTCTTAGGGAATGCTGCGCCTGGGGAATGCTGCACCTGTGGAATGCTGTACCTGGGGAATGTTGTGTCTGGGGAATGCTGTACCTGGGGAATGCTGTTCCTGGGGAATGCTGTGCCAGGGGCAGGCTGTACCTGGGGAATGCTGTACCTGGAGAATGCTGCGCCTGAAGAATGCTGCGCCTGGGGACTGCTGTGCCTGGGGAATGCTGTGCCAGGGGAAGGCAGTACCTGTGGAATGCTGTTCCTGGGGAATGCTGCTCTTAGGGAATGCTGCGCCTGGGGAATGTTGTGTTTGGGGAATGCTGTACCTGGGGAATGCTGTACCTGGGGAATGCTGCGCCTGGGTAATGCTGTTCCTTGGGAATGCTGTACCTGGGGAATGCGGTGCCTGGGGAAAGCTGTGCCAGGGGAAGGCTGTACCTGGAGAATGCTGTACCTGGAGAATGCTGCGCCTGAAGAATGCTGTGCCTGGGGACTGCTGTGCCTGGGGAATGCTGTGCCAGGGGAAGGCAGTACCTGTGGAATGCTGTTCCTGGGGAATGCTGCTCTTAGGGAATGCTGTGCCTGGGGAATGTTGTGTTTGGGGAATACTGTACCTGGGGAATGCTGTACCTGGGGAATGCTTTTCCTGGGGAATGCTGCTCTTAGGGAATGCTGCGCCTGGGGAATGTTGTGTTTGGGGAATGCTGTGCCAGGGGAAGGCAGTACCTGTGGAATGCTGTTCCTGGGGAATGCTGCTCTTAGGGAATGCTGCGCCTAGGGAATGTTGTGTTTGGGGAATGCTGTACCTGGGGAATGCTGTACCTGGGGAATGCTTTTCCTGGGGAATGCTGCTCTTAGGGAATGCTGCGCCAGGGGAATGTTGTTTCTGGGGAATGCTGTACCTGGGGAATGCTGTACCTGGGGAATTCTGTACCTGGAGAATGCTGTACCTGGAGAATGCTGTACCTGGGGAATTCTGTACCTGGGGAATGCTGTACCTGGGGAATGCTGCGCCTGAAGAATACTGCGCCTGGGGAATGCTGTGCCTGGGGAATGCTGTGCCAGGGGAAGGCTGTACCTGTAGAATGCTGTTCCTGGGGAATGCTGCTCTTAGGGAATGCTGCGCCTGGGGAATGTTGTGTTTGGGGAATGCTGTACCTGGGGAATGCTGTACCTGGGGAATGCTGCACCTGGGGGATGCTGTACCTGGGGAATGCTGTTCCTGGGGAATGCTGCTCCTAGGGAATGCTGTACCTGGGGAATGCTGCACCTGGGGGATGCTGTACCTGGGGAATGCTGTTCCTGGGGAATGCTGCTCCTGGGGAATGCTGTACCTGGGGAATGCTGCTCCTAGGGAATGCTGTACCTGGGGAATGTTGTGTCTGGGGAATGCTGAACCTGGGGAATGCTGCACCTGGGGGATGCTGTACCTGGGGAATGCTGTTCCTGGGGAATACAGCTCCTAGGGAATGCTGTTCCTGGGGAATGCTGTACCTGGGGAATGCTGTACCTGGGGGATGCTGTACCTGGGGAATGCTGTACCTGGGGGATGCTGTACCTGGGGAATGCTGTACCTGGGGAATGCTGCGCCTGGGGAATGCTACACCTGGGGAATGCTGTGCCAGGGGAAAGCTGTACCTGGGGAATGCAGTGTCTGGGGAATGCTGTACCTGGGGAATGCCGTACCTGGGGGATGCTGTACCTGGGGAATGCTGCACCTGGGGAATGCTGTGCCTGGGGAATGCTATGCCGGGGAATGCTGTACCAGGGGAATGCTGTACCTGGGGAATGCTGTGCCTGGGGAATGCTGTGCCAGGGGAAGGCTGTACCTGGGGAATGCTGTACCTGGAGAATGCTGCGCCTGAAGAATGCTGTGCCTGGGGAATGCTGTGCCAGGGGAAGGCAGTACCTGTGGAATGCTGTTCCTGGGGAATGCTGCTCTTAGGGATTGCTGCGCCTGGGGAATGTTGTGTTTGGGGAATGCTGTACCTGGGGAATGCTGTACCTGGGGAATGCTGCTCCGAGGGAATGCTGTACCTGGGGATTGCTGCTCCTAGGGAATGCTGTACCTGGGGAATGCTGCACCTGGTGGATGCTGTACCTGGGGAATGCTGTTCCTGGGGAATGCTGCTCCGAGGGAATGCTGTACCTGGGGATTGCTGCTCCTAGGGAATGCTGTACCTGGGGAATGTTGTGTCTGGGGAATGCTGTACCTGGGGAATGCTGTACCTGGTGGATTCTGTACCTGGGGAATGCTGCACCTGGGGAATGCTGTTCCTGGGGAATGCTGCTCCGAGGGAATGCTGTACCTGGGGAATGCTGCACCTGGGGGATGCTGTACCTGGGGAATGCTGTTCCTGGGGAATGCTGCTCCTAGGGAATGCTGTACCTGGGGAATGCTGTACCTGGGAAATGCTGTTCCTGGGGAATGCTGCTCCGAGGGAATGCTGTACCTGGGGAATGCTGCACCTGGGTGATGCTGTACCTGGGGAATGCTGTTCCTGGGGAATGCTGCTCCTAGGGAATGCTGTACCTGGGGAATGCTGTACCTGGGAAATGCTGTACCTGGGTAATGCTGCGCCAGGGGAATGCTGCACCTGGGGAATGCTGTACCTGGGGAATGCTGTGCCAGGGGAATGCTGCTCCTAGGGAATGCTGTACCTGGGGAATGCTGAACCTGCGGAATGCTATACCTGGGGAATTCTGTACCTGGAGAATGCTGTACCTGGGGAATACTGTTCCTGGGGAATGCTGTACATTGGGAATGCTGTGCCAGGGGAATGCTGCTTTTAGGGAATGCTGCACCTGGGGAATGCTGCACCTGGGGAATGCTGTACCTGGGGAATTCTGTACCAGGAGAATGCTGTACCTGGGGAATGCTGCACCTGGGGAATGCTGCTCCTAGGGAATGCTGTACCTGGGGAATGCAGTACCTGGAGAATTCTGTACCTGGAGAATGCTGTACCTGGAGAAAGCTGTGCCTGGGTAATGCTGTTCCTGGGGAATGCTGTACCTGGGGAATGCGGTGCCTGGGGAATGCTGTGCCAGGGGAAGGCTGTACCTGGGGAATGCTGTACCTGGAGAATGCTGCGCCTGAAGAATGCTGCGCCTGGGGAATGCTGTGCCAGGGGAAGGCAGTACCTGTGGAATGCTGTTCCTGGGGAATGCTGCTCTTAGGGAATGCTGCGCCTGGGGAATGTTGTGTTTGGGGAATACTGTACCTGGGGAATGCTGTACCTGGGGAATGCTTTTCCTGGGGAATGCTGCTCTTAGGGAATGCTGCGCCTGGGGAATGTTGTGTTTGGGGAATGCTGTGCCAGGGTAAGGCAGTACCTGTGGAATGCTGTTCAAGGGGAATGCTGCTCTTAGGGAATGCTGCGCCTGGGGAATTTTGTGTTTGGGGAATGCTATACCTGGGGAATGCTGTACCTGGGGAATGCTTTTCCTGGGGAATGCTGCTCTAAGGGAATGCTGCGCCAGGGGAATGTTGTTTCTGGGGAATGCTGTACCTGGGGAATGCTGTACCTGGGGAATGCTGCACCTGGGGGATGCTGTACCTGGGGAATGCTGTTCCTGGGGAATGCTGCTCCTAGGGAATGCTGTACCTGGGGAATGCTGCACCTGGGGGATGCTGTACCTGGGGAATGCTGTTCCTGGTGAATGCTGCTCCTGGGGAATGCTGTTCCTGGGGAATGCTGCTCCTAGGGAATGCTGTACCTGGGGAATGTTGTGTCTGGGGAATGCTGTACCTGGGGAATGCTGCACCGGGGGGATGCTGTACCTGGGGAATGCTATTCCTGGGGAATACAGCTCCTACGGAATGCTGTTCCTGGGGAATGCTGTACCTAGGGAATGCTGTACCTGGGGGATGCTGTACCTGGGGAATGCTGTACCTGGGGAATGCTGCGCCTGGGGAATGCTACACCTGGGGAATGCTGTGCCAGGGGAATGCTGTACCTGGGGAATGCTGTATCTGGGGAATGCTGTACCTGGGGAATGCTGCGCCTGAAGAATGCTGCTCCTGGGGAATGCTGTGCCTGGGGAATGCTGTGCCAGGGGAATGCTGTACCTGGGGAATGCTGTGCCTGGGGAATGCTGTGCCAGGGGAAGGCTGTACCTGGGGAATGCTGTACCTGGAGAATGCTGCCCCTGAAGAATGCTGTGCCTGGGGAATGCTGTGCCAGGGGAAGGCAGTACCTGTGGAATGCTGTTCCTGGGGAATGCTGCTCTTAGGGAATGCTGCGCCTGGGGAATGTTGTGTTTGGGGAATGCTGTACCTGGGGAATGCTGTACCTGGGGAATGCTGCACCTGGGGGATGCTGTACCTGGGGAATGCTGTTCCTGGGGAATGCTGCTCCTGGGGAATGCTGTACCTGGGGAATGCTGCTCCTAGGGAATGCTGTACCTGGGGAATGTTGTGTCTGGGGAATGCTGTACCTGGGGAATGCTGCACCTGGGGGATGCTGTACCTGGGGAATGCTGTTCCTGGGAAATACAGCTCCTAGGGAATGCTGTTCCTGGGGAATGCTGTACCTAGGGAATGCTGTACCTGGGGGATGCTGTACCTGGGGAATGCTGTACCTAGGGAATGCTGTACCTGGGGGATGCTGTACCTGGGGAATGCTGCACCTGGGGAATGCTACACCTGGGGAATGCTGTGCCAGGGGAATGCTGTACCTGGGGAATGCTGTGTCTGGGGAATGCTGCTCCTAGGGATTGCTGTACCTGGGGAATGATGCTCCTAGGGAATGCTGTACCTGGGGAATGTTGTGTCTGGGGAATGCTGTACCTGTGGAATGCTGTGCCTGGGGAAGGCTGTAACTTTGGAATGCTGTTTGTGGGGAATGCTGCGCCGAGGGAATGCTGTACCTGGGGATTGCTGCTCCTAGGGAATGCTGTACCTGGGGAATGTTGTGTCTGGAGAATGCTGTACCTGGGGAATGCTGTACCTGGGGAATGCTGCACCTGGGGGATGCTGTACCTGGGGAATGCTGTTCCTGGGGAATGCTGCTCCTAGGGAATGCTGTACCTGGGGAATGCTGTACCTGGGGAATGCTGCTCCTAGGGAATGCTGTTCCTGGGGATTGCTGTACCTGGGGCGATGCTGTACCTGGGGAATGCTGTACCTGGGTAATGCTGCGCCAGGGGAATGCTGCACCTGCGGAATGCTGTACCTGGGGAATGCTGCGCTTGGGGGATGCTGTACCTGGGGAATGCTGTACCTGGGAATGCTGTACCTGGGAACGTCTGCGTCTGAGGAATGCTGTACCTGGGGAATGCTGCTCCTAGGGAATGCTGTACCTGGGGAATGCTGCATCTGGTGGATGCTGTACCTGGGGAATGCTGTGGCAGGGGAATGCTGTGCCTGGGGAATGCTATGCCAGGGGAATGCTGTACCTGGAGAATGCTGCGCCTGAAGAATGCTGCGCCTGGGGAATGCTGTGCCTGGGGATTGCTGTGCCAGGGGAAGCTGTACCTGGGGAATGCTTTTGCTGGGGAATGCTGCTCTTAGGAAATGCTGCGCCTGGGGAATGCTGTGCCAGGGGAAGGCAGTACCTGTGGAATGCTGTTCCTGGGGAATGCTGCTCTTAGGGAATGCTGCGCCTGGGGAATGCTGCACCTGCGGAATGCTGTACCTGGGGAATGTTGTGTCTGGGGAATGCTGTACCTGGGGAATGCTGTTCCTGGGGAACGATGTGCCAGGGGAAGGCTGTACCTGGGGAATGCTGTACCTGGAGAATGCTGCGCCTGAAGAATGCTGCGCCTGGGGACTGCTGTGCCTGGGGAATGCTGTGCCAGGGGAAGGCAGTACCTGTGGAATGCTGTTCCTGGGGAATGCTGCTCTTAGGGAATGCTGCGCCTGGGGAATGTTGTGTTTGGGGAATGCTGTACCTGGGGAATGCTGTACCTGGGGAATGCTGCGCCTGGGTAATGCTGTTCCTGGGGAATGCTGTACATGGGGAATGCGGTGCCTGGGGAATGCTGTGCCAGGGGAAGGCTGTACCAGGGGAATGCTGTACCTGGAGAATGCTGCGCCTGAAGAATGCTGCGCCTGGGGAATGCTGTGCCAGGGGAAGGCAGTACCTGTGGAATGCTGTTCCTGGGGAATGCTGCTCTTAGGGAATGCTGCGGCTGGGGAATGTTGTGTTTGGGGAATACTGTACCTGGGGAATGCTGTACCTGGGGAATGCTTTACCTGGGGAATGCTGCTCTTAGGGAATGCTGCGCCTGGGGAATGCTGTGTTTGGGGAATGCTGTGCCAGGGGAAGGCAGTACCTGTGGAATGCAGCTCTTAGGGAATGCTGCGCCTAGGGAATGTTGTGTTTAGGGAATGCTGTACCTGGGGAATGCTGTACCTGGGGAATGCTTTTCCTGGGGAATGCTGCTCTTAGGGAATGCTGCGCCAGGGGAATGTTGTTTCTGGAGAATGCTGTACCTGGAGAATGCTGTACCTGGGGAATTCTGTACCTGGGGAATGCTATACCTGGGGAATGCTGCGCCTGAAGAATACTGCGCCTGGGGAATGCTGTGCCTGGGGAATGCTGTGCCAGGGGAAGGCTGTACCTGTAGAATGCTGTTCCTCGGGAATGCTGCTCTTAGGGAATGCTGCGCCTGGGGAATGTTGTGTTTGGGGAATGCTGTACCTGGGGAATGCTGTACCTGGGGAATGCTGCACCTGGGGGATACTGTACCTGGGGAATGCTGTTCCTGGGGAATGCTGCTCCTAGGGAATGCTGTACCTGGGGAATGCTGCACCTGGGGGATGCTGTACCTGGGGAATGCTGTTCCTGGGGAATGCTGCTCCTGGGGAATGCTGTACCTGGGGAATGCTGCTCCTAGGGAATGCTGTACCTGGGGAATGTTGTGTCTGGGGAATGCTGTACCTGGGGAATGCTGCACCTGGGGGATGCTGTACCTGGGGAATGCTGTTCCTGGGGAATGCTGCTCCGAGGGAATGCTGTACCTGGGGATTGCTGCTCCTAGGGAATGCTGTACCTGGGGAATGTTGTGTCTGGGGAATGCTGTACCTGGGGAATGCTGTACCTGGGGAATGCTGCACCTGGGGAATTCTGTACCTGGAGAATGCTGTACCTGGAGAATGCTGTACCTGGGGAATTCTGTACCTGGGGAATGCTGTACCTGGGGAATGCTGCGCCTGAAGAATGCTGCGCCTGGGGAATGCTGTGCCTGGGGAATGCTGTGCCAGGGGAAGGCTGTACCTGTAGAATGCTGTTCCTGGGGAATGCTGCTCTTAGGGAATGCTGCGCCTGGGGAATGTTGTGTTTGGGGAATGCTGTATCTGGGGAATGCTGTACCTGGGGAATGCTGTACCTGGGGGATGCTGTACCTGGGGAATGCTGTTCCTGGGGAATGCTGCTCCTAGGGAATGCTGTACCTGGGGAATGCTGCACCTGGGGGATGCTGTACCTGGGGAATGCTGTTCCTGGGGAATGCTGCTCCTGGGGAATGGTGTACCTGGGGAATGCTGTTCCTGGGGAATGCTGTACCTGGGGAATGCTGTACCTGGGGGATGCTGTACCTGGGGAATGCTGTACCTGGGGAATGCTGCGCCTGGGGAATGCTGTACCTGGGGAATGCTGTACCTGGGGAATGCTGCGCCTGGGGAATGCTACACCTGGGGAATGCTGCGCCTGAAGAATGCTGCGCCTGGGGAATGCTGTGCCTGGGGAATGCTATGCCTGGGGAATGCTGTGCCAGGGGAAGGCAGTACCTGTGGAATGCTGTTCCTGGGGAATGCTGCTCTTAGGGAATGCTGCGCCTGGGGAATGTTGTGTTTGGGGAATACTGTACCTGGGGAATGCTGTACCTGGGGAATGCTTTTCCTGGGGAATGCTGCTCTTAGGGAATGCTGCGCCTGGGGAATGCTGCACCTGGGGGATACTGTACCTGGGGAATGCTGTTCCTGGGGAATGCTGCTCCTAGGGAATGCTGTACCTGGGGAATGCTGCACCTGGGGGATGCTGTACCTGGGGAATGCTGTACCTGGGGAATGCTGTACCTGGAAGATGCTGTACCTGGGGAATGCTGTTCCTGGGGAATACAGCTCCTAGGGAATGCTGTTCCTGGGGAATGCTGTACCTGGGGAATGCTGTACCTGGGGGATGCTGTACCTGGGGAATGCTGCACCTGGGGAATGCTACACCTGGGGAATGCTGTGCCAGGGGAATCTTGTACCTGGGGAATGCTGTGTCTGGGAATGCTGTACCTGGGGAATGCTGCGCCTGAAGAATGCTGCGCCTGCGGAATGCTGTGCCTGGGGAAGGCTGTAACTTTGGAATGCTGTTCCTGGGGAATTCTGCTCCTAGGGATTGCTGTACCTGGGGAATGATGCTCCTAGGGAATGCTATTCCTGGGGAATGTTGTGTCTGGGGAATGCTGTACCTGGGGAATGCTGTACCTGGGGAATGCTGCGCCTGGTGGATTCTGTACCTGGGGAATGCTGCACCTGGGGGATGCTGTACCTGGGGAATGCTGTTCCTGGGGAATGCTGCTCCGAGGGAATGCTGTACCTGGGGATTGCTGCTCCTAGGGAATGCAATACCTGGGGAATGTTGTGTCTGGGGAATGCTGTACCTGGGGAATGCTGCACCTGGGGAATGCTGCACCTGGGGGATGCTGTACCTGGGGAATGCTGTTCCTGGGGAATGCTGCTCCTAGGGAATGCTGTACCTGGGGAATGCTGTACCTGGGTAATGCTGCGCCAGGGGAATGCTGCACCTGCGGAATGCTGTACCTGGGGAATTCTGCGCTTGGGGGATGCTGTACCTGGGGAATGCTGTACATGGGGAATGCTGTACCTGGGAACGTCTGCGTCTGGAGAATGCTGTACCTGGGGAATGCTGCTCCTAGGGAATGCTGTACCTGGGGAATGCTGCATCTGGTGGATGCTGTACCTGGGGAATGCTGTGGCAGGGGAATGCTGTGCCTGGGGAATGCTATGCCAGGGGAATGCTGTACCTGGAGAATGCTGCGCCTGAAGAATGCTGCGCCTGGGGAATGCTGTGCCTGGGGATTGCTGTGCCAGGGGAAGCTGTACCTGGGGAATGCTTTTCCTGGGGAATGCTGCTCTTAGGGAATGCTGCGCCTGGGGAATGCTGTGCCAGGGGAAGGCAGTACCTGTGGAATGCTGTTCCTGGGGAATGCTGCTCTTAGGGAATGCTGCGCCTGGGGAATGCTGCACCTGCGGAATGCTGTACCTGGGGAATGTTGTGTCTGGGGAATGCTGTACCTGGGGAATGCTGTTCCTGGGGAATGCTGTGCCAGGGGAAGGCTGTACCTGGGGAATGCTGTACCTGGAGAATGCTGCGCCTGAAGAATGCTGCGCCTGGGGACTGCTGTGCCTGGGGAATGCTGTGCCAGGGGAAGGCAGTACCTGTGGAATGCTGTTCCTGGGGAATGCTGCTCTTAGGGAATGCTGCGCCTGGGGAATGTTGTGTTTAGGGAATGCTGTACCTGGGGAATGCTGTACCTGGGGAATGCTGCGCCTGGGTAATGCTGTTCCTGGGGAATGCTGTACCTGGGGAATGCGGTGCCTGGGGAAAGCTGTGCCAGGGGAAGGCTGTACCTGGAGAATGCTGTACCTGGAGAATGCTGCGCCTGAAGAATGCTGCGCCTGGGGACTGCTGTGCCTGGGGAATGCTGTGCCAGGGGAAGGCAGTACCTGTGGAATGCTGTTCCTGGGGAATGCTGCTCTTAGGGAATGCTGTGCCTGGGGAATGTTGTGTTTGGGGAATACTGTACCTGGGGAATGCTGTACCTGGGGAATGCTTTTCCTGGGGAATGCTGCTCTTAGGGAATGCTGCGCCTGGGGAATGTTGTGTTTGGGGAATGCTGTGCCAGGGGAAGGCAGTACCTGTGGAATGCTGTTCCTGGGGAATGCTGCTCTTAGGGAATGCTGCACCTAGGGAATGTTGTGTTTGGGGAATGCTGTACCTGGGGAATGCTGTACCTGGAGAATGCTTTTCCTGGGGAATGCTGCTCTTAGGGAATGCTGCGCCAGGGGAATGTTGTTTCTGGGGAATGCTGTACCTGGGGAATGCTGTACCTGGGGAATTCTGTACCTGGAGAATGCTGTACCTGGAGAATGCTGTACCTGGGGAATTCTGTACCTGGGGAATGCTGTACCTGGGGAATGCTGCGCCTGAAGAATACTGCGCCTGGGGAATGCTGTGCCTGGGGAATGCTGTGCCAGGGGAAGGCTGTACCTGTAGAATGCTGTTCCTGGGGAATGCTGCTCTTAGGGAATGCTGCGCCTGGGGAATGTTGTGTTTGGGGAATGCTGTACCTGGGGAATGCTGTACCTGGGGAATGCTGCACCTGGGGGATGCTGTACCTGGGGAATGCTGTTCCTGGGGATTGCTGCTCCTAGTGAATGCTGTACCTGGGGAATGCTGCACCAGGGGGATGCTGTACCTGAGGAATGCTGTTCCTGGGGAATGCTGCTCCTGGGGAATGCTGTACCTGGGGAATGCTGCTCCTAGGGAATGCTGTACCTGGGGAATGTTGTGTCTGGGGAATGCTGAACCTGGGGAATGCTGCACCTGGGGGATGCTGTACCTGGGGAATGCTGTTCCTGGGGAATACAGCTCCGAGGGAATGCTGTTCCTGGGGAATGCTGTACCTGGGGAATGCTGTACCTGTGGGATGCTGTACCTGGGGAATGCTGTACCTGGGGGATGCTGTACCTGGGGAATGCTGTACCTGGGGAATGCTGCGCCAGGGGAATGCTACACCTGGGGAATGCTGTGCCAGGGGAAAGCTGTACCTGGGGAATGCAGTGTCTGGGGAATGCTGTACCTGGGGAATGCCGTACCTGGGGGATGCTGTACCTGGGGAATGCTGCACCTAGGGAATGCTGTGCCTGGGGAATGCTATGCCAGGGGAATGCTGTGCCAGGGGAAGGCAGTACCTGTGGAATGCTGTTCCTGGGGAATGCTGCTCTTAGGGAATGCTGCGCCTGGGGAATGTTGTGTTTGGGGAATGCTGTACCTGGGGAATGCTGTACCTGGGGAATGCTGCACCTGGGGGATGCTGTACCTGGGGAATGCTGCGCCTGAAGAATGCTGCTCCTGGGGAATGCTGTGCCTGGGGAATGCTGTGCCAGGGGAATGCTGTACCTGGGGAATGCTGTGCCTGGGGAATGCTGTGCCAGGGGAAGGCTGTACCTGGGGAATGCTGTACCTGGAGAATGCTGCGCCTGAAGAATGCTGTGCCTGGGGAATGCTGTGCCAGGGGAAGGCAGTACCTGTGGAATGCTGTTCCTGGGGAATGCTGCTCTTAGGGAATGCTGCGCCTGGGGAATGTTGTGTTTGGGGAATGCTGTACCTGGGGAATGCTGTACCTGGGGAATGCTGCACCTGGGGGATGCTGTACCTGGGGAATGCTGTTCCTGGGGAATGCTGCTCCTGGGGAATGCTGTACCTGGGGAATGCTGCTCCTAGGGAATGCTGTACCTGGGGAATGTTGTGTCTGGGGAATGCTGTACCTGGGGAATGCTGCACCTGGGGGATGCTGTACCTGGGGAATGCTGTTCCTGGGAAATACAGCTCCTAGGGAATGCTGTTCCTGGGGAATGCTGTACCTAGGGAATGCTGTACCTGGGGGATGCTGTACCTGGGGAATGCTGTACCTAGGGAATGCTGTACCTGGGGGATGCTGTACCTGGGGAATGCTGCACCTGGGGAATGCTACACCTGGGGAATGCTGTGCCAGGGGAATGCTGTACCTGGGGAATGCTGTGTCTGGGGAATGCTGCTCCTAGGGATTGCTGTACCTGGGGAATGATGCTCCTAGGGAATGCTGTACCTGGGGAATGTTGTGTCTGGGGAATGCTGTACCTGTGGAATGCTGTGCCTGGGGAAGGCTGTAACTTTGGAATGCTGTTTGTGGGGAATGCTGCGCCGAGGGAATGCTGTACCTGGGGATTGCTGCTCCTAGGGAATGCTGTACCTGGGGAATGTTGTGTCTGGAGAATGCTGTACCTGGGGAATGCTGTACCTGGGGAATGCTGCACCTGGGGGATGCTGTACCTGGGGAATGCTGTTCCTGGGGAATGCTGCTCCTAGGGAATGCTGTACCTGGGGAATGCTGTACCTGGGGAATGCTGCTCCTAGGGAATGCTGTTCCTGGGGATTGCTGTACCTGGGGCGATGCTGTACCTGGGGAATGCTGTACCTGGGTAATGCTGCGCCAGGGGAATGCTGCACCTGCGGAATGCTGTACCTGGGGAATGCTGCGCTTGGGGGATGCTGTACCTGGGGAATGCTGTACCTGGGAATGCTGTACCTGGGAACGTCTGCGTCTGAGGAATGCTGTACCTGGGGAATGCTGCTCCTAGGGAATGCTGTACCTGGGGAATGCTGCATCTGGTGGATGCTGTACCTGGGGAATGCTGTGGCAGGGGAATGCTGTGCCTGGGGAATGCTATGCCAGGGGAATGCTGTACCTGGAGAATGCTGCGCCTGAAGAATGCTGCGCCTGGGGAATGCTGTGCCTGGGGATTGCTGTGCCAGGGGAAGCTGTACCTGGGGAATGCTTTTGCTGGGGAATGCTGCTCTTAGGAAATGCTGCGCCTGGGGAATGCTGTGCCAGGGGAAGGCAGTACCTGTGGAATGCTGTTCCTGGGGAATGCTGCTCTTAGGGAATGCTGCGCCTGGGGAATGCTGCACCTGCGGAATGCTGTACCTGGGGAATGTTGTGTCTGGGGAATGCTGTACCTGGGGAATGCTGTTCCTGGGGAACGATGTGCCAGGGGAAGGCTGTACCTGGGGAATGCTGTACCTGGAGAATGCTGCGCCTGAAGAATGCTGCGCCTGGGGACTGCTGTGCCTGGGGAATGCTGTGCCAGGGGAAGGCAGTACCTGTGGAATGCTGTTCCTGGGGAATGCTGCTCTTAGGGAATGCTGCGCCTGGGGAATGTTGTGTTTGGGGAATGCTGTACCTGGGGAATGCTGTACCTGGGGAATGCTGCGCCTGGGTAATGCTGTTCCTGGGGAATGCTGTACATGGGGAATGCGGTGCCTGGGGAATGCTGTGCCAGGGGAAGGCTGTACCAGGGGAATGCTGTACCTGGAGAATGCTGCGCCTGAAGAATGCTGCGCCTGGGGAATGCTGTGCCAGGGGAAGGCAGTACCTGTGGAATGCTGTTCCTGGGGAATGCTGCTCTTAGGGAATGCTGCGGCTGGGGAATGTTGTGTTTGGGGAATACTGTACCTGGGGAATGCTGTACCTGGGGAATGCTTTACCTGGGGAATGCTGCTCTTAGGGAATGCTGCGCCTGGGGAATGCTGTGTTTGGGGAATGCTGTGCCAGGGGAAGGCAGTACCTGTGGAATGCAGCTCTTAGGGAATGCTGCGCCTAGGGAATGTTGTGTTTAGGGAATGCTGTACCTGGGGAATGCTGTACCTGGGGAATGCTTTTCCTGGGGAATGCTGCTCTTAGGGAATGCTGCGCCAGGGGAATGTTGTTTCTGGGGAATGCTGTACCTGGGGAATGCTGTACCTGGGGAATTCTGTACCTGGAGAATGCTGTACCTGGAGAATGCTGTACCTGGGGAATTCTGTACCTGGGGAATGCTATACCTGGGGAATGCTGCGCCTGAAGAATACTGCGCCTGGGGAATGCTGTGCCTGGGGAATGCTGTGCCAGGGGAAGGCTGTACCTGTAGAATGCTGTTCCTCGGGAATGCTGCTCTTAGGGAATGCTGCGCCTGGGGAATGTTGTGTTTGGGGAATGCTGTACCTGGGGAATGCTGTACCTGGGGAATGCTGCACCTGGGGGATACTGTACCTGGGGAATGCTGTTCCTGGGGAATGCTGCTCCTAGGGAATGCTGTACCTGGGGAATGCTGCACCTGGGGGATGCTGTACCTGGGGAATGCTGTTCCTGGGGAATGCTGCTCCTGGGGAATGCTGCTCCTGGGGAATGCTGTACCTGGGGAATGCTGCTCCTAGGGAATGCTGTACCTGGGGAATGTTGTGTCTGGGGAATGCTGTACCTGGGGAATGCTGCACCTGGGGGATGCTGTACCTGGGGAATGCTGTTCCGAGGGAATGCTGTACCTGGGGATTGCTGCTCCTAGGGAATGCTGTACCTGGGGAATGTTGTGTCTGGGGAATGCTGTACCTGGGGAATGCTGTACCTGGGGAATGCTGCACCTGGGGAATTCTGTACCTGGAGAATGCTGTACCTGGGGAATTCTGTACCTGGGGAATGCTGTACCTGGGGAATGCTGCGCCTGAAGAATGCTGCGCCTGGGGAATGCTGTGCCTGGGGAATGCTGTGCCAGGGGAAGGCTGTACCTGTAGAATGCTGTTCCTGGGGAATGCTGCTCTTAGGGAATGCTGCGCCTGGGGAATGTTGTGTTTGGGGAATGCTGTATCTGGGGAATGCTGTACCTGGGGAATGCTGTACCTGGGGGATGCTGTACCTGGGGAATGCTGTTCCTGGGGAATGCTGCTCCTAGGGAATGCTGTACCTGGGGAATGCTGCACCTGGGGGATGCTGTACCTGGGGAATGCTGTTCCTGGGGAATGCTGCTCCTGGGGAATGGTGTACCTGGGGAATGCTGTTCCTGGGGAATGCTGTACCTGGGGAATGCTGTACCTGGGGGATGCTGTACCTGGGGAATGCTGTACCTGGGGAATGCTGCGCCTGGGGAATGCTGTACCTGGGGAATGCTGTACCTGGGGAATGCTGCGCCTGGGGAATGCTACACCTGGGGAATGCTGCGCCTGAAGAATGCTGCGCCTGGGGAATGCTGTGCCTGGGGAATGCTATGCCTGGGGAATGCTGTGCCAGGGGAAGGCAGTACCTGTGGAATGCTGTTCCTGGGGAATGCTGCTCTTAGGGAATGCTGCGCCTGGGGAATGTTGTGTTTGGGGAATACTGTACCTGGGGAATGCTGTACCTGGGGAATGCTTTTCCTGGGGAATGCTGCTCTTAGGGAATGCTGCGCCTGGGGAATGCTGCACCTGGGGGATACTGTACCTGGGGAATGCTGTTCCTGGGGAATGCTGCTCCTAGGGAATGCTGTACCTGGGGAATGCTGCACCTGGGGGATGCTGTACCTGGGGAATGCTGTACCTGGGGAATGCTGTACCTGGAAGATGCTGTACCTGGGGAATGCTGTTCCTGGGGAATACAGCTCCTAGGGAATGCTGTTCCTGGGGAATGCTGTACCTGGGGAATGCTGTACCTGGGGGATGCTGTACCTGGGGAATGCTGCACCTGGGGAATGCTACACCTGGGGAATGCTGTGCCAGGGGAATCTTGTACCTGGGGAATGCTGTGTCTGGGAATGCTGTACCTGGGGAATGCTGCGCCTGAAGAATGCTGCGCCTGCGGAATGCTGTGCCTGGGGAAGGCTGTAACTTTGGAATGCTGTTCCTGGGGAATTCTGCTCCTAGGGATTGCTGTACCTGGGGAATGATGCTCCTAGGGAATGCTATTCCTGGGGAATGTTGTGTCTGGGGAATGCTGTACCTGGGGAATGCTGTACCTGGGGAATGCTGCGCCTGGTGGATTCTGTACCTGGGGAATGCTGCACCTGGGGGATGCTGTACCTGGGGAATGCTGTTCCTGGGGAATGCTGCTCCGAGGGAATGCTGTACCTGGGGATTGCTGCTCCTAGGGAATGCAATACCTGGGGAATGTTGTGTCTGGGGAATGCTGTACCTGGGGAATGCTGCACCTGGGGAATGCTGCACCTGGGGGATGCTGTACCTGGGGAATGCTGTTCCTGGGGAATGCTGCTCCTAGGGAATGCTGTACCTGGGGAATGCTGTACCTGGGTAATGCTGCGCCAGGGGAATGCTGCACCTGCGGAATGCTGTACCTGGGGAATTCTGCGCTTGGGGGATGCTGTACCTGGGGAATGCTGTACATGGGGAATGCTGTACCTGGGAACGTCTGCGTCTGGAGAATGCTGTACCTGGGGAATGCTGCTCCTAGGGAATGCTGTACCTGGGGAATGCTGCATCTGGTGGATGCTGTACCTGGGGAATGCTGTGGCAGGGGAATGCTGTGCCTGGGGAATGCTATGCCAGGGGAATGCTGTACCTGGAGAATGCTGCGCCTGAAGAATGCTGCGCCTGGGGAATGCTGTGCCTGGGGATTGCTGTGCCAGGGGAAGCTGTACCTGGGGAATGCTTTTCCTGGGGAATGCTGCTCTTAGGGAATGCTGCGCCTGGGGAATGCTGTGCCAGGGGAAGGCAGTACCTGTGGAATGCTGTTCCTGGGGAATGCTGCTCTTAGGGAATGCTGCGCCTGGGGAATGCTGCACCTGCGGAATGCTGTACCTGGGGAATGTTGTGTCTGGGGAATGCTGTACCTGGGGAATGCTGTTCCTGGGGAATGCTGTGCCAGGGGAAGGCTGTACCTGGGGAATGCTGTACCTGGAGAATGCTGCGCCTGAAGAATGCTGCGCCTGGGGACTGCTGTGCCTGGGGAATGCTGTGCCAGGGGAAGGCAGTACCTGTGGAATGCTGTTCCTGGGGAATGCTGCTCTTAGGGAATGCTGCGCCTGGGGAATGTTGTGTTTAGGGAATGCTGTACCTGGGGAATGCTGTACCTGGGGAATGCTGCGCCTGGGTAATGCTGTTCCTGGGGAATGCTGTACCTGGGGAATGCGGTGCCTGGGGAAAGCTGTGCCAGGGGAAGGCTGTACCTGGAGAATGCTGTACCTGGAGAATGCTGCGCCTGAAGAATGCTGCGCCTGGGGACTGCTGTGCCTGGGGAATGCTGTGCCAGGGGAAGGCAGTACCTGTGGAATGCTGTTCCTGGGGAATGCTGCTCTTAGGGAATGCTGTGCCTGGGGAATGTTGTGTTTGGGGAATACTGTACCTGGGGAATGCTGTACCTGGGGAATGCTTTTCCTGGGGAATGCTGCTCTTAGGGAATGCTGCGCCTGGGGAATGTTGTGTTTGGGGAATGCTGTGCCAGGGGAAGGCAGTACCTGTGGAATGCTGTTCCTGGGGAATGCTGCTCTTAGGGAATGCTGCACCTAGGGAATGTTGTGTTTGGGGAATGCTGTACCTGGGGAATGCTGTACCTGGAGAATGCTTTTCCTGGGGAATGCTGCTCTTAGGGAATGCTGCGCCAGGGGAATGTTGTTTCTGGGGAATGCTGTACCTGGGGAATGCTGTACCTGGGGAATTCTGTACCTGGAGAATGCTGTACCTGGAGAATGCTGTACCTGGGGAATTCTGTACCTGGGGAATGCTGTACCTGGGGAATGCTGCGCCTGAAGAATACTGCGCCTGGGGAATGCTGTGCCTGGGGAATGCTGTGCCAGGGGAAGGCTGTACCTGTAGAATGCTGTTCCTGGGGAATGCTGCTCTTAGGGAATGCTGCGCCTGGGGAATGTTGTGTTTGGGGAATGCTGTACCTGGGGAATGCTGTACCTGGGGAATGCTGCACCTGGGGGATGCTGTACCTGGGGAATGCTGTTCCTGGGGATTGCTGCTCCTAGTGAATGCTGTACCTGGGGAATGCTGCACCAGGGGGATGCTGTACCTGGGGAATGCTGTTCCTGGGGAATGCTGCTCCTGGGGAATGCTGTACCTGGGGAATGCTGCTCCTAGGGAATGCTGTACCTGGGGAATGTTGTGTCTGGGGAATGCTGAACCTGGGGAATGCTGCACCTGGGGGATGCTGTACCTGGGGAATGCTGTTCCTGGGGAATACAGCTCCTAGGGAATGCTGTTCCTGGGGAATGCTGTACCTGGGGAATGCTGTACCTGTGGGATGCTGTACCTGGGGAATGCTGTACCTGGGGGATGCTGTACCTGGGGAATGCTGTACCTGGGGAATGCTGCGCCTGGGGAATGCTACACCTGGGGAATGCTGTGCCAGGGGAAAGCTGTACCTGGGGAATGCAGTGTCTGGGGAATGCTGTACCTGGGGAATGCCGTACCTGGGGGATGCTGTACCTGGGGAATGCTGCACCTAGGGAATGCTGTGCCTGGGGAATGCTATGCCAGGGGAATGCTGTACCAGGGGAATGCTGTACCTGGGGAATGCTGTGCCTGGGGAATGCTGTGCCAGGGGAAGGCTGTACCTGGGGAATGCTGTACCTGGAGAATGCTGCGCCTGAAGAATGCTGTGCCTGGGGAATGCTGTGCCAGGGGAAGGCAGTACCTGTGGAATGCTGTTCCTGGGGAATGCTGCTCTTAGGGATTGCTGCGCCTGGGGAATGTTGTGTTTGGGGAATGCTGTACCTGGGGAATGCTGTACCTGGGGAATGCTGCACCTGGGGGATGCTGTACCTGGGGAATGCTGTTCCTGGGGATTGCTGCTCCTAGTGAATGCTGTACCTGGGGAATGCTGCACCAGGGGGATGCTGTACCTGGGGAATGCTGTTCCTGGGGAATGCTGCTCCTGGGGAATGCTGTACCTGGGGAATGCTGCTCCTAGGGAATGCTGTACCTGGGGAATGTTGTGTCTGGGGAATGCTGAACCTGGGGAATGCTGCACCTGGGGGATGCTGTACCTGGGGAATGCTGTTCCTGGGGAATACAGCTCCTAGGGAATGCTGTTCCTGGGGAATGCTGTACCTGGGGAATGCTGTACCTGTGGGATGCTGTACCTGGGGAATGCTGTACCTGGGGGATGCTGTACCTGGGGAATGCTGTACCTGGGGAATGCTGCGCCTGGGGAATGCTACACCTGGGGAATGCTGTGCCAGGGGAAAGCTGTACCTGGGGAATGCAGTGTCTGGGGAATGCTGTACCTGGGGAATGCCGTACCTGGGGGATGCTGTACCTGGGGAATGCTGCACCTAGGGAATGCTGTGCCTGGGGAATGCTATGCCAGGGGAATGCTGTACCAGGGGAATGCTGTACCTGGGGAATGCTGTGCCTGGGGAATGCTGTGCCAGGGGAAGGCTGTACCTGGGGAATGCTGTACCTGGAGAATGCTGCGCCTGAAGAATGCTGTGCCTGGGGAATGCTGTGCCAGGGGAAGGCAGTACCTGTGGAATGCTGTTCCTGGGGAATGCTGCTCTTAGGGATTGCTGCGCCTGGGGAATGTTGTGTTTGGGGAATGCTGTACCTGGGGGATGCTGTACCTGGGGAATGCTGCACCTGGGGGATGCTGTACCTGGGGAATGCTGTTCCTGGGGAATGCTGCTCCTAGGGAATGCTGTACCTGGGGAATGCTGCACCTGGGGGATGCTGTACCTGGGGAATGCTGTTCCTGGGGAATGCTGCTCCGAGGGAATGCTGTACCTGGGGATTGCTGCTCCTAGGGAATGCTGTACCTGGGGAATGTTGTGTCTGGGGAATGCTGTACCTGGGGAATGCTGTACCTGGGGAATGCTGCACCTGGTGGATTCTGTACCTGGGGAATGCTGCACCTGGGGGATGCTGTACCTGGGGAATGCTGTTCCTGGGGAATGCTGCTCCGAAGGAATGCTGTACCTGGGGAATGCTGCACCTGGGGGATGCTGTACCTGGGGAATGCTGTTCCTGGGGAATGCTGCTCCTAGGGAATGCTGTACCTGGGGAATGCTGTACCTGGGGAATGCTGTACCTGGGTAATGCTGCGCCAGGGGAATGCTGCACCTGGGGAATGCTGTACCTGGGGAATGCTGCGCTTGGGGGATGCTGTACCTGGGGAATGCTGTACCTGGGAACGTCTGCGTCTGGGGAATGCTGTACCTGGGGAATGCTGCTCCTAGGGAATGCTGTACCAGGGGAATGCTGCATCTGGTGGATGCTGTACCTGGGGAATGCTGTGGCAGGGGAATGCTGTGCCTGGGGAATGCTATGCCAGGGGAATGCTGTACCTGGAGAATGCTGCGCCTGAAGAATGCTGAACCTGGGGAATGCTGTGCCTGGGGATTGCTGTGCCAGGGGAAGCTGTACCTGGGGAATGCTTTTCCTGGGGAATGCTGCTCTTAGGGAATGCTGCGCCTGGGGAATGCTGTGCCAGGGGAAGGCAGTACCTGTGGAATGTTGTTCCTGGGGAATGCTGCTCTTAGGGAATGCTGCGCCTGGGGAAAGCTGCACCTGCGGAATGCTGTACCTGGGGAATGTTGTGTCTGGGGAATGCTGTACCTGGGGAATGCTGTTCCTGGGGAATGCTGTGCCAGGGGAAGGCTGTACCTGGGGAATGCTGTACCTGGAGAATGCTGCGCCTGAAGAATGCTGCGCCTGGGGACTGCTGTGCCTGGGGAATGCTGTGCCAGGGGAAGGCAGTACCTGTGGAATGCTGTTCCTGGGGAAGGCTGCTCTTAGGGAATGCTGCGCCTGGGGAATGTTGTGTTTGGGGAATGCTGTACCTGGGGAATGCTGCGCCTGGGTAATGCTGTTCCTGGGGAATGCTGTACCTGGGGAATGCGGTGCCTGCGGAATGCTGTGCCAGGGGAAGGCTGTACCTGGGGAATGCTGTACCTGGAGAATGCTGCGCCTGAAGAATGCTGCGCCTGGGGAATGCTGTGCCAGGGGAAGGCAGTACCTGTGGAATGCTGATCCTGGGGAATGCTGCTCTTAGGGAATGCTGCGCCTGGGGAATGTTGTGTTTGGGGAATACTGTACCTGGGGAATGCTGTACCTGGGGAATGCTTTTCCTGGGGAATGCTGCTCTTAGGGAATGCTGCGCCTGGGGAATGTTGTGTTTGGGGAATGCTGTGCCAGGGGAAGGCAGTACCTGTGGAATGCTGTTCCTGGGGAATGCTGCTCTAGGGAATGCTGCGCCTAGGGAATGTTGTGTTTGGGGAATGCTGTACCTGGGGAATGCTGTACCTGGGGAATGCTTTTCCTGGGGAATGCAGCTCTTAGGGAATGCTGCGCCAGGGGAATGTTGTTCCTGGGGAATGCTGTACCTGGGGAATGCTGTACCTGGGGAATTCTGTACCTGTAGAATGCTGTACCTTGAGAATGCTGTACCTGGGGAATTCTGTACCTGGGGAATGCTGTACCTGGGGAATGCTGCGCCTGAAGAATACTGCGCCTGGGGAATGCTGTGCCAGGGGAATGCTGTGCCAGGGGAAGGCTGTACCTGTAGAATGCTGTTCCTGGGGAATGCTGCTCTTAGGGAATGCTGCGCCTGGGGAATGTTGTGTTTGGGGAATGCTGTACCTGGGGAATGCTGTACCTGGGGAATGCTGCACCTGGGGGATGCTGTACCTGGGGAATGCTGTTCCTGGGGAATGCTGCTCCTAGGGAATGCTGTACCTGGGGAATGCTGCACCTGGGGGATGCTGTACCTGGGGAATGCTGTTCCTGGGGAATGCTGCTCCTGGGGAATACTGTACCTGGGGAATGCTGCTCCTAGGGAATGCTGTACCTGGGGAATGTTGTGTCTGGGGAATGCTGTACCTGGGGAATGCTGCACCTGGGGGATGCTGTACCTGGGGAATGCTGTTCCTGGGGAATACAGCTCCTAGGGAATGCTGTTCCTGGGGAATGCTGTACCTGGGGAATGCTGTACCTGGGGGATGCTGTACCTGGGGAATGCTGCGCCTGGGGAATGCTGTGCCAGGGGAATGCTGTGTCTGGGGAATGCTGTGTCTGGGGAATGCTGTACCTGGGGAATGCTGCGCCAGGGGAATGCTGCACCTGCGGAATGCTGTACCTGGGGAATGCTGCGCTTGGGGGATGCTGTACCTGGGGAATGCTGTACCTGGGGAATGCTGTACCTGGGAACGTCTGCGTCTGGGGAATGCTGTACCTGGGGAATGCTGCATCTGGTGTATGCTGTACCTGGGGAATGCTGTGGCAGGGGAATGCTGTGCCTGGGGAATGCTATGCCAGCGGAAGCTGTACCTGGGGAATGCTTTTCCTGGGGAATGCTGCTCTTAGGGAATGCTGCGCCTGGGGAATGCTGTGCCAGGGGAAGGCAGTACCTGTGGAATGCTGTTCCTGGGGAATGCTGCTCTTAGGGAATGCTGCGCCTGGGGAATGCTGCACCTGCGGAATGCTGTACCTGGGGAAAGTTGTGTCTGGGGAATGCTGTACCTGGGGAATGCTGTTCCTGGGGAATGCTGTGCCAGGGGACGGCTGTACCTGGGGAATGCTGTACCTGGAGAATGCTGCGCCTGAAGAATGCTGCGCCTGGGGACTGCTGTGCCTGGGGAATGCTGTGCCAAGGGAAGACAGTACCTGTGGAATGCTGTTCCTGGGGAATGCTGCTCTTAGGGAATGCTGCGCCTGGGGAATGTTGTGTTTGGGGAATGCTGTACCTGGGGAATGTTGTGTCTGGGGAATGCTGTACCTGGGGAATGCTGTTCCTGGGGAATGCTGTTCCTGGGGAATGCTGCTCCTAGGGAATGCTGTACCTGGGAATGCTGCACCTGGGGGATGCTGTACCTGGGGAATGCTGTTCCTGGGGAATGCTGCTCCTGGGCAATGCTGTACCTGGGGATTGCTGCTCCGAGGGAATGCTCTACCTGGGGAATGTTGTGTCTGGGGAATGCTGTACCTGGGGAATGCTGCACCTGGGGGATGCTGTACCTGGGGAATGCTGTTCCTGGGGAATGCTGTACCTGGGGAATGCTGTACCTGAGGGATGCTGTACCTGGGGAATGCTGCGCCTGGGGAATGCTACACCTGGGGAAAGCTGTGCCAGGGAAATGCTGTACCTGGGGAATGCTGTGTCTGGGGATTGCTGTACCTGGGGACTGCTGCACCTGGTGGATTCTGTACCTGGGGAATGCTGTTCCTGGGGAATGCTGCGCCTGGGGAATGCTACACCTGGGGAATGCTGTACCTGAGGGATGCTGTACCTGGGGAATGCTGCGCCTGGGGAATGTTACACCTGGGGAATGCTGTACCTGAGGGATGCTGTACCTGGGGAATGCTGCTCTTAGGGAATGCTGCGCCTGCAGAATGCTGTGCCTGTGGAAGGCTGTAACTTTGGAATGCTGTTCCTGGGGACTGCTGCTCCTAGGGATTGCTGTACCTGGGGAATGCTGCTCCTAGGGAATGCTGTTCCTGGGGAATGTTGTGTCTGGGGAATGCTGTACCTGGGGAATGTTGTACCTGGGGAATGCTGCACCTGGTGGATTCTGTACCTGGGGAATGCTGCACCTGGGGGAAGCTGTACCTGGGGAATGCTGTTCCTGGGGGAAGCTGTACCTGGGGAATGCTGTTCCTGGGGAATGCTGCTCCGAGGGAATGCTGTACTTGGGGATTGCTGCTCCTAGGGAATGCTGTTTCTGGGGAATGTTGTGTCTGGGGAATGCTGTACCTCGGGAATGCTGTACCTGGGGAATGCTGCACCTGGGGGATTCTGTACCTGGGGAATGCTGTTCCTGGGGAATGCTGCTCCTAGGGAATGCTGTACCTGGGGAGTGCTGCAACTAGGGAATGCTGTACCTGGGGAATGTTGTGTCTGAGGAATGCTGTACCTGGGGAATGCTGTACCTGGGGAATGCTGCTCCTGGGGAATGCTGTACCTGGGGAATGCTGTACCTGGGGAACGCTCTAACTGGGGGATGCTGTACCTGGGGAATGCTGTACCTGGGGAATGCTGCGCAGGTGGATGATGTACCTGGGGAATGCTGTATCTGGGAACGTCTGCATCTGTGGAATGCTGTACCTGGGGAATGCTACTCCTAGGGAATGCTGTACCTGGGGAATGCTGCATCTGTTGGATGCTGAGCCTGGGGAATGCTGCTCCTAGGGAATGCTGTACCTGGGGAATGCTGTACCTGGGGAATGCTGTTCATGGGATATGCTGCGTCTGGGGGATGCTGTACCTGGGGAATCCTGCTCCGAGAGAATACTGTACCTGGGGAATGCTGTACCTCGGGAATGCTGTGCCTAGGGAATGCTGTACCTGGGGAATGCTGTACCTGGGGAATGCTGTGCCTGGGGAATGCTAACCCTGGGGAATGCTCTGCCTGGGGAATGCTGTGCCTAGTGAATGCTGTACCTGGGAAATGCTGCGCCCTGGCAATGCTGTACCTGGGAAATGCTGCGCCAGGGGAATGCTGTGCCTGGGAATGCTGTGCCTGGGGAATGCTGTGCCAGGGGAATGCTGTACCTGGGGAATGCTGTGCCTAGGGAATGCTCTGCCTGGGGAATGCTGTACCTGGGGAATGCTGTGCCTGGGGAATGCTAAGCCTGGGGAATGCTCTGCCTGGGGAATGCTGCTCCTAGGGAATGCTGTACCTGGGGAATGCTGTACCTGGGGAATGCTGCTCCTAGGGAATGCTGTACCTGGGGAATGCTGTACCTGGGGAATGCTGTGCCTAGGGAATGCTGTACCTGGGAATGCTGCACCTGGGGGATGCTGTACCTGGGGAATGCTGTTCCTGGGGAATGCTGCTCCTGGGCAATGCTGTACCTGGGGATTGCTGCTCCGAGGGAATGCTCTACCTGGGGAATGTTGTGTCTGGGGAATGCTGTACCTGGGGAATGCTGCACCTGGGGGATGCTGTACCTGGGGAATGCTGTTCCTGGGGAATGCTGTACCTGGGGAATGCTGTACCTGAGGGATGCTGTACCTGGGGAATGCTGCGCCTGGGGAATGCTACACCTGGGGAAAGCTGTGCCAGGGGAATGCTGTACCTGGGGAATGCTGTGTCTGGGGATTGCTGTACCTGGGGACTGCTGCACCTGGTGGATTCTGTACCTGGGGAATGCTGTTCCTGGGGAATGCTGCGCCTGGGGAATGCTACACCTGGGGAATGCTGTACCTGAGGGATGCTGTACCTGGGGAATGCTGCGCCTGGGGAATGTTACACCTGGGGAATGCTGTACCTGAGGGATGCTGTACCTGGGGAATGCTGCTCTTAGGGAATGCTGCGCCTGCAGAATGCTGTGCCTGTGGAAGGCTGTAACTTTGGAATGCTGTTCCTGGGGACTGCTGCTCCTAGGGATTGCTGTACCTGGGGAATGCTGCTCCTAGGGAATGCTGTTCCTGGGGAATGTTGTGTCTGGGGAATGCTGTACCTGGTGGATTCTGTACCTGGGGAATGCTGCACCTGGGGGAAGCTGTACCTGGGGAATGCTGTTCCTGGGGGAAGCTGTACCTGGGGAATGCTGTTCCTGGGGAATGCTGCTCCGAGGGAATGCTGTACTTGGGGATTGCTGCTCCTAGGGAATGCTGTTTCTGGGGAATGTTGTGTCTGGGGAATGCTGTACCTCGGGAATGCTGTACCTGGGGAATGCTGCACCTGGGGGATTCTGTACCTGGGGAATGCTGTTCCTGGGGAATGCTGCTCCTAGGGAATGCTGTACCTGGGGAGTGCTGCAACTAGGGAATGCTGTACCTGGGGAATGTTGTGTCTGAGGAATGCTGTACCTGGGGAATGCTGTACCTGGGGAATGCTGCTCCTGGGGAATGCTGTACCTGGGGAATGCTGTACCTGGGGAACGCTCTAACTGGGGGATGCTGTACCTGGGGAATGCTGTACCTGGGGAATGCTGCGCAGGTGGATGATGTACCTGGGGAATGCTGTATCTGGGAACGTCTGCATCTGTGGAATGCTGTACCTGGGGAATGCTACTCCTAGGGAATGCTGTACCTGGGGAATGCTGCATCTGTTGGATGCTGAGCCTGGGGAATGCTGCTCCTAGGGAATGCTGTACCTGGGGAATGCTGTACCTGGGGAATGCTGTTCATGGGATATGCTGCGTCTGGGGGATGCTGTACCTGGGGAATCCTGCTCCGAGAGAATACTGTACCTGGGGAATGCTGTACCTCGGGAATGCTGTGCCTAGGGAATGCTGTACCTGGGGAATGCTGTACCTGGGGAATGCTGTGCCTGGGGAATGCTAACCCTGGGGAATGCTCTGCCTGGGGAATGCTGTGCCTAGTGAATGCTGTACCTGGGAAATGCTGCGCCCTGGCAATGCTGTACCTGGGAAATGCTGCGCCAGGGGAATGCTGTGCCTGGGAATGCTGTGCCTGGGGAATGCTGTGCCAGGGGAATGCTGTACCTGGGGAATGCTGTGCCTAGGGAATGCTCTGCCTGGGGAATGCTGTACCTGGGGAATGCTGTGCCTGGGGAATGCTAAGCCTGGGGAATGCTCTGCCTGGGGAATGCTGCTCCTAGGGAATGCTGTACCTGGGGAATGCTGTACCTGGGGAATGCTGCTCCTAGGGAATGCTGTACCTGGGGAATGCTGTACCTGGGGAATGCTGTGCCTAGGGAATGCTGTACCTGGGAAATGCTGCGCCTGGGGAATGCTGTACCTGGGGAATGCTGTGCCAGGGGAATGCTGTGCCTGGGGAATGCTGTGCCAGGGGAATGCTGTACCTGGGGAATGCTGTACCTGGGGAATACTGTTCCTGGGGAATGCTGCTCCTAGAGAATGGTGTACCTGGGGAATGTTGTGTCTGGGGAATGCTGTACCTGGGGAATGCTGTACCTGGGGAATGCTGCACCTGGGGGATGCTGTATGTGGGGAATACTGTTCCTGGGGAATGCTGCTCCTAGGGAATGCTGTACCTGGGGAATGTTGTGCCTGGGGAATGCTGCTCCTAGGGAATGCTGTTCCTGGGGGATGCTGTACCTGGGGAATGCTGTACCTGGGGAATGCTGCGCCTGGGCGATGCTGTACCTGGGGAATGCTGTACCTGGGGAATGCTGCTCCTAGGGAATGCTGTACCTGGGGAATGCTGTACCTGGGAAATGCTGTGCCTGGGGAATGCTGTGCGTAGGGAATGCTGTACCTGGGGAAATGCTGCGCCTGGGGAATGCTGTACCTGGGGAATGCTGTACCTGGGGAATGCAGTGCCTGGGGAATGCTGTACCTGGGAAATGCTGCGCCTGGGGATTGCTGTACCTGGGGAATGCTGTACCTGGGGAATGCTGTACCTGGGGAATGCTGTGCCTAGGGAATGCTGTACCTGGGGAATGGTGTACCTGGGAAATGCTGCACCTGGGGAATGTTATGCCTGGGGAATGCTCTGCCTGGGGAATGCTGCTCCTACGGAATGCTGCACCTGGGGAATGCTGCTCCTCGGGAATGCTGCACCTGGGGAATGCTGTTCCTGGGGAATGCTGTTTCTGGGGAATGCTGCTCCTAGGGAATGCTGCACCTGGGGAATGCTGTTCCTGTGGAATGCTGCTCCTGGGGAATGCTGCTCCTGGGGAATGCTGTTCCTGGGGAATACTGTACCTGTGGAATACTGCGCCTGGGGAATGCTGCACCTGGGGAATGCGGTACCTGGGGAATGCTGCGCCTGGGGAATGCTGTACCTGGGGAATGCTGTACCTGTGGAATGCTGTACCTGGGGAATGCGGTACCTGGGGAATGCAGTACCTGGGGAATGCTGTACCTGTGGAATGCTGCGCCTGGAGAATGCTGTACCTGGGGAATGCTGTACCTGTGGAATGCTGTACCTGGGGAATGCGGTACCTGGGGAATGCGGTACCTGTGGAATGCTGTACCTGGGGAATGCGGTACCTGGGGAATGCTGTGCCTGGGGAATGCTGTACCTGTGGAATGCTGTACCTGGGGAATGCTGTTTCTGGGGAATGCTGCGCCTTGGGAATGCTGTACCTGAGGAATACATTTTGAAGAGCGCAGAGAATATCCAGGTGGTGACCTTCAGGTAGGATTGGGAATGTCTGTGCCGAGACTTGAGGGCATGCATAAGAATTTCAAAGCGGGCACACAGGAGATGGGTGGTGCTGGGAGAACGTTGAGGCCATTGAATAGCTGAGACTGGGGCCTCCAATGTCTTCGGGTGAAATGGAGCATTGTAAAGCTCTAAGGGTGTGTGGATGAATACACCTGCACCAATACTTTAGCTCAACATCATCCAGGACAAAGCCAGCACAGTGCGCTCCCCATCTACCACCTTCTAAGTTCAGTCCCTCCTCCACCCACCACAGTGTGCTACACCTACAAGATGCACTGCAGTAACCCACCCAAGGCTCCTCCAAATGCACCTTCTAAACACATGACTACTCCACCTAGAAGGATAAGGGCAGAAGATACATGGGAACACCATCACCCGCAAGTTCCCCATCAGCCACTCGCCATCCTGAAATGGAAATCACTGTCGCTGGGCCAAAATCCTGGAATTGTCTCCCTAAGGGCATTGTGGGTCTACCCACAGCAGGTGGACTGCAGCAGTTCAAGATGGCAGCTCACCCCCACCTTCTCAAGGGGCAACTAGGAATGGGCAATAAATGCAAGGCCCAGCCAGTGACGCCCATGTGTAAGGAGACTGAGGGAAGGCAGTGATTTGTTTTATATTTCAAAATTTTTTTTAATATTTCAAAAATATACTTTATTCATAAAATACTTTGATGATCTGTACAATTGGTCATGCCATACATCTGTAAACATTCCATTTATTTGCATACAGAGACAGAGTAATCATTCATATGTACAGGTCTGTACGATTACTCTCCACATATTTAGTTGGGGGGTCAGCGGAGCCCCTTTACTGCGTCGGACCCCTGTGCTTAGGCAGGCAGATGTTAGACGGTGGTCTTTCCCCACCGCGCCTTGGCGGCAGCTGCCCCAAGCTTCAGCGCGTCCCTCAACACGTAGTCCTGGACCTTGGAATGTGCCAGTCTGCAGCACTCAGTCGGGGTCAACTCCTTCAGCTGGAAGATCAACAGGTTTCGGACCACCCAGAGAGCGTCCTTCACCGAGTTGATGATCCTCCAGGCGCAGTTGATGTTCGCCTCGGTGTGCGTCCCGGGGAACAGGCCGTAGAGCACGGAGTCCCGCGTCACGGCGCTGCTTGAGACGAACCTCGACAAACACCACTGCATTCCTCTCCAGACTTCCTCTGCATAGGCACATTCCAGAAGGAGGTGTGTGACAGTCTTGTCCCCCCCACAGCCGCCTTCGAGGGCAGCGTGCGGTGCGGCTGAGAGTCCGGGCGTGCATAAAGAACCTCACAGGCAGAGCCCTTCTCACCACCAGCCAAGCCATGTCCTGGTGCTTGTTGGAGAGTTCTGGCGATGAGGCATTCTGCCAAATGGCTTTGACTTTTTTTTTAATTTCAAAATATACTTTATTCATAGAAATAAATCTTTGGTACTTGTACAATTTGTCATGTCATTCATAGATATATACATTGCATGTCTTAACATTACAAAGAACAGATTGAATTAATCGAATTTACAGTTATCCTATTTACAGTTCCCTTTATTAACCATCCAGTCTCTTGTTATTTAGCTGTGGCTTCAGCAGGACCCACCTACTGAGTGGGGGCCCTGTTATACGATAGCAAATGAACCTTCTTTAACCCCCAGTTTATGGGGTTACCGTTGTCCATTTGACTGTCCTATCTCTGGGGTAGCTGTCTGCATCCCCATGATGAGCACGAACTGCTGGACCCTCGCTGGGCTGAGGTAGCTATCCAGGCTCTCACTGGGGTCATTTACCTGCTTTGGTGTCATTGAGCCAAGGCAAGGGTCCGCACTGTCCAGTTCTGTGTCTGACAATGGGACTGTCAGAGGATCGCAGCTCTCAGTTGCCTGTAGTTGTGGGGCAGTGGGTACCCCCTGGTTCTCACTGGGTGGAGGGTGGACTTCGGGGGGTCCGTTGTTTCCTGGTAGGGAGGAAATGCCCTCCTCTGTATCTACGGCGCTCTGTCTCTTCTTCTGGTGGTGATGACAGTCTGCTCAGGGAACCGCTCGACAGGATCCGCCCTCTCCTTTTCCCGAAGGGTCTCAAGGACACTACGTGCTGACCACTTCCTGACGGACTTGTGGTCAAAGGTGTTTTTCTTCATAAATTTCTCCACGATGGACATGTGGTACGGAACGATCCCATATACTTAAGCAGGTAGAACATTTCAATTAGATATCAGATCATTTGTCGGGGTCCCACATCCTCACACTTGGTTGGAGGTGCTCTTTAAGGTGGATGCAAATGATGTACATTAGAACGGGGGTGGGGGTGTGAAGGTTTTGATTTTGCACACAACTAGATACTGGAATGCATATGTGATGGCAATGTCTCTTTACCTATGTATGTACCAAAGATCAAAACATTGCCCTCATTTGCATGTTAAAGGTAATTATACATCAGTTAATAAATTCAACTGTGTGCTTTTCCCTTATGTTATTTTGTCAGTTGGAGACAGCCTGTCATAATTTAATTTTTCTCTTTGTAATACAGAAGCAGAGTAAATTATATATTGAAAAATTGCCATCTGTTGTTTTTGTTGTATTTTGAAACTTCGCAACAAAAAAAATATTGATTTTTTTTTTCAGATATTGAAATAAGGGGATTAAAATGTTTAAGAATGAATAACCACACAGAGCATTTCAGGTTATTTGTGAGTATGCAAGTTCTTTGACCTGAGACAGTGTTGTTTGAAGGAACTGAAAATGTGTTGCTGGAAAAGCGCAGCAGGTCAGGCAGCATCCAAGGAGCAGGAGAATCAGGAATGATTCCTGAAGAAGGGCTCATGCCCGAACCGTCGATTCTCCTGCTCCTTGGATGCTGCCTGACCTGCTGCGCTTTTCCAGCAACACATTTTTCAGCTCTGATCTCCAGCATCTGCAGTCCTCACTTTCTCCTTGTTGAAGGAACTGCCAGGTCTCCTCCCGCCAACTACATGCTGCAGATTAAATATTCCCACAATTGGAAAATGAGCTGTTGGGTTAAGGAGCTGAATTTCAGGAAGGCAACTGATCAGGCCAAATCTTTTTGTGGGGTGTGCACTGTTTCGTTGCCTTTCCGTGTCAGTGTTTTAATGCTGTAGCCTGCACACAGTGAGAGCAATGAGATACTGGGAACTTTGGTCAAAGGCAGAATGTTCAGTGCCCCAGAAAGGGTGGGAGGGAAGGTGAAAGGTCAAGGAAGGGAGGATTGAGAGACCAGCGTAGGTCAAATTCAACATAGTGCTTGAAGGGGAGAAAGGTGAAAGAGCGGCTGAGAGGCTAGCGTTCGGTAAGTCTGATAGGGTAAAAATGGAAGATTAGCGGGAGTCACTGCAAAACAACTTAATGTGATACCGAGTCCATTTATACACTTAGGACGAAATTAGAACCATAGATGATGAAAAAAGGAATGGAAGAGAACACAAATACTGAAAGAACAAAGTGTGGAATAGTCATTTTGGAAATTCCAAGGAGGCTGATATTGAATTGGGATCAAGGACTCTCAAAATTAATGTCAATAAAAAAATCAATAATGAAGCAGATAATGGGTTTGAAGAATGACAAGCCCCCAGAATCAGATAGTCCCCATTCCAGGATTTTAAAGGAAGTGAGTGCGAATTCATTACATTAGAATCCCTACAGTATGGAAACAGGCCATTTGGCCCAACATGTCCACACCAACCCTCTGAAGAGTAACAACCCACCCAGACCCCTACCCTATATTTACCCTGACTAATGCATCTAATACTATGGACAATTTAGCGTGGCTAATTCACCTGACTTGCACATCTTTGGATTGTGGGAGGAAACCAGGGCACCCGGAGGAAACCCACGCAGACACGGGGAGAATGTGCAAACTCCACACAGTCGCCTGAGGTGGGTATTGAATCCAGGCCCCTGGCACTGTGAGGCAGCAGTGCTAACTGCTGAGCTACCATGCCACCCTTATTCCTTAATTATAACCTTCTAAAGTTCTGTTCGGGATAAATTCCCTTAAATTGCAGTAAGATGCTTGCCCCTTTGCTCTCTAAGAAAGTTTAGAGAGAAAAATAAGGAGTTATCAGGTGAACTACAAGAGCATTCCACAGTGTTGAAAATTGCAACTGTGAAAAAAGATTAGATGGGTCATACTGGACTCCAAATGTTACAACTGTGTCTCTGTCTACAGATACTGCCAGATCTGCTGAGTTTCTCTAGCACTTTTTGTTTGTATTTTAAATTTCTTAATTGAAATTTAAATTTATTAATAGAAAGCAGGAGTTTTCAGCATTGCTTCACTTGAGGCCCACTGAAGATGTTACCTAGTAGGGTAACGAAACATCTGGAAATGAACCTTTCAGCTCAGCAAGCAAATTTACATCCAATATAATGAGGAGCTTGGAGAGTCACAGGTAGATAGGATAGTGAAGAAGGCATTTGGTATGCTTTCCTTTATTGGACAGAGTATTGAATGCAGGAGTTGGGAGGTCATGTTGCGTCTGTACAGGACATTGGTTAGACCACTGTTGGAATATTGTGTGCAATTCTGGTGTCCTTCCTATTGGAAAGATGTTGTGAAACTTGAAAGGTTCAGAAAGAATTTACAAGGATGTCTTAAGGTTCGGAGGATTTGAGCTCTAGGGAGAGGCTGAACAGGCTGGGGCTGTTTTCCCTGGAGCATTGGAGGCTGAGGGGTGATCTTACAGATATAGATAAAATCATGAGGGCATGGACGGGATAAATAGACAAGGCCTTTTCCCTGGGGTGAGGGAGTCCAGAACTAGAGGGCATAGGTTCAAGGTGAGAGGGGAAAGATAAAAAAGAGACTAAAGGGCAACTTTTTCACGCAGAGAGTGGTGCATGTATGGAATGAGCTACCAGAGGGAGTGGTAGAGGCTGGTGCAATTATAGCATTGAACAGGCATCTGGATGGATATATGAATAGGAAGGGTTTGGAGGGATATGGGCCAAGTGCTGGCAAATGGACTAGATCAGATTAGAATATCTGGGTGGCATGGATGAGTTGGACTGAATGGTCTGTTTCTGTGCTGTATATCTCTATGACTCTGTAATTGTTTGCCCACCAGAAATCAGTGACCCAGGGCATACAGATTTAAGGTGATTGACAGGAGATTTGGAGGGGACATGAGGAAAATAGTTTTCACCCAGAGGCTGGTCAGGATCCAGAATACGCCTCCCAGTTTGGTCGTTGGGCCAGAGACCCTTAACTCATTTAAAATGAATCTGGATCTGCCTCTGAAGTGTGAGGCTAGCTACCAGGTGCTGGTAAGGGGATTAGAATGGGCTGCTAGTTTATCCAGCCAGTATAGATATGATGGGGTGAATGGCCTTTCTCTGCGTTGTAGCTTTTCTGTGTTTCCCTTCTTCAATGGGAATCATCCACCAGTTAGTGTAGCTAAAGGCAGGCACTATGGGGCCAGAGTCTGTGGCTTGCTTTGAGATAGAGCAGATGGACCGAGAAATGGCAGGAAGCATTATGCAGCCAAACACCCCACCTCTGTGTCCAGTACCATTGTGAGACTGAGAAAGGGTGTGCGTACATCTGATCTCACCAGAGCCCCCAAGCAGCCCATTTAATCTCGGTAATGGCTTGTTAAAGCCCATCTCTGGAAACCTTTTGCATTTTCTTGGAAAGTAGCTGGAGGCAAGCAAAGACCAGAGACTCAGAGAGTCATATGATATGGAAATAGACCCTTTGGTCCAAATTGCCGACCGGATATCCTGAACCGATCGAGTCCCATTTGCCAGCATTTGGCCCATATCCCTGTAAACCCTTCCTATTCATTTCAGGGTGAGTGATGAGGCAGGATAAGTTTTAAAAGGTAAGTCTAAATGCCTACCTCCTTGAAGTAAATGTTATAGCAGCACGTGACAAGTCAGGAGAGAAGTCTGGATAGAATGCGAAACTTTGCCAGTTTTGGAGATGGTCATCCTCCTGGCATCAAGACAGCTGCTGCTTAAGATTCCACCTGAACATCAGGAAGTGAACGACTGGGAATGGGAGCTGGCTCCTCTGAGATCGAGGCTGTCAGAGATGAGGATCTCTCCAGCTGCACTTGGAGGACAGCCATCAGAGAGGGAGGATGGTTGAGAAGGAGGCAAGACCCTGAGTATGGGATCCACAGGCAGAAGTGAAGAGATCCAGAGCAGTGCCAGTCCGTGGTACAAACTCCCTCATTGAGGACAATCTGCAGTCCTGATGTGGCTGATACGAGTGTGTAAATGGGTCCCCACTTCGCCTGAGCTTAAAGGGCCGAATGGCCTACTCCTCCTCCTGTTTTTAATGTGAGGAGGCCACAAATAATCACTTTATTTAATAACTACTTAGATAACTGGATAGAAAACCAGATACTGAAACTTGCTGACGATTCCAAAGTAGGCAGCATTATAAGTTGGGCAAAAGTGAGGACTGCAGATGCTGGAAACCAGAGTGTAGATCAGAGTGGTGCTGGAAAAGCACAGCAGGTCAGGCAGCATCCGAGGAGCAGGAAAATCGATGTTTCAGGTAAAAGCCCTTCATCAGGAATGGGTGGAGAGATAAATAGGGGGTGGGTGGGGGGGTAAGTTGTGTAAATGGAAAAAGAAAATCAGAAAAAAATCACAGGTAAATTCAGGAACATGGAGAAAACCAAGGCAAATAGATTTCAATTTAGACAAGAGAGGTCATCCACTTGGTGTGATCAACAAGACTCACTGCAGAAATTCACCAAGCTCCTTAGACAGCACCTTCCATGATCATGTCCACTTAGAAGGACAAGGGCAGCATATGCATGGGAACACCACCCCTTGAAAGTTCCCTTCCAGGTCATTCACCATCCAGACTTGGAAATATTCCACCGTTCCTTCAGTGTCACTAGATCAAAATCCTGGAGTTCGCTAATGGCATTGTGGGTATGCTTACTGCAAGAAGGTAGCTCACCACCACCTTCACCAGGAAAACCAGGAACGGGTAATAAATGCTGCTCCAGCTGGCAATGCCCACATCCCATGAATGACGAAAGAAAGCTCACCTGGAATATGATAAGCTGACAGTGCACCACTGAATTATCAGTCTAGATTATTGTACTTGAGTCCTGAGAGTGGGATTTGAACCCCGAACCTTATAACTCAGATTTGAGACCCACTGAACAATGGCTGATACCCAAGAATATCTGTTTTAACGAGATTACATGCAGACGTGTATGATTTAGCCCAGGGTATTAAATAATATGTTGCTGGATTCTGGAAGACATTAACCTACAAAGTGTTTGTTGACCAGTGTTAGATAGTGTTGTCAATTGAATATTCTGGCTAGTGTTACTCGAAAGGTTTTTCTGACTTTTTGCATGTGGCAGATGTTGGGAAGCAACAAAGTTGGCAGTAGCTCCTTTGTATAAATTTGCATATCCCACATGGTGATGCTCAGAATTGAAAAATGAAAGGAGCACATAAATCTGTGCTCCGAAGTACTGTGCAATGAATCAGTGCTCCTCCAAGTTGAATAACACTCAGAGGAAGTGCTGAGGGTGGCAAAGACACTGAATGCATTCCAGATGGGGGTATTCAATGGCCGTTAACAAGAATGGCTTGGTAGCAGCATTGCTGACTGAATCGTTAAGGCCATAACTACTAGATGAGATCTGTGGCAGGTAGCCTGCCATCCCTATCCTCCACACCAATCCATTTATCACAGAGAGAGAGACAGAGGGAGAGAGAGAGAGAGGGGGGGGGGACTGGCGGGGTGGGGGGAGAGGGATGCGTCTGTCCATGAGAATATCACTAGGATTAACACCAAATGGTCCTTGAGGAGGCAAAGTCTCCTCTGGATTCCACATTTTAACTTTTTTAAGCTCCATCTCCCTCACCCCCTGTTCTTTTGCTGTCCTCCCACATTCTGACTGAATTTAGAAACCAAATGGTGCTATATTGTCATGAACCTGTCTGCTAGTTTGTTCTGTAACTAGACTTCTGGCAATGTGTTGCAAAATCCTCTGTAGAAGGGAATAATCATTGATCTGAAACTTATTATCGGAATTAACTTTCTAAATCAACACAAGCTTCTGTTAGTCTCTGAATAACAGGAGAATAAACATGATCAAAAACTTGTTGGAAGCTGCATCTAAAATTTATTAACACCAAAGAGCAGGTAGTGATGGAAAATTAACACAGCAGATTTTATTTGATTGCAGAAATTTTAATTTGTTCTGCCTCAGAAACAAAACAAAGTGTTTGACTCTTTGCCAACTCTCCCAGCCTTGCTAAAAACTGGATGAGTGCCCATCACAGGAACTTAAGGGTTGTGTCTCTTCAAATTGAAGACTCCAACCTCTATCTTGATGTGTTGGAAAAAAATGATGATGAATTTCGGCAGAGGTTGCTGAGTACATGTTAGCCCCTCGCCACAGAGCAATTAATCAACACCACTGCTTCCTCTTGGGCAATGAAGATGTTTCTGCTATCAATTCTAACACTTCCCAATGCATATGCTCCATTATTCCACTTTCCAATTACACCTTAAAGTACTGCACTGTTCCTGAGAAATCAATGCTCTGACAACACCAAGATCTTGCATTCATAAGGCATTAGGAACAGGATAAAGTGTTTTGTCAACATGTATAAAGGAAGCAGACAGTAATGGAGAGATTGAGAGAGCAAGAGACTTCAGTGTAAAACACACTTGAGGGAATACTGCACTGTTGAAGCTTCAATCTTTTTGATGAGCTATTAAATCGAGGCCCCCATCTGTTAATTGGATGGAGACAATGGGGATCATTTCATAGATTCATAAAGCACAGAAAAGGCCCTTCAGCCCATTGAGTCTGCACCAACATACTACCACTAAAGATGCACTAATCCCAATTTCCTTCACTTGTCCTATGTCCTTGAATGTTATATTCTTTCAAATATTTTTAAACGTTGTAAAGTTTCAAGTCTCTGCTCACTTCCCAGACAGTGCGTTCTGGATTCCCGCCACTCACTGAGTGAGAATGTTTTTTTTCCCAAATCCACCCTGAAATTATCCCCCCTCGTGATTGACCCCTCAATCAAGGGGAATAGCTGCTCTCTATTCACCCTGCCCACACCTCTCATATCTTACACACCTCAATCATGTCCCCTACTCAGTCTTCTATGTTCCAAAGAAAACAATCCAAGCCTACCTAGTCTCTCCTTTTAGTTCAATTTCCCCATCCCAAGCAACATCCTCGTGAACCTTGTCTGTACCCCCTCCAGTGCTATCACATCCTTCCAAAGTGATGTGACCAGAACTGCACACAGTACTCCAGCTGTGGCCTGATCAATGCTCTCTACAGCCGCAACATTACCTCCTTGCTCTTATAGTCTATGCTATGACTGATGAAAGCAAGTTTCCTATATGCCTTCTTAACAAACGTATTCATGTGCTCCGCCGACTTGAGGGATCTGTGAATAAATACCTAGAGATCCCTCTGTTCCTCTAAGCTACCCAGTGTACTGCCATCATTAAATACCCCTTCAGCTTGTTTCTTCTTACAAAGTGCACCACCTCACATTTATCAGGGTTAAATGCCATCTGCCACTGGTCTGCCCAACTGACCCAATTATATTTTCCTGTAACCTACAAACATCTTTGCTCTTAACCACTCCACCGTTCCTGATGTTATCTGCAAATTTGCTGAACATTCCCCTCACATTTTCATCTGTATCATTTATGTTTATAACAAATGTACAAAAACACCTATGTATGTAACAGTTGTGCTGCTATAAATGGAATGTACCTAGGTTAGGAGGTACATGTCTGTGTACCTTGGTAAATAAAATCTTTATTTGTTTAAAGATTGGCTCAGTTTTGTCCTCCACTGCTGGACTTTCTATCTGCTGACGGCAGTTTGGTAGCTGTGAATTATAAAATGCCACTCACATTGGCTGTCGAGGTCAGTGACATTCGTCTGGGTGCTATTTTATTACAAGATGGCGCAATTGGTATCAAACAGCCTGTCAGGTATTTTTCAAAGAAACTAACAGCATATCACCAGAAATATTTGACGATGGAGGAGACATTTCAGTTGTATGTTGGCTCTATATCATTTTGAAATAGATATCACCAATAACGTGAAAGTAGCTGCTATCTATATGAACCACCATCCTTTCTTTTGACAAATGTTTGGGCAAGAATGTACAGTAGTTTCGGTGGAGTTTAATTCTCCAGCTGTACAACTTAAAAATCATTCATGTGCCAGAAAAAGAGTATGTTATAGCAGACACATTGTCAAAAGGACGTATGACAGAAACTGGTTGCTATGATGAAAATGGACTTAAGTATGGTTGGCTTGTAACTCATTGTATGTATAATATCCAATTATTACTACTGTTAATGTCTCATAGAAATAGAGTTGAAAATAATTTTTTATGAGTATCACAATTCACTGAGGTAATACTCTGGAAATCAAGTCCCATCATTCTTGAAGTTGTCTCAAATGTGAAAATTTAATTAAACCACTGAATTGTCAGTTTAACCTAACTGTTCACTTGAAGTGATATACACACCAGATTTTTACCTTTAACAAGAAAACCAAAACTTCTTGCAATCAATCAGCTCTGATGATCAGAAAGAAACATGAACAGCTAACTTATAACTCTCTGAACTTAAACTCTACCGCTTTTAAAATATTCCTAGACACATACAAACAAACACATGAGACAAGACATGAACATTATGGTTGGAGAAGGAAGTCACTGAAGCTTAGTCCTGACACGAGTCTGAATTATAGCATCAATACATTGTTTTCCTTTCAATTCCTTTCAATATTTTGATGAGGACACAAATTTGACAACAAACTGATTCTCAATCTTTTCATTCACTCCTTGAAGATTTACCCTTTCTGGGTCTCTGAAAGTAGACACCCACCCCTCATTCTTTCAAGAAGGGAATTTGCAAGGTGAGCAATAACACGGAATTAGCTGCACAAAATAATTGTTTTATTTCTCCTCTCAGAGAAGAGAAAGAGCTGAACAGTAGTACTTACATTATCAACCACCCAGCTGTAACCACTCACCCAGGAGCAAATCAAGAAGTTGTTACTATGCTGATTATTCCTGTACACGCACACACACAAAATTGATCTTGATTGAAAAAAAAACAAACAAAAGTCTATCAGTGGGCAGAACAGTCTGGAATGCGCATGCACACACGCACACACTTGAGGTAACTAGCATTCTTCTCCACTGCTTGAATTAGACAACATTGGAGATACAACTCAAAATGAGTTCCAGTAGCTATTTTCTTTTACAACTGTGACACTTACTTCCACGGTTTAAAGCCGTATTTTCCCACGTTATATTTGCATCGTCCAAAAATGAAAAGTGGTATTTACCGGGGAATACTTCTTAATGAGACATTTTCAATTATCTTTGTGGAAGGTGTTAGGACAGATGTGATTAATATATATTAATTTTTCAGCATTTGGATTTTAAACTAGTGGCATATGGGTGTTAGTCTATTTTTGCGGAGGGGTTTAAAAATTAATTAGGTCAGTCTTTTCAGAAGCATGATTTAAGTATGTGTCAGAGAACAGGACTGCAGGGCCTGAAATATTACATGCACATATTCTCAGGGAAACTTCAAACAGGGAGAAGCTTAACAAGATAACTAAGGGACTGACGATTGCTTCCAAGTGACAGAAAGCCGTATCTAGCAGGCATGTTTGTTTTATCCTCCAGGAATACACAACAGTAAGAGTTCAAAAGTTAGTTTCAACTCTACTGGGAGGGGATGAATGAAAATGAATGTTTTCATGTGTACCACCTATTATCATAGAATCCCTGCAGGCCTTTTAGCCCATAGAGTCCACACTGATCCTCTGAAGATCATTTCACCCAGATCCACCCCCCTGCCCTATCTCTGTAACCATGCATTTCCCATGGCTAATCCACCTAGCCTGCACATCCCTGGACATTTACATGTTGTGAAGACCACAGTTGAAGAAATATTCCCCTGCTTACCCCTATGTCACAAGTGAAAATCTCTTCAAATCTGAGTGCTGCAATTCAGTTAAAATGTAGACAGGGCAATAAAGGATTCTCTCAGGTTCCTGAATGCTGGAATTCAATCAGGTTGCAAGGCATCATAACTACAGAATCTCAACCAATCTGCGAAGCTAAGGATTGTGAAGTTTGCTGTTCACATATCATAAGAACATAAGACGTAGGAACAGAAACTAGGCCTTTCAGCCCATTGAGTCTGCTCCGCCATTCAATCGTGGCTGATAAACTTCTCAACCCTATTCTCCCACTTTCTCCCCTTGATCCATTGGACACTCAAGAACCTATCTATCTCCGTCTTAAAGACACTCAATATCCTGGCATCCACAGCCTTCCATGGCAGTGAATTACATAGATTCACCACTCCCTGGCTGACAAAGTTTCTCCTTATCTCTGTTTTAAAAGGTCTTGCCTTTAATGCTGTGCCCTCGTGTCCTGGTCTATTCCTCCAAGGGAAACATCTTCCCAATGGCAATGCTACCAGTGATGGCTACATTTAACTATCCACTCTTCATGAACAATTCAGACACTGCTCTGTGTATCTGTTGATTATAAAATTTATCTTTTTGGACTCTCCTCTTACACGTGGATTGGAAATATATGTGTTGCATTAGTATTTCTTGTTTGTAGTAATGAATAAACTGACTGTTCATCTCTTTTCAAAACAAGAAATGCTGGAAAGCACAGCGGGTCAGGCAGCATCTGTGGAGAGAGAGCAAGCTAATGTTTCGAGTCAAGTTGCCTCTTCATCAGAGCTGACATGAAGTGTGGAGGGGCCAGCATTTATGCAGTAGTGGTGGTGGGGAATGGTGGTGGTGTAGTGCTGGGAGAGAAAGGATGTTGATAGTGCAGATTAAGCCATCACATCAGCTCTGACGAAGAGTCATCTCGATTTGAAACGTTAGCGTGCTTTCTCTCTATGAATTCTGCCTGACCCGCTGTGATCTCCAGCGGTTTTTGTTTTCACGACAGACCCCAGCATCTGCAGTAATTTGCTCGTCCTTGCAAAACGAGATCATTCGGAAGCAGGGATGTTTTCATTGTAACCAAAGGAGGGGCTGGGTGGAGCGCTAGCTCGTCCCTCTTCATCTGGGAGCCTAATGTTCGAGTTATCCCACCTCGAACCAAACCCTCACCTGGAGCTTAGCTGGAACAGAATGAGATCACCTGTGGGGAACACAGACCCCCTGGTTTTCTCAATCTCTCCTTGTACTGACAGCCCTGCCATTGCAGGCATTAGCCTGCTGAACATCCATTGGACTGTGTTTGTGATGAGTAAATCCCTCTGCCTATGAAGGGGACCCAAATTGCCCAGCTCGCTACCTGTGCATACTCCCTGCTGTAACTCTAGTGGATAATAAGGACTAGAGATGTGAGAAGGAAAAGATGTGGAACAAAGACAAAATGTACAAAGTGTTTTCAGAGGTGTTGAATAAAGTATTTGATATTTATTATTAATAAAATATCCTAAATGCTTTGGATTGTGAATTAAATATGTTGTTTATCCTTAATAAATTGTTTATACATCTATCCCATCCAGTGGCAGCACCTCCATCTCCTGGGCTGGATCAAGGCAGTTGGATGTACTGGAGGTGGACAGGAAGGACTCATATTCATCGTAACTCGTGTCTGCCTCTTTACTTTTGAAGCCCAAACTCAGTATAATTTTGTGGATGATCTCATCCAGAGCGTCTGCCGAGGGAACGTTTAGGTTTGAGCAGCTTGACATCCAGGCATCATGCTCCTCTGCGCTCTTCAGTAGCAGGTTGTTGGTCTCCGAGGAAACAAAGTCCTTCATGTCAATGCCCTTGACCAGCTCCTTGAAGTAGTGGGAGACTGAGATGCTGCCTTCCTTCGGGATCTGGGGCAGTGCCTCCTGCTGGGAGAACCTGGCCACCTCTCCCCGAAGCTGCTTGTCCTCCTTAAGGAAGTGCACGGGGTTCAAATGGGAATCCAGTAACCGCTTCATCTGCAGGTAGAGCTGGGTCGGACCGTGGAGAGCAGCTAAGATCTCCTGTAGCTTCTCAATCTTCTGGATCCTCTCGCTCTCCACTTTCATCTTCAACGTATTAATCTTAGACTTCAGTTCGGTCAGGAGACTCGCCCCGACAGCGTCGATCATTGTCTTTGTGTCTTTGCAGGCGGACACTATGTCAGTTATTAACTTCTCAATCTCCTGTTGGGACAGGGAAAGGAAATGATTGGAGAATAGACCCGTACAGTGAAAGTGAGCAGCTAGAGACTGTGGATGCACAGTGATTGGCTGGACTCTCAATTGCAAGCTAATGACCATTTCCAGCAAGCAAGAATCAAACAATTGTCCCCTGAAATGGAATGGCCTTACCTTCGCTGAATCTCCCATTGGCAAATAACATGGGAGTTGCCATTGATCAGAAACTGAACTGGATAATCCAGCGGCTACATCAGCAGGTCAGACGTCAGGGATCCACAAGAGGTAAGTGGCATGTAACTCACCCCTCCGCCCCCCCCAAACCGACTCTCCCAAACCCTTTCCACCATCTACAAGGCAACAAGTCATGAGTATGATGGAATACTAGGCGAAAGTGAGGACTGCAGAGCCTGGAGATTAGAGTCGAGAGTGTGGTGCTGGAAAAGCACAGCAGGCCAGCTCTTCCTGATGAAGAGCTTTTGCCCGAAACGTCGATCCTGCTCGAAAGCCGCCTGACCTGCTGTGCTTTTCCAGCACCACGCTCTCGACTCTGATAGAATGCTCCTCACTTGCCTGAATGAGTTCAGCTCCAACAACATTCAAAAAGATTCGACACCATCCATGACAGAGCAGCCTGGAGAAAGTGAGGGCTGCAGATGCTGGAGATCAGAGTTGAGAGTGTGCTGCTGGGAAAGCACAGCAGGTCAGGCAGCATCCGAGGAGCAGGAGAATCGACGTTTCAGGTGTAAGCCCTTCACAACAAAGCAGCCTGCTTGCTTAACACTACACCACCAACTTGACCATTTCCTTCACCACTGGCCCTCAGTAGCAGCAGTGTGTACCATCTACAAGATTCACAGCAACAATTCACCCAGACTTCTTCAGTACCTTCCAATGCCCCAATGTCAAAGATGCGTGGCAATAGCACCATCTGCAAATTCCTTGCCAACTCACACACCGTCCCGATTCCCTTCATGGGATGCGGGCATTGTTAGCTGGGCCAGCATTCATTACCCATCCCCCATTGCAATGGAGAAGGTGATGGTGAGCTACCTCTAGAGCTGCTGCAGTATATATGCTGTAGGTACATGCATGGTGCCACTCGGGAGAGAATTCCAGGATCATGACCCCGTGGCAATGAAGGGCCGGCAATAGATTTCCAAATCAGGATGGTGAGTGGGTCAGAGGGAACTTGCAGCTGGTGGTGTGCCAGCATATCCAATGCTCTTGTCCTCCGAGATGGTAGTGGTTGTGGGTTTGGATGGTGCTGTTCCAAGGGCTATGGTGATTGGTAACCCCTGGGATTTTGATATTGAGGGAATTCTGTGATGGTGATATCATTAAATGTCAAGGGGCAACGATTAGATTCTCTCTTGTTGGAGATGGTCATTGCATGGCACTTACTTACTTACCACTGCTGAGGAAGCATCACTGGTCTCAGAGCTCTGCTTTCTCCCACAGATGCTGCCAGGCCTGCTGAGTTTCTCCAGCAATTTCCGTTTTTGTGGGAAAAACATAATTTAATTGTGCAAAGGGCTTTATGATCGAAGGTGGGAGCAGTCCCTTGGGATTGTTCTGCCATTCAGTTAGATCATTGCTGAGTTTAATCTTTACTTCAGTTTCCCACCTCACTTATAGAATCTTTAACCAAGTAACAATTTATTAACCCCTGTTTGAAATTTTCAATTGGCCACCGGTATTTCAGGGTGGGAGTTCCGGATTTCCACTCCCCTTTGTGTGTAATCCTAATGTCCTTTAGGGAAGGAAACTGCCATCCTTACCCAGTTCAGCCTACACGTGACTCCAGACCCACAGCAATGTGGTTGACTCTTAATTGCCTTCTGGGCAATTAGGGATGGGCAATAAGTGCTGACCTGGCCAGTGATGCCCTTATTTCCCGTGAATGAATAATAATATAGTGTTTCCTGACATCAACTGTGTGGAGTTTGCACATTCTCCCCGTGTCTGCGTGGGTTTCCTCCGGGTGTTCTGGTTTCCTCCCGCAGTCCAAAAATGTGCAGGTTAGGTGAATTGGCCATGCTAAATTGCCCGTAATGTTAGGTGAAGGGGCAAATGTAGGATAATGGGTCTGGGTGGGTTACTCTTCAGCGGGTCAGTGTGGACTTGTTGGGCCGAAGGGCCTGTTTCCACACTGTAAATAATCCAATCTAATTTCTGAATGGTGCTGCTTGCTTGTTAAAGAAACGAGAATGGCAGGGGAGATTTAACGTGATGTGCAAATGAAACGGGGTGATGTGAGAAAAGAAGTGAAGGATTAGTGTGTGGAATTCACTGTTCTCGAAAGGTACTGGGGACAGGTTCAAACTGAAACATTCAACAGGGCATTGGACTGTCGGTTGAACAGTAATGGTCTGCGTGGATATGCAGAAAAGGCAGGAGATTGGCACTCAATAATTAGATTAGATTAGATTACTTACAGTGTGGAAACAGGCCCTTCGGCCCAACAAGTCCACACCGACCCGCCGAAGCGCAACCCACCCATACCCCTACATTTACCCCTTTACCTAACACTACGTGCAATTTAGCATGGCCAATTCACCTGACCTGCACATCTTTGGACTGTGGGAGGAAACCGGAGCACCCGGAGGAAACCCACGCAGACACGGGGAGAACGTGCAAACTCCACACAGTCAGTCGCCTGGGTCGGGAATTGAACCCGGGTCTCTGGCGCTGTGAGGCAGCAGTGCTAACCACTGTGCCACCGTGCCGCCCAGTAATAGAGCTAGTGTAGGCACGATGGGCCCAATGGCCTTCTCCTGCACTGTAATGATGCTGTGAATTTTAAGGCCCTACCCCACCATCCCTGCACTCATCACAGGAGTTCACATCTCGATGTTCGACTCCATCAAAGCCCTCCATCATCTTGAGCCCTGCATTTAGATCGGCCTTTCATTGGCGCCACCCTCCTTATTCGGATGGTGATGGATGAGGGACTGCTCCGTGTTCTTCACAAATCCGAGAGCTGTCAGCATCTGCCCAAGCGGACATGTGTCTGATTTCTCTGTTTAGCAGCAACACAGCGGTGGTTTGATGCAGACTTTGGTATTTAGCTGCATTGGTGAGTTCACCAGCAACAGGAGCCCTGAGGACATTCCGTGGGTGGGATTAGTCATGACTCATGAACCGTATCTCATGACAAAAGATTTCCCCCCTCGAGATGCTGGAAAGAGCACTGAAAGGTGAGTCAATGTTATTAAATGGTTGAGTATCTGAATGCTGTTCAACTGTGTCCTGTGATTACCCTGCAATTAAGCATATTGTGTGATTAATTGCTCTCCATTGAAATGAATGGGGCTGCTCTCCCAATCACTGACTTGTGTAATTTAAATCAGTATTGAGTGAATCAGAGCTTCCCTCATGGCCTAGTGCCAAGCCACCTGTACGAGAGAGTGCCGAGCTCAGCCCTGGGCAGGGATTGCACATCTCTTCCTCGTTCTGTTGTCATGGGGGCTGAAATGAAGCGGGTGTGACACTCTGATGTTGACTTGGACAGCCATTCCAGGTGATCCTGTACAGGGGAGAGTGGTCCCCACCATCTGGGATCTGGTATGACCAGGTCAGCACTGCAGGACGAGGAGGATCCGAGAGGTTTTCACCGTAATATCAACAATCAGTTTGAGGATTCTGTTTGATTTGCACATGGTACATTTTAGCTTGAAGTATTTTATTTGTTCTTCCTTTAAATTTCAAGAGCGGCGCAGACGCTTAGTGCGGAGGATCACAATGGGGTGTCTGTGCAAGGGTCTCACTGTGTCCCCTCAGTGAGGGGTCTCACTGTGTCCCCTCAGTGAGGGGTCTCACTGTGTCCCCTCAGTGTGGGGTCTCACTGTGGGGTCTCAGTGAGGGGTCTCACTGTGTCCCCTCAGTGATGGGTCTCACTGTGTCCCCTCAGTGTGGGGTCTCACTGTGTCCCCTCAGTGAGGGGTCTCACTGTGTCCCCTCAGTGAGGGGTCTCACTGTGTCCCCTCAGTGTGGGGTCTCACTGTGGGGTCTCAGTGAGGGGTCTCACTGTGTCCCCTCAGTGATGGGTCTCACTGTGTCCCCTCAGTGTGGGGTCTCACTGTGTCCCCTCAGTGAGGGGTCTCACTGTGTCCCCTCAGTGTGGGGTCTCACTGTGTCCCCTCAGTGAGGGGTCTCACTGTGTCCCCTCAGTGTGGGGTCTCACTGTGTCCCCTCAGTGTGGGGTCTCACTGTGTCCCCTCAGTGAGGGGTCTCACTGTGTCCCCTCAGTGAGGGGTCTCACTGTGTCCCCTCAGTGTGGGGTCTCACTGTGTCCCCTCAGTGTGGGGTCTCACTGTGGTCCCTCAGTGTGGGGTGTCACAGTGTCCCCTCAGTGTGGGGTCTCACTGTGTCCCCTCAGTGAGGGGTCTCACTGTGTCCCCTCAGTGTGGGGTGTCACAGTGTCCCCTCAGTGTGGGGTCTCACTGTGGTCCCTCAGTGTGGGGTCTCACTGTGGTCCCTCAGTGTGGGGTCTCACTGTGGCCCCTCAGTGTGGGGTCTCACTGTGGTCCCTCAGTGTGGGGTGTCACAGTGTCCCCTCACTGTGGGGTGTCACAGTGGCCCCTCAGTGTGGGGTCTCACAGTGGCCCCTCAGTGTGGGGTCTCACTGTGGTCCCTCAGTGTGGGGTGTCACAGTGTCCCCTCACTGTGGGGTGTCACAGTGTCCCCTCACTGTGGGGTGTCACAGTGGCCCCTCAGTGTGGGGTCTCACTGTGTCCCCTCAGTGTGGGGTCTCACTGTGTCCCCTCAGTGTGGGGTGTCACAGTGTCCCCTCACTGTGGGGTGTCACAGTGGCCCCTCAGTGTGGGGTCTCACTGTGTCCCCTCAGTGTGGGGTCTCACTGTGGTCCCTCAGTGTGGGGTCTCACTGTGTCCCCTCAGTGTGGGGTCTCACTGTGTCCCCTCAGTGTGGGGTCTCACTGTGGTCCCTCAGTGTGGGGTCTCACTGTGGTCCCTCAGTGTGGGGTCTCACTGTGTCCCCTCAGTGTGGGGTCTCAGTGAGGGGTCTCACTGTGTCCCCTCAGTGTGGGGTCTCACTGTGTCCCCTCAGTGTGGGGTCTCACTGTGTCCCCTCAGTGTGGGGTCTCACTGTGGTCCCTCAGTGTGGGGTCTCACTGTGTCCCCTCAGTGTGGGGTCTCACTGTGGGGTCTCACTGTGGTCCCTCAGTGTGGGGTCTCACTGTGGTCCCTCAGTGTGGGGTCTCACTGTGTCCCCTCAGTGTGGTCCCTCAGTGTGGGGTCTCACTGTGGCCCCTCAGTGTGGGGTCTCACTGTGTCCCCTCAGTGTGGGGTCTCACTGTGTCCCCTCAGTGTGGGGTCTCACTGTGGTCCCTCAGTGTGGGGTCTCACTGTGGCCCCTCAGTGTGGGGTCTCACTGTGTCCCCTCAGTGTGGGGTCTCACTGTGTTCCCTCAGTGTGGGGTCTCACTGTGGTCCCTCAGTGTGGGGTCTCACTGTGGGGTCTCACTGTGGTCCCTCAGTGTGGGGTCTCACTGTGTCCCCTCAGTGTGGGGTCTCACTGTGTCCCCTCAGTGTGGGGTCTCACTGTGGTCCCTCAGTGTGGGGTCTCACTGTGGGGTCTCACTGTGGTCCCTCAGTGTGGGGTCTCACTGTGGTCCCTCAGTGTGGGGTCTCACTGTGGTCCCTCAGTGTGGGGTCTCACTGTGTCCCCTCAGTGTGGGGTCTCACTGTGGGGTCTCACTGTGGTCCCTCAGTGTGGGGTCTCACTGTGGGGTCTCACTGTGGTCCCTCAGTGTGGGGTCTCACTGTGTCCCCTCAGTGTGGGGTCTCACTGTGGTCCCTCAGTGTGGGGTCTCACTGTGGTCCCTCAGTGTGGGGTCTCACTGTGTCCCCTCAGTGTGGGGTCTCACTGTGTCCCCTCAGTGTGGGGTCTCACTGTGTCCCCTCAGTGTGGGGTCTCACTGTGTCCCCTCAGTGTGGGGTCTCACTGTGGCCCCTCAGTGTGGGGTCTCACTGTGTCCCCTCAGTGTGGGGTCTCACTGTGGGGTCTCACTGTGGTCCCTCAGTGTGGGGTCTCTCTGTGTCCCCTCAGTGTGGGGTCTCACTGTGGGGTCTCATTGTGGTCCCTCAGTGTGGGGTCTCTCTGTGGTCCCACAGTGTGGGGTCTCACTGTGGGGTCTCACTGTGGTCCCTCAGTGTGGGGTCTCTCTGTGTCCCCTCAGTGTGGGGTCTCACTGTGTCCCCTCAGTGTGGGGTCTCACTGTGTCCCCTCAGTGTGGGGTCTCACTGTGGTCCCTCAGTGTGGGGTCTCACTGTGTCCCCTCAGTGTGGGGTCTCACTGTGTCCCCTCAGTGTGGGGTCTCACTGTGGTCCCTCAGTGTGGGGTCTCACTGTGGCCCCTCAGTGTGGGGTCTCACTGTGTCCCCTCAGTGTGGGGTCTCACTGTGTCCCCTCAGTGTGGGGTCTCACTGTGGTCCCTCAGTGTGGGGTCTCACTGTGGCCCCTCAGTGTGGGGTCTCACTGTGGCCCCTCAGTGTGGGGTCTCACTGTGGCCCCTCAGTGTGGGGTCTCACTGTGTCCCCTCAGTGTGGGGTCTTACTGTGGTCCCTCAGTGTGGGGTCTCACTGTGTCCCCTCAGTGTGGGGTCTCACTGTGGGGTCTCACTGTGGTCCCTCAGTGTGGGGTCTCTCTGTGTCCCCTCAGTGTGGGGTCTCACTGTGGGGTCTCATTGTGGTCCCTCAGTGTGGGGTCTCTCTGTGGTCCCACAGTGTGGGGTCTCACTGTGGGGTCTCACTGTGGTCCCTCAGTGTGGGGTCTCTCTGTGTCCCCTCAGTGTGGGGTCTCACTGTGTCCCCTCAGTGTGGGGTCTCACTGTGTCCCCTCAGTGTGGGGTCTCACTGTGTCCCCTCAGTGTGGGGTCTCACTGTGGTCCCTCAGTGTGGGGTCTCACTGTGTCCCCTCAGTGTGGGGTCTCACTGTGTCCCCTCAGTGTGGGGTCTCACTGTGGTCCCTCAGTGTGGGGTCTCACTGTGGTCCCTCAGTGTGGGGTCTCACTGTGTCCCCTCAGTGTGGGGTCTCACTGTGGTCCCTCAGTGTGGGGTCTCAGTGTGGTCCCTCAGTGTGGGGTCTCAGTGTGGTCCCTCAGTGTGGGGTCTCACTGTGGTCCCTCAGTGTGGGGTCTCACTGTGTCCCCTCAGTGTGGGGTCTCACTGTGGGGTCTCACTGTGGTCCCTCAGTGTGGGGTCTCTCTGTGTCCCCTCAGTGTGGGGTCTCACTGTGGGGTCTCACTGTGGTCCCTCAGTGTGGGGTCTCTCTGTGTCCCCTCAGTGTGGGGTCTCACTGTGGTCCCTCAGTGTGGGGTCTCACTGTGGTCCCTCAGTGTGGGGTCTCACTGTGTCCCCTCAGTGTGGGGTCTCACTGTGGTCCCTCAGTGTGGGGTCTCACTGTGGGGTCTCAGTGTGGGGTCTCACTGTGGTCCCTCAGTGTGGGGTCTCTCTGTGGTCCCTCAGTGTGGGGTCTCACTGTGTCCCCTCAGTGTGGGGTATCACTGTGTCCCCTCAGTGTGGGGTCTCACTGTGGGGTCTCACTGTGGTCCCTCAGTGTGGGGTCTCACTGTGTCCCCTCAGTGTGGGGTCTCAGTGTGGGGTCTCAGTGTGGGGTCTCACTGTGGTCCCTCAGTGTGGGGTCTCAGTGTGGGGTCTCACTGTGGTCCCTCAGTGTGGGGTCTCACTGTGGTCCCTCAGTGTGGGGTCTCACTGTGTCCCCTCAGTGTGGGGTCTCACTGTGTCCCCTCAGTGTGGGGTCTCACTGTGTCCCCTCAGTGTGGGGTCTCTCTGTGGGGTCTCACTGTGGTCCCTCAGTGTGGGGTCTCACTGTGGTCCCTCAGTGTGGGGTCTCACTGTGGTCCCTCAGTGTGGGGTCTCAGTGTGGGGTCTCAGTGTGGGGTCTCACTGTGGGGTCTCAGTGTGGGGTCTCACTGTGTCCCCTCAGTGTGGGGTCTCACTGTGGTCCCTCAGTGTGGGGTCTCACTGTGGTCCCTCAGTGTGGGGTCTCACTGTGGTCCCTCAGTGTGGGGTCTCACTGTGTCCCCTCAGTGTGGGGTCTCACTGTGGTCCCTCAATGTGGGGTCTCACTGTGTCCCCTCAGTGTGGGGTCTCACTGTGTCCCCTCAGTGTGGGGTCTCACTGTGGTCCCCTCAGTGTGGGGTCTCACTGTGTCCCCTCAGTGTGGTCCCTCAGTGTGGGGTCTCACTGTGGTCCCTCAGTGTGGGGTCTCACTGTGGGGAGAAAGTGAGGTCTGCAGATGCTGGAGATCAAAGTTGAAACTTTATTGCTGGAACAGCACAGCAGGTCAGGCAGCATCCAGGGAACAGGAGATTCGACGTTTCGGGCACAGGCCCTTCTTCAGGAATGAGCAGAGAGTGTTCAGCAGGAGAAGATAAAAGGTAGGGAGGAGGGACTTGGAGGAGGGGAGTTGGAAATGTGATAGGTGGAAAGAGGTCAAGGTGAGGGTGATAGGTCGGAGTAGGATGGAGGCGGAGAGGTCAAGAAGAAGACTGCAGGTCAGGAAGGCGGTGCCGGGCTGGAAGGATCCGGCTGAGACAAGGTGGGGGGAGGGGGGATGAAGAAACTGGTGAAGTCCAAGTTCATCCCCTGCGGTTGGAGGGTTCCCAGTCGGAAGATAAGACGCTCCTCCTCCGACCGTCGGGTTGTTGTGGTTTGGCGGTGGATGAGTCCAATGACCTGCATATCCTCGGTGGAGTGGGAGGGGGAGTTGAAATGCTGTGCCACAGGTTGGTTGGGTTGGTTCGTCCGGGTGGCCCAGAGGTGCTCTCTGAATCGCTCCGCAAGTAGGCGGCCTGTCTCCCCAATATAGAGGAGGCCACACCGGCTGCAGCGGATGCAGTAGATGATGTGGGTGGAGGTGCAGGTGAATCTGTGGCGGATATGGAAGTGCAGGTGAATCTGTGGCGGATATGGAAGTGCAGGTGAATCTGTGGCACTGTGGTCTCACTGTGGTCCCTCAGTGTGGGGTCTCACTGTGGTCCCTCAGTGTGGGGTCTCACTGTGGTCCCTCAGTGTGGGGTCTCACTGTGTCCCCTCAGTGTGGGGTCTCACTGTGTCCCCTCAGTGTGGGGTCTCACTGTGTCCCCTCAGTGTGGGGTATCACTGTGGTCCCTCAGTGTGGTCCCTCAGTGTGGGGTCTCACTGTGGTCCCTCAGTGTGGGGTCTCACTGTGGTCCCTCAGTGTGGGGTCTCACTGTGGTCCCCTCAGTGTGGGGTCTCACTGTGGTCCCTCAGTGTGGGGTCTCACTGTGGTCCCTCAGTGTGCGGTCTCACTGTGGTCCCTCAGTGTGGGGTCTCACTGTGGTCCCTCAGTGTGGGGTCTCACTGTGTCCCCTCAGTGTGGGGTCTCACTGTGTCCCCTCAGTGTGGGGTATCACTGTGGTCCCTCAGTGTGGGGTCTCAGTGTGGGGTCTCACTGTGGTCCCTCAGTGTGGGGTCTCACTGTGTCCCCTCAGTGTGGGGTATCACTGTGGTCCCTCAGTGTGGGGTCTCAGTGTGGGGTCTCACTGTGTCCCCTCAGTGTGGGGTCTCACTGTGTCCCCTCAGTGTGGGGTCTCACTGTGGTCTCTCAGTGTGCGGTCTCACTGTGGTCCCTCAGTGTGGGGTCTCACTGTGGTCCCTCAGTGTGGGGTCTCACTGAGGTCCCTCAGTGTGGGGTCTCACTGTGGTCCCTCAGTGTATGGTCTCACTGTGGTCCCTCAGTGTGGGGTCTCACTGTGTCCCCTCAGTGTGGGGTCTCACTGTGGGGTCTCACTGTGGTCCCTCAGTGTGGGGTCTCACTGTGTCCCTCAGTGTGGGGTCTCGGTGAGTCGTTTGGGTCGTAGGTCTCAGTGCAGCGTTTCATTAGGGGAACTGGTATGGGGTCTTGATGTGGGATATCAGTGTGGTGTCTGTGCTGAATCTCAGCATGGGTTTCCCCGTTGGGTCTTGGTACAGTGCTCAGTGCTTGCTGAGTGGTGTGTCAGTACGAGGTCTATGTACGGAATTTGGAATGTGGTGAAGGTACTGTTACGGGTGTACCTTTCCATTAAAGGTGTCGGTACAGGGTTGGACTGTTGTTACTCATATGGACTATGAGTACTGGTTATGTGATGTTGGTACAGTTATGTAGTGTTCATACAGATGTAGGAATTGCGTTTTCCATTGGCATACGCACAGAATTTCTTCATAATATATGTTTACATAGCATTGGAGTGGGGTGGGGTGATTTACTTTTGGCCTCAGTATTGGGTCTGTATGGACCTCAGTATTGGGTCAGATTGGACCTCAGTATTGGGTCTGTATAGGGGTCAGTATAGGGTCTGTATCGGGGTCAGTATAGGATCATTTTGGGAATCACTATGGGCATCAATATATCTTCTGTACAGGATCAGAACTGAGCTCAGTATAGAATCAGTATGGACATTAGTATAGGGGTCAGTGTGGGATGTGTTTATGGTCAATGTTTTGCTTAGTCTCGGGCCAGTATTATTGACTGTTCCAACACTCTCCATACCTCACACCGGATCTAATTCATATCTGGAAAACTTTCCTCTCCTGAGTAACCACTGATCATTAGGAATACCTGGAGATGGATGAGTGAGAGATTGCCAAACTTTGGGCCTTCAGGGCTGAGTCTGTCCTGTCTTCCTCACCTGGCACATGTGGTTTTCAGCAGATCAGCAGCAGTCAGTGGTGTTCTCGGAGCCCTGAGACACTAAACAAGAACCTGAGAACCTTCCAAATACTGAACTGCCTACTCTCATATGGGACATGTTCCGACTGAGCTACCCCCTCGACCTGCTAAGCTGCCTGCTCATTGTTAGGTGTCTCTGATAGCCAATGGGAGTGGGGAGGTGATTCAGACCTGATCAGTAAGGGGCCACATCCCTGTCTTTGGCTCAGTCAGATTTGAGATAGAGTATAAACACTAGATATTTCTGCAGATGAGAATGGTTGATCAGATTGGGGCAGGTACCTGGATGGTTCCTGACGCGTTCTCACTCCTCATGTGGAGAGACTTCATATCTTCAGTGAAGCATTTTTTCCTTTGTTGATAAACATCGGAGAGCTTAGCGACGTTGTGAGACTTGTGGTCTCCAAACAGCTTGCAGATGCTGCATATGGGCATATCATCGTGTAAGCACATCTGTGAAAACAGCACAACTTGGGATAGTGAAGGAACATTGTCAGACACTGTGTGGTGCATCTCACCTTCTGGTTCACCAACACAGCCCTGAGACTCACTTAGAATCTTACATTAGAGAAGAAATTGCACATTGTGATGTCAGGAACATGCAAATTGACTGGCCTCTGATTCATTTGCAGAGTCTGAGTCTATCTGATTAGATTAGATTCCCTACAGTGTGGGAACAGGCCCTTCGGCCCAACAAGTCCACACCGACCCTCCAAAGAGTAACCCACCCAGACCCATTTCCCATATTTATCCCTGACTAACGCGCCTAACACTATGGGCAATTTAGCATGGCCAATTCACCTGACCTGCAGGCCTTGGATGGAAGCCAGAGCACCCAGAGGAAACCCATGCAGACACGGGGAGAATGTGCAAACTCCACACAGACAGTCACCCAAGGCTGGAATCGAACCTGGGTCCCTAGTGCTGTGAGGCAGCGGTGCTAACCACTGAGCCACCGTGCTGTCCCTTTGCAGGGGACGAAAATCTCAAAACCACCCCCATATTGCGCTTTGAGAGGGAGCGAGATCGAAGGCGAATATGGGAAGAGGTAGTGAAAGGGACAAGATTGAGATCAAAAAGAAAAATTGCAAGAGGTAGGAAAGTGGGGAATGAGAGGTTTGAAGCGAGAGAGAGATAGGAACTAAGGCTAAGTAAGGTGGACAGAGAAGAGAGACCAGCATCTAGGCAGATCAGAGCGTCTGAGAGACAATTACATTTCCCACAAATAAAACAAATGCAGCAGAAAGCAAGAGAGGATGGAGGTGCTGATTGAGGGGTTACAATGTTTCCATTATTTGAACGAGATGAATTTTCCAAAGCACTTTAGCCCCAGTCAAACGTAGCCCTTGATGTAAAACTTCAGTCTGTATGGTCTGCCCCTCCCTTGCTTTGTAATCCCCAGCAGTCCCATAAAACTCCAAATTATATTCCAAATTCCTACAGATTCTGGAATGGTTCCTGCAAATTGGTTAATGTCACCCCACTATTTAGGAAGGGAGAGAGAGAGAGAGAGAAAAACAGACGTGATAGCCTTACACCAGGATAGGTAAATGCTGCAGTCAATTGTAAAGGATGGGGAAAAACAGACAGTTTTTTTGATAATAATCTGGTTGGACATGCTGGGCATGGATTTGTGAATAGGAAATCACGTTTGACAAAATTGTTGGAGTTTTTGAGTTTTATTTTGTTCATTCGTGGGCATATGGGCATTTATTGTTTTCCGAGCTGCCCTTGAGAAGATGGTGGTGAGCTCCTTTCTTGAATCACTGAAGTCTGTGTGCTGGAGATACACCTACAAATGCCATTAGGGAGGGAGTTCCAGGATTTTGACTCAGCATTATGGTTAAGATCATAAGACCATAAGACATAGGGTGGAAGTAAGGCCATTCAGCCCATCGAGTCCACTCCGCCATTCAATCATGGCTGATGGGGATTTCAACTCCACTTACCCGCATTCTCCCCGTAGCCCTTAATTCCTTGTGACATCAAGAATTTATCAACCTCTGCCTTGAAGACATTTAGCATCCCGGCTTCCACTGCACTCTGCGGCAATGAATTCCACAGGCCCACCACTCTCTGGCTGAAGAAATGTCTCCGCATTTCTGTTCTGAATTTACCCCCTCTAATTCTAAGGCTGTGTCCACGGGTCCTAGTCTCCTCGCCTAACGGAAACAATTTCCTAGCGTCCACCCTTTCCAAGCCAGGTATTATCTTGTAAGTTTCTATTAGATCTCCCCTTAATCTTCTAAACTCCAATGAATACAATCCCAGGATCCTCAGCCGTTCCTCATATGTTAGACCTACCATTCCAGGGATCATCCGTGTGAATCTCCGCTGGACACGCTCCAGTGCCAGTATGTCCTTCCTGAGGTGTGAGGCCCAAAACTGGACACAGTACTCCAAATGGGGCCTAACCAGAGCTTTATAAAGTCTCAGTAGCACAACGGTGCTTTTATATTCCAACCCTCTTGAGATAAATGACAACATTGCATTCACTTTCTTAATCACGGATTCAACCTGCATGTTTACCTTTAGAGAATCCTCGACTAGCACTCTCAGATCCCTTTGTACTTTGGTGTTATGAATTTTCTCACCGTTTAGAAAGTAGTCCATGCTTGTATTCTTTTTTCCAAAGTGCAAGACCTCGCATTTGCTCACATTGAACTTCATCAGCCACTTCCTGGACCACTCTCCCAAACTGTCTAGATCCTTCTGCAGCCTCCCCACTTCCTCAGTACTACCTGCCTATCCACCTAACTTTGTATCATCGGCAAACTTCGCTAGAATGCCCCCAGTCCCTTCATCCAGATCATTAATATATAATGTGAACAGCTGCGGCCCCAACAGTGAACCCTGTGGGACACCGCTTGTCACCAGCTACCATTCCGAAAAAGAACCTCTTATCCCAACTCTCTGCTTTCTGTCAGACAGAATATGGGGAACAAAGAATTAGCTGATGAGCTACATTCATACTTTGATTCGGTGTTCACAAAGGAGGGTCCATGGATGTAGTATATTTAGAGTTTCAGAAGGCTTTTGTTAAAGTGTCTCTGGAGGCTGGTCAGTAAACATTGCCTCCTATTCCATATGCTTTAAGATACTGACATGGATTGAGGATTGTTTTCTGTCTATTAAGAACGCATGAAGGGCGTTTGCCTGAAACGTCGATTCTCCTGCTCCCCGGATGCTGCCTGACCTGCTGTGCTTTTCCAGCACCACGCTCTCGACATAAGTAGATCGATCTCATTTTGGGAGACTATGACCACAAGAATCCGGACGTGGGCCACAGCTGTGAGCATTGATTTGGAAATTTAATTAAAGGGAAGACAAGGTAGATGCAACTGGATAGATATAGGTTGGTGTTTCCCTTGGCTGTGGAGTTTGGAACTGGGGACATAATTTAAAAATGAGAGAGATGCCACTTAGGTCCGAGATAAGGACATTTTGTTTATTCAGAGGGTTGTGAATCTTCTATCACAGAAGGCTGTGGAAGCTCAGTCTGTGATTGTGTAGAAAGCAGAGATTGATTGATTTCTGATTACCAGTGGTTTACAGTGGATGTAGGGTGGCTAAAAGGCAGTGAAGTGTTTGGACAGCCATTATCGTTATGAACAGCAGGGCAGGCTCAATGGGCTGAATGGCCTACTTCCAAGCTCATCATAGAATTTATAGTCAAGGAGAAGAGTGACACAAGTTGATTCTGAGACTGGGGTCCTGGATGCAAATACAGGAAGCCACAATGGTGTGAGTTGGCTATGATAGATTGGGGGAATGTTCCTTAAAGTGATGAAGGTGACAGGGCAATGCCAAACATTCAAAGAGTGCCCAGGTGAACTGCAGTAATTATTCATTCTCCTCAGACACAAAAGTAAAATGGAAAAGGAAGCCAAATCGTGGCTTACCAGGAAAGTTAGAGATAGTGTTAGATCCAAGGAAGAGACGTATAAATCGGCCAGGAAAAGCAACTGACCTGAGGAATGGAAACGGTTTAGAATTCAGCAATGGAGGACAACGGGATTAATTAAGAAAGGGAAAATAGAGCACATGTGTAAGCTTCTGAGGAACACACAACTTTTACAGTCAGATTTTTATAGGTTTGTGAGGAGAAAGGTGTTGCTAAGGATGAATGTAGCTCTCTTACAGACAGAAATGGGAGACTTGATAATTGGGAACAAAGAAATGGCTGATAAGCTACATTCACGCTTTGATTCGGTGTTCACAAAGGAGGGCACAAATACGAGAAATGTTGGGAGCACAGCGTTTAGTGAGAGGGAGGAAGTGAAGGAAATCAGTATTCGTTGGGAAATGGAGTTGAGGAAATCTGTGGGACTGAAGGCTGATAAATCCCCAAGGCCTGATAAGCTACATCTCAGGAAGAGGCCCTAGAAATAGTGGGACGTGTCGATGGTCAACTTCCAAGATTCCATTGAACAACAGTTGCTACAGATTGGAGGATAGCAAATGCTCACTTTTAAATAGGGGAGGCAGAGAAAATCAGAAACTATAGACCAGTTCACCTGAAGTTGGTATTCTCAGTTGTATTTTGTCTCTCCCAGATTATCCAGTTGTGGAGGGACTGTTGTTGGGAATCAGAGGAGGCAAGAAGTTTCTGGTGCGACACCTTCGTTGAGTGTGTGTGAGGGTGATGGGTTGCCATTTTCTCCTCAGCTTCGTTTATGTTTGTTCAGCCTCAGCACGGGCAAGAAGTGGAAAGTTTGTGGAATTTGCCTGCAAAGCCTCTGGTCACTTTAAGGGTTGGGGAGACAGGAGGAAATGTTGCTCCCCGAAAGAAATGGCATGGACCCAGGGGGGTATATTGGGGTGGGGTGGTTTCTCGCTCGGTGTCGCCCCCTTTTCAGCTGGTGTTTGAAGTCTGCGTCCTCACCGAAACAAATTATCCAAGTCCAAAAATTTGTAGCCAACTGAATTAACCATGAAGGAAATGGACTTACTTTGGGGAAAAAGAAATGTGTGTAGTTTCTTTAAAATGGAGCTGCAACACTCACCAGATTCATGAGTTCCTCTTCATGCTTGTCACACATTTGAGTTTTCTGGCTCAGTTCCTTGTTGCAGATAATCTCCAACTCCTGCTTAAACTTGTCCAGCACATTTTCTGCAAAAATGTTTCGTTTTAAGATCCCGATCCCTTTTCCACGCAGGTAGGTGAGCTGAGAAGGGATGTTAATTAAGCAAACAACAGATCCATTAGAGCAATTGTTCTCCTGTTTATGTGAGTTTCAAGCTTGTCTTGGCTAAATTCAGTAAGTTACCTGTTCATTAGCATGTTATTGTTTGTGGGAGCTTGCTCTGTGCAAATTGGTTGCCATGCTTCCTAAATTTGAAATGAGGCGGTGCGTCAAAAGTATTTAGAGTTATAGAGATGTACAGCGTGGAAACAGACCCTTCAGTCCAACTCATCCATGCTGACCAGATATCCCAACCCAATCTAGTCCCATTTGCCAGCACTTTGCCCATATCTCTCTAAACCCTTCCTAATCATGTTCCCATCCAGATGCCTTTTAAATGCTGTAATTGTACCAGCCTTAACCACTTCCTCCGACAGCTCATTCCATACATGCACCACCCTTTGAATGAAAAGGTTGCCCCTTAGATCTCTTTTATATCTTACCCCTCTAACTCTAAACCTATGCCCTCTAGATCTGGACTCCTCAGTGCTTGGGAGCCTCCTGTGAAGCGCTTCTGTGATCTTTCCTCTGGCATTTGTAGTGGTTTGAACTACCACTACAAATGCCGGAGGAAATATCACAGAAGCGCTTCACAGGAGGCTCCCAAGCACTGAGGATGTCACCTAGACAGGGGACGAAATGTCTGCAACACAAATTCCCAGCTCGGCGAACAGAACCACAACAACGAGCACCCGAGCTACAAATCTTTGCACCAATTTTGAACTAGATCTGGACTCCCCTACCCCAGGGAAAATACTTTGCCTCTTTACCCTATCCATGCCCCTCATGATTTTAAAAACCTTTGTAATGTCATCCCTCAGCCTCCGACGCTATATAGAAAACAGCCCCAGCCTATTCAGCCTCTCCCTGTAGCTCAAACACTCCAACCCTGGCAACCACATCCTTCCGATAGGACGGAGACCAGAATTGCATGCAATATTCCAACAGTGGCCTAACCAATGTCCTGTACAGCCGCAACATGACCTCCCAACTCCTGTACTCAATACTCTGACCAATAAAGGAAAGCATACCAAATGCCTTCTTCACTATCCTATCTACCTGTGATTCCACTTTCAAGGAGCTATGAACCTGCACTCCAAGGTCTCGTTGTTCAACAACACTCCCCAGGACCTTACCATTAAGTGTATAAGTCCTGCCCTGATTTGCCTTTCCAAAATGCAGCACCTCACATTTATTTAAATTAAACTCCATCTGCCACTCCTTGGCCCATTTACCCATCTGATCAAGATCCCATTGTAATCTGAGGTAACCTTCTTCACTGTCCACGGTGTCATCTACAAACTTACAAACTATACCTTCTATGTTTACATTCAAATTATTTGTATAAATGACAAAAAGTAGAGGACCCAGTGGAGTGCCTTGTGGCACTCCACTGGTCACAGGCCTCCAGTCTGAAAAGCAACCCTCCACCACTACCCTCAATCTTCTACCTTTTGAGACAGTTCTGTATCCATATGGCTGGTTCTCCCTGTATTCCATGAGATCTAACCTTGCTAACCAGTCTACCATGAGGAACCTTGTCGAACACCTTCCTGAAGACCATATAGATCACGTCTACCGCTTTGCCTCATCAGTCCTCTTCATCACTTCTTCAAAACATTCAGTCAAGTTTGTGAGACATGATTTCCCATGTACAAAGCCATGTTGACTATCCCGAATCAGTCCTTGCCTATTCAAATACATACAAATCCTGTCCCTCATTTTCCCTCCAACAACTTGCCCACCACTGATGTCAGGCTTTAACTCCCTGCCTTTTCCTTACCACCTTCCTTAAATAATGGCACCACCTCCAGTCTTCCGCCACCTTACCTGTGACTATCGATGATACAAATATTTTAGCAAGGGGCCCAGCAATCACTTCCCTAGCTTCCCACAGAGTTCTCGGGTACACCTGATCAAGTCCTCGGGATTTATTCACCTTTTTGCATTTTAAGACATCCAGCACCACGTCCTCTGTAATCTGGACATTTTTCAAGATGTTACCATCTGTTTCCTCACATTCTATATCTTCCATGTCCTTCTTACAATAACACTGATGCAAAATACTCGCTTAGTATCTGCCCCATCTCCTGCGGCTCCACACAAAGGCCGCCTTGCTGATCTTTGAGGGTATCCTATTCTCTCCCTAGTTGCCCTTTTGTCCTTAATGTATTCTAAAATCCATTTGGATTCTCCTTACTTGCCAAAGATATCTCATGTCCCTTTTCTGCCCTCCTGATTTCTCACTTAAGTATACTCCCTTGTGTTGTTTTAAAGCATTTGGGATCATTCTGTTGTTGTTAACAGCATTATATAAATACAACTGTTCTCACCATTTGAGATCCTTCTCATGAGTGACTGGTGTATGTCTGTTGGTTTTGTTCAGAGCAAGCTACATTACATAAGGCTTTGCATTATGTTATTGCAGTGAGCTGTGTTCTAAGGTTGAACCAGTCAGTTCACAAGTCAAGCGTGTGGTGCTGGAAAAGCAGAGCAGGTCAGGCAGCATCCGGGGAGCAGGAGAATCGACGTTTTGGGCAAGCACCCTTCATCAGGAATGGGGCTCAGGACAGATGAGACTTGAACATGGGTCGCCTGGCCTAGAGAAACTACTTATCCCTGCTATGATCATTGTAAGTTAACTCATTCTGAGGTCAATTACAGGCTAATTTCAGCAACCCTCTCTTGTTCCATACGCAATGCTTTCTCTTTCGAATTGGCAATAAGTTGCATTTCTTGGTTTCTGCTTAACATCAGAAAAGCCACTTTTCAAAACAATATTCTTTTCAATCTGTACCAAGTTTTGATAGATTTATCAGCTCCAGGTTTAGTCCAAAGGCAGGTCCAGGTCCGAATGAGCTCCACTGTGGGTGGGGCAAGGAGACAGATCCAAAATCCATCTCGGCCAGAATGAGGATCAATCTGATCCACGCTGGTCATCCAACCAATCGACATGCACCCCCCACCCAACTCCAACCCCTACTCCCCCACTAAGGAGTCGGGGGCAACACTTTGGTCAGTGGTTAGCACTGCTGCCTCACAGCGCAAAGGCCCCAAGTTCGATTCCAGCCTTGGATGATTGTTGTGTGGATTTTGCACGTTCTCTGCGTGAGTTTCCTTCGGGTGCTCACGAGCTCGAAGGGCCGAATGGCTTCCTCCTGTGCCTATTTTCTATGTTTATGGTTCCTCCCATTCCACAGTTCAAAGATGTGCAGGTTAGGTGGATTGGCCATGTTGAATTGTCCATAATGTCTAGGGATGTGAAGGCTAGGTGGGTTAGTCATATTACGGGGATAGAGTAGGGGTCTGGGTTTGGGTGGGATTCTCTCCAGAGGGTTAGTGCAGACTTAGTAGGCTGAATGGCACTGTAGGGACTCTATGAAATGCGCACAGTGACTTGATCTTTCCAAGTGCTTTCAATTTATTAAGGCAAAGCATTAAAGCTAACATGTGAACCACAGTGTCAGAACTGAGCAGGTGAAATAATGTGGATTTTGAAAGCTGGAGGAGAGCTAGCTAGGGTAAGAAACAGTATGGAATATTTGGAATTGTATCTACAACTTTGCATTACTGGGTGAGTCAGGGTGGCTTTGAAGTTTCCAATCCCTGCTACAATGGTGATGGAAAATGAGACAAGATAGAGTTGGGATGACTACTCATCTTAATGACAAAATTGTGAAATAAATAGAGAGTTGAACAGAATACCAGAACAAACAAGGGTAGCAATTTTGTCAATGCTAGGGAAATGTGCTGCAAACTTTATTGTACCGTAGTTCTTATTGAGAAGCAGGAAATCTAAATTGGAGAAATATTAAAGGCCAATTTTACTTGTAAACGATATGCGTTTAACATCACAGATCAGGAAGAAAGGGAAAATGTTGATCAATACATGACTGCACTGTGACGTCAGGCTGAATCTTAATTTTGACCAAACCTGAGAGATCAGGAATTGGGTTGTTTTAGGAAAAGAGATCCTGCCATTTACTGAGGGAAAGCTATCCCTGTGCAGAAGCTCTGAGGTTATCAGTCATCAAATAGAGAATATGAAAGGCTTTGTCCGGAGGCTCACTGAAGATGTTACTTGGTATGGTGACGAAACGTCTGAAAGTGAACCTTGCAGCTCAGCGAGCAAACCTACATTCAATATTAATGCAAGGACAGTCAAGACCTTATACTGAGAGTAAACAAGCCCAGCATAATGGGAAAAGTAAAGTATTTCCATATGAGGCAGAATAAAGATCAAGGCTAGATGACAGGATTTAAATGTTGTGGAGGATGCCTGGTGAATGGAAAGGAAAGATATCCAGCATAGAGAAAGCAGTGCTTTAACTGGAAGAAGCTAAATCACTTTGTTTTCAAGGAAGAGAAGCAAGTCTTTAAAACCGGCTGCTGGAGAGATAACAGATGATGCTGATGACTCACTCTACACTATACACCAAGGTGGTATTGTTAGATCTGGATTGTGACTGTTAAAGGTGATGACTGCAGAAGGAGAGTATGATGTGTCAGACAGACACTGGTGATTCCTGTAACATCGTGAGCATCCCAGACCTTACAACGTGGTGCAAAATGGTGACCCAGGAATGGAAACATGGAAGATAAGGTTGAGGTTTATCTGATGGAATAATAGTCACCCCAGGGGGACAAGTGAAACTGAGATTCTGGATCAGTGGTGCTGGAAGAGCACAGCAATTCAGGCAGCATCCGAGGACAGGCAAAATCGACGTTTCGGGCAAAAGCCCTTCATCAGGAATAAAGGCAGAGAGCCTGAAGCATGGAGAGATAAGCTAGAGGAGGGTGGGGGTGGGAGAGAGTGGCATAGAGTACAATAGGTCAGTGGGGAAGGAGATGAAGGTGATAGGTCAGGGAGGAGAGGGTGGAGTGGATAGGTGGAAAAGGAGCTGGGCAGGTCGGACAAGTCCGGACAGGTCAGGGGATCGAGTTTCTGGAGGTTAGAAGCTAGGATGAGGTGGGGGAAGGGGAAATGAGGAAACTGTTAAAATCCTCATTGATGCCCTGTGGTTGAAGTGTTCCGAGGCGGAAGATGAGGCGTTCTTCCTCCAGGCGTCTGGTGGTGAGGGAGCGGCGGTGGAGGAGGCCCAGCACCTCCATATCCTCGGCAGAGTGGGAGGGGGAGTTGAAATGTTGAGCCACTGGGCGATGTGGTTGATTGGTGCGGGTGTCTCGGAGATGTTCCCTAAAGCGCTCTGCTAGGAGGCGTCCAGTCTCCCCAATGTAGAGGAGACCGCATCGGGAGCAACGGATACAATAGATGATATTAGTGGATGTGCAGGTAAAACTTTGATGGATGTGGAAAGCTCCTTTGGGGCCTTGGATGGAGGTGAGGGAGGAGGTGTGGGCGCAGGTTTTACAGTTCCTGCGGTGGCAGGGGAAAGTGCCAGGATGGGAGGGTGGGTCGTAGGGGGGCGTGGACCTGACCAGGTAGTCACGGAGGGAACGGTCTTTGCGGAAGGCGGAGAGGGGTGGGGAGGGAAATATATCCCTGGTGGTGGGGTCTGTTTGGAGGTGGCGGAAATGTCGGCGGATGATTTGGTTTATGCGAAGGTTGGTAGGGTGGAAGGTGAGCACCAGGGGCGTTCTGTCCTTGTTGCGGTTGGAGGGGTTGGGTCTGAGGGCGGAGGTGCGGGATGTGGATGAGATGCGTTGGAGGGCATCTTTAACCACGTGGGAAGGGAAATTGCGGTCTCTAAAGAAGGAGGCCATCTGGTGTGTTCTATGGTGGAACCGCTCCTCCTGGGAGCAGATACGGCGGAGGCGGAGGAATTGGGAATACGGGATGGCATTTTTGCAAGAGGTAGGGTGGGAAGAGGTGTAATCCAGGTAGCTGTGGGAGTCGGTGGGTTTGTAGAAGATGTCAGTGTCAAGTCGGTCGTCACTGATGGAGATGGAGAGGTCCAGGAAGGGGAGGGAGGTGTCAGAGATGGTCCAGGTAAATTTAAGGTCAGGGTGGAATGTGTTGGTGAAGTTGATGAATTGCTCAACCTCCTCGCGGGAGCACGAGGTGGCGCCAATGCAGTCATCAATGTAGCGGAGGAAGAGGTGGGGAGTGGTGCCGGTGTAATTACGGAAGATCAACTGCTCTACGTAGCCAACAAAGAGACAGGCATAGCTGGGGCCCATACGTGTGCCCATGGCTACCCCTTTGGTCTGGAGGAAGTGGGAGGATTCAAAGGAGAAATTGTTAAGGGTGAGGACCAGTTCGGCCAAACGAATGAGAGTGTCGGTGGAGGGGTACTGTTGGGAACGTCTGGAGAGGAAAAAACGGAGGGCTTGGAGGCTCTGGTCATGGCGGATGGAGGTGTAGAGGGATTGGATATCCATGGTGAAGATGAGGTGTTGGGGGCCGGGGAAACGGAAGTCTTGGAGGAGGTGGAGGGCGTGGGTGGTGTCTCGAACGTATGTGGGGAGTTCCTGGACTAGGGGGGATAGGACAGTGTCGAGGTAGTGAAACTGAGAGCCCAGTGCACTGGGAAGAATGAAGACCTCAGTTCCAGACAGTGGACATTAAACAAAATCCACTCACCTCAACTGAAGAAAGTTAAAGCTTGAATTAATAACCGCAAATGTCCCAGCATTTTGCAGGGCACCAAACAATTTATTATTGGACATATCATAGAAGATCACAGAAATGTTTTTACAGGTTAGCTGATGCCTAGCTGATGAATATAGTACACAATCCAGCACAAGAACAGGACCCACTGGCCAGCAAACCACTTATTGCCCTTACACCGTTTCTGTTCACCTCCCACTAACGTGTCTACCATGATACCCCTTAAATGTTGCTAACATGCCTGCTTCCAGCACCTCCATTGGCAGAGCATTCCAGATGCTGACTACCCTCTGGGTGAAAGATTTTCCCCACACCTCCCCCTCTCACTTTGAACTGCGCCCACCCTGGGTAAAAAAGCCTGCGACTGTCCACCCTACCTGTGCCTCACCTAATTTTGTAGAGCTCTGACAGATCGTCCCCTCACCCCCTGCCTTTTCAGTGAAAACAATTCGGAGTTTGTCCAACCTCCGTTCATAGCTAAAACCCCCTCCAGACTAAGCAACATCCTGGTAAAACTTCTCTGGAACCTCTGCAAAGCATCTTTCTGGTCGTGAGGCGACCAGAATATTCCAAATATGGCCTCACTAAAGTTTTATACAGCTATAACATAACTCGCCAACTGTTATATTCGGCCAATGAAGGGAAGGGTGCAGTATGACCACCTTATCCACCTGTGTTGGCCCTTTCAGGGACCTATGGACCTCTATGCCCAGATCCATCTGTACATCTGCCATTTATTGTAGTGGTTGAGTGTGAGAGCAATTCAATAATTGCCAAGGAGAGTCCCTGTTGCTCTCCAGTCCAATCTGAAGACAAAAACATAGGAGTGAGAAAAGAAGGGAGTAATTGCAAAGGTGACAACTCGTGCAGAATGGATTCGAACCATAGTAATGGACTGCAGTAAGGCTTTGAAGAGATCTCAACATGCCATGCCAACTATTGAAAGAAATTTTGCTAAGCACGCCAAGGGTAAAGGCCATTATCACTGGGCATGTGAAGGCTGGTTACTGTTGAGTGAAGTTGGATGGGAGGAACAGCTTTCTAATGACATACTGAATGCCAATCAGGTAATTGTGCAAGCTGCTCGGCATTTCTACTGCGTCAGAAGGGGATCAATGCAGAGTATGAGACAGTCAGCGATTTTGCTGGAGTGGACGCTATCATGGCTGATCTCCTGACTAAATGGATGGGGAAATATACTTGAGGAAACCATCGCAGACCGCAGACAGAATCTAATATAACTGCTGGAGAGAGCTTGATAAACCTGAGGCTGGACAAGAAAAAGATCCAACTGAAAAGATGCAAATAAGCAAACAATAACATCACAAGAAATCCAGAAGTTGATTGGTTAGTAGCTGCTATTAGCGAGTGTGTGTAAAGTGCTGGAATTTGGAAAAACTAATGTAAAATTTTTTGAACAATCTAAAATATCTACTGTTATAAAAGAAACTAATATTCCATCATTCATTTATTCTTAAATGGTGAGTTTTATTGGATATTTAAGGTTTACTTATCCCATAAGTGGTAGTGAGATGAAATAGTAATTTAATTATAATGAAATAACTAATTAGTTAAGGCACAGGAAAAAAAGCATGGCAGATGGTGTGAATGTAGAAGCTCTTGGATGGTGATGTGATTCAGGGTAAATCCGTCCGGTGTAATGAAATAACTCCAGAGGTCAGTATCCCATCACCAAGTCACCCTTTATTTACATTTGGAGAACCTTTGACATTGATCCTGCTCCCTCAGAGTGAACAGATCCTCTGACACTCCTGTTTACATGTCAGCCAGGGCTCCCTGATTGGACCGGGTTAATAGCCCCAATCAGGGAACTCCTATTCTATGTGGTCCATCTGGCTGCCCTTGGTGCAATCGCTACAGTAAGAGTCTGTGACTCCTGGAACTTTGGTTCAGGATTTGAGTTGGAGATCCAGCTGCAGACACTGCAACACTTCAAGAAGTGGTGAACATCACCTGGACACTGCCTCAGGAGGCAGTCACATCTGATTTGGTCAGTGCTCCGCTTCAGGAAGGTGTGATTGTGAGTGAGGAAAGTGTGGAGGCACATCAAGTAGAAGGAGGAGAAACTCAGCATTTGCAATGGTAAGGCAGAGGTGGGTACTGCAGATGCTGGAGATTAGAGTAACAGGCCCTTCAGCCCAACAAGTCCACACTGACCCTCCGAAGAGCAACCCACCCAGACCCATTCCCCTACACTTACCCCTTCACCTAATGCTACGGGCAATTTAGCATGGCCAATTGACCTAACCTGAACATTTTTGGGCTGTGGGAGGAAACCGGAGCACCCGGAGGAAACCCACGCAGACAGGGAGAGAATGTGCAAAATCCACACAGACAGTTGCTTGAGGCGGGAATTGAACCCGGGTCTCTGGCGCTGTGAGGCAGTAGTGCTAACCACTGTGCCACCGTGCCGGCCGAAGAGTCAAGATTAGAGTGGTGCTGGAAAAGCATAGCAGATCAGGCAGCATCTGAGGAGCAGGAAAATCGACATTTCAGGCAAAAGTCCTTCATCAGAAATTATGAAAGTTCCTGATGAAGGGCTGTTGCCTGAAACGTCAATTTTCCTGCTCCTCGGATGCTGCCTGATCTGCTGTGCTTTTCCAGCACCATCCTAATCTTGATTTGCAATTGTAAAACTGGTTCAAGGCTTGGATGAAAGGAGTGGTTGAGGGGTGGATTACAAACTGACCACAGCACCATGGCACAGGAAGTTATTCAAGTGGTGCATTAATAGGAACGTGGTGCTGTTAGGGAACAATATAGTCAGGGAGATCAACACAGTTGTCTGCAGCTGAGGGCAAGAGTTGTCAGTACAGTGTTATCGTTTGGAACATCTACTGTGGGCTGGAGAGGAATTTGCAGTGGGAGGGGTCTGTGGTCCATGGAGACTAATGACATAAATACAACTAGGAAAGAGGATTTACTGAGGAAGAAAGAGCAGCTTGGGCTAAATTGAAAAGCAGAGGCCCAAAGATAATATGCTTGGATTACTCCATGAGCCGCCTGCGAATTGAAATTGGTAAATTAGATTAATAAACTGACTGAGGGTTTCAAAGATTGATGGGCAATAAACAGATTTCAATTCATGGGACACTTGTACCAATACTGGGAAAAGTGGGAACTGTACTGTTGGGACAGCATTGATCTGAACCACACTGGGATTATTGCTCTGGTGAGTTGGAAAGCCAGTGTCATGCTGGTATAGCCAAGTGGGACAAAGAGCTTTAAGCTAAATGCTGGCGACGTGAGATCAAACTTGCAATGAATAAAGAAAACGAAGGAAAAGAACTAAGTAGAAAAATTATGATCAGAGTGTGGCAGGACGTGACAGAGCTATTCAACCTAGGAGTGCATGAGTATTTAAGAGTACATAACATTTTAGATGTTAGCAGCAAGGAAAATATGGAGGAGTAGCTCTGTTAATCAACGATGACATTGGAAGTATAGAATTGATTTATTTATTTCTGACACTGAGCTATCGAATCAGTTTGGGTGGAGACAAGAAATAGTAAAGGTAAGAATTCACTCGTCATGTGGTTTATGTACCCTTTAACAATAATCTCGCTGTATAATGAGGCATAACAGAAGAAATAATGGAGGCTTATGAGAAAGATACGGTGATGATTTTAGGAGATTTTAAACTATGATGGGTGAATGAATAATCTTGGCAAAGGTGACATGGGCAATGAGTTTTAGTATTTTCAGGATAGTTTCTTAACACCTCATATTCTAGATCCAAACAGTGAGCAGGCTATACTAGATTTGGCAACGTGCAATTAAAACTGTTGATCTCATTGTGAAAGTGCCCCAAGGAAACAGTGATCATAATTGAACTTAATATCACATTTTACTTTGAGGAAGAGAAGAATGAATTGAAAACTAATATTTCAAACTTAAATACGGGCAATTATGAGGACATGGCAACAGACTGAAGTGCACCTGGAAAATTAACTTACAGGATAGGTCAGCGGAAATACAGTGGTAGATATTTAAGGAGATATTTCAGAATACTCAGAAAAGGGTACAGAATAATGAGAAATATCACTACTGGCAAATGAATGAGGTTAAAGTTAGTATTAAATTGAGAGAAAAGATGTATAATTCCACAAGATGGTCGAAGGTCAGAAGATCGGGCAGAATAATTTTGTAAGTTAGCTCGCTGAGCTGGAAGGTTTGCTTTCAGACGTTTCGTCACTGATGTTACCTCATCAACCTGAGCTCCAAATCTTCTCAAAGATTGGACAGAATATCAAGGTCAGTAAAAAATGACTTAAGATTAATAAAGAAAGCTAGCTAGAAATGTGAAAACACATGTCAAGAGTTTCTGCAGATACTTAGAAGCAAAAAGTAAGTAAATGAGTGTCTTCTGGAGAAAGTGTGTTGGGGAATTAAATAGGAAAATAGGAAAAACCAGTGGATAAATTTTTGAGTCTGTCTTTACTGTAGAGAATAGAAACGGTTAATAATTATAAATAAGGAGGTGAGAAGGAGGGAGGAGCTTCAAGCGATTACGATCACCAGGGTAAGGGCACTGCAAATATTATTAGGACTGAAAATCGACCAGTCCACAGGACTGATTCTGGGTTGGTGAAATAAATAGCTGCTGAAATTATAGTTTTTAATTGGCATTGGTTCTAATTTTCCAAAAATTCCTGAGGTTCTGAAAAACTCCAGTAAGATTGGAAAACAGCAGATGTAATGTCTCTGATCAAGAAAGAGATCAGACAAGAAGCAAGCAACTAGATCCTGCTAGCTTCCCATCCATCATGAAAAAAAGACTGGAATTTATTATTAAGGTGGTTAGAGCAGGAGACATAGAAAATCTCTGTGCAATCAGGCAATGTTGATATGGTTTTGTGGAAGGGAAACAGTATTTCATTAACTTACTGGAGCCCTTTGAAACAGCAACGATCAGAACAGATAAAGGGGAAAGTGAGGGCTGCAGATGCTGGAGATCAGAGTCAGGAGTGTGTTGCTGGAAAAGTTTTTGCCCAAAACAGTCGATTCTCCTGCTCCTCGGATGCTGCCTGACCTGCTGTGCTTTTCCAGCAACACTCTCTCGACAGATTAAGGGCAGCCTGTTGCACTGTATGTCAGATTTCCAAAAGGCTTTTGATGATATGCCTTATTAAATGCTACTACACAAAATTACAGCTTGTAGCGCGGGGAGGCAAGAAAAGGAGACCAAAACTACATCACACTCTCGGTATGGTCCCACCAATTAACCTGCGCAACTATAGCAACACATTCCAGTTTTTATTTTCCATTCGCCTTGCACCAAATGCCAACATTCCCTCTGAATGACTTATGAACTGCTGTACCTGCATGTTGTGGGCTTTATGTACCCGGACAGAGTTCCCATCATAGCATGTTCTGAAGGAATTGCCAAGGAAATTGAACTCTCCTCGCAGCTCCTAGAGAAAGAACATTATCCCTTCATTGAGCAGATTTCAGACGAATAGCCAACAATGTGCACATGGGTCCTTCGAAGATCCGATCACTTTAAAGTTGAAAGTGATCCGATTGGGCACTCGGTGGTTCCATGGTTAGTTCTGCTTCGGGGACCTGAGTTTGATTCCAGCCGTGGGAGAGCAGAGCATGCACATACTCCCCATGTCCGTGTGGGTTTCCTCCCATAGTCCAAAGATGTCCAGGTTCGGTGGATTGGCCATGCTGAATTGACCAGGGATGTGCAGGCTGAGTAGATCAGCCTGTGGGCAACACAGGATTACGGGGATAGAGTATGGGAGTGGGTCCGCATGGGATGCTCTTTGGAGGGTCAGTGTGGACTCGATGGGCTAAATGGCCTTCTTCCATACTGTCGGGATTCTATGATTATGTATGCAATGTGTGTGTAGAGACTGAAAAACGTGGGAAGACTGATATCATGAATGATAATTTTCTTTGTCAACAATGGCTTTTACCTGCAAATGACAATTTTTGCGATTTATTTTAAAAGGTTATTTTATGAAGAGGACAATGGGTTAGAGAAATGCATTTGGAAGTACAGTGTGCCTTATCATAGTCATGTCACCTTTTGTTGTAAACGCTTTCAGTTTAAGAGAAGCAATTAAAACCCACACATAAACCAACCTTCATCAGATAACAGTTAAACTCTAATTGACGTCGTAAGCTCAAAGATGAAGCCTTTTAGCATTAAAACCGAATGGTGTTATTTTGAGTGTTACATAGTTCAATAGGCCGAAACAGTCAACTTGATCAACAGCCCCATTACCTTTCTGCTCCCTCTTTGTGTAGGTGCTCTGTTAGAACCGTACACAAATATATTAGATGGACAGCAGCAATTTTCCAAGGTTACATCAACACCTGTTCCTATGGCTACAACCTCCTCCAAAGAGAAGGAGAGGGAGGCACATAAACCCAATGGATAATGTTCTTGCCCCTTTTGAATGACTATGAGTCATAGAGACATAGAAATATACAGCACGGAAACAGACCCTTCAGTCCAACCAGAAATCTCAACATGATCAATTCCCATTTGCCAGCACTTGGCCCATATCCCTCCAAACCCTTCCTGTATACCCATCCAGATGCCTATTAAAGGTTATAATTGTACCAGCATCCACCACTTCCTCTGGTTACTCATTCCAAACACGCACCACGCTTTGTTTGAAAAAGTTGCCCCTTAGGTCCCTTCTAAATCTTGCCCCCCTCACCCTAAAGTTACGCCTGGTAGTTCTGGACTCCCCCACCCCAGGGAAAAGACCTTGTCTATTTACCCTGCTCCCATAGCTTTCATATCTTTTCTAAAGTATGGAGCCCAGAACTGGATAAAGTTCTTCAGTTGAAACTGAATTAGTGTTTTATATAAGTTCATTATAACTTCCTTGACTGTGGGCTGTATGCCCCTATTAATAAAACCTATTCACTGATTACATCCAGATGTCTCCTTCTGCACACTCTTTGAAGTTGTTCTCTTCATTTTATAATGTCCCTTTCCCTGTCCTCATCTTCGCTGTTTGTTTGGAAAATATTTTAAATTTGCTTTGCTACTGACCCTTCTTCATAATTTTGAGTGCTGCAATAAAATTTCCTTAATCTCAACTGCTCAAACAAGAATCATTTCAGCTTCTGTTGCCTCTCCAAATAACTGAAGCCCTAGTTCCTTAGTACCATTTTCCTAACTCTCCTCTGCACCCTTGGCTCTCTTCCTAAGGTGGAGTGCACAGACATGGACTCCAACAAAGGCCAAACCTGTGATTTCCAATGGGTGAGCACCGGTTTACTTTTGGCAAACTCAAGAATCCTGTCAGGACGTTGGAACAAAATGAAGCGATTCACACAGTTAAGGCTGCTCCACCATTCTGGACCATGGCTGGTCATCTACCTTGATGCCATTTTCCAGTGCTGTCCCTCGCTGTGGTGATTATCTCAAAATCTGTTGATCCCTATCTTGAGATTGTTCATTTGAATCATTGGAGTATCTTTTTAGCAGCTTTATCAGCTTACTCTGCCGCCTTCACTGATTTGCGTTTGCACAAATCTTTCTGTGCCTGCGCCCCCTTTACGAATTTATCGTTTTAGCTCCTGCGACCTTTAAGGACTTAACCACTCCAAAATGTATCACAAACACTCCCCTAAACGTCATCCACAAAATGGCTGCCTGTTTCACCAATCTCTCTCTGTCATTCTGAAGACTCTCCGTATCCGCCTCACCTTTCCTATATCCCCATTGTACTTCCACTCTGGATGCTAAGTGCCAATTGTCTAATTATGTATATTAAGATATACCAGATAATAGAAGCTTTTCTGACAACACTTAACTTGAAACAATGAGGGGGGCAGAGCCCCCAAGCTTTAACGATCATTTTAAGAACAACAATCTATTCCTACTTTTCTACACATGGGACAAAAGAAGTGACCGTTCACGTGGGTGCAGTTCTGAGAGAAGAGGGTTGCCTCGATGCATTGTTTGCAGTAATTATGACCGCAGGGCAGTTCGAGCACGGGTGGGGTATACAGCTCCAGGCACACAGGGCATGACAGTTCCTTGGCCAGTGCTTCATGGGCGATGTTCATGACGGTGAGCAGTCAGACGCCCGCTGAGAAACGCATTGTCCTGGGATCCCTCGGAATCCTGCTGAGACGCCCGGGGTACTGTCACAAAAATAAAAGAAAACAAATTCAACCCAAGAGCCCAAGCCCCCAGTTGATAAGGAGATGATGCCACAATACACATTCTGTGTGGTTCGGATCGTGATCTCACAAAAGGGGTCCCCTTTGAAACGACGCAGCTGTTACAGTTCCATTCCAGATTGTAGACGTCATAATTCAACAATACAAGCTCAGGCCACCAGAAAGTTCACATTTTATGAGCTAAGTGCTGTCCATTTCGCTACCACCATGGCACAACAGGAGGACATTCAGCCCCTCAAATCCATACTGACTCCCCATGGAACAAAGTAGGTGAGCAGGAGGCTGGAGGAGCACAGCAAGGCAGGCAGCATCAGGAGGCTGAGGGAACACAGCAAGCCAGGCAGCATCAGGAGGCTGAGGGAACGCAGCAAGGCAGGCAGCATCAGGAGGCTGAGGGAACACAGCAAGGCAGGCAGCATCAGGAGGCTGGGAGAACACAGCAAGGCAGGCAGCATCAGGAGGCTGAGGGAACACAGCAAGGCAGGCCGCATCAGGAGGCTGGGGGAACACAGCAAGGCAGGCAGCATCAGGAGGCTGGGGGAACACAGCAAGGCAGGCAGCATCAGGAGGCTGAGGGAACACAGCAAGCCAGGCAGCATCAGGAGGCTGAGGGAATACAGCAAGGCAGGCCGCATCAGGAGGCTGGGGGAATACAGCAAGGCAGGCAGCATCAGGAGGCTGGGGGAACACAGCAAGGCAGGCAGCATCAGGAGGCTGGGGGAACACAGCAAGGCAGTCAGCATCAGGAGGCTGGGAGAACACAGCAAGCCAGGTGGCATCAGGAGGGAGAGGGAACACAGCAAGGCAGGCAGCATCAGGAGGCTGAGGGAACACAGCAAGGCAGGCTGCATCAGGAGGCTGGGGGAATACAGCAAGGCAGGTGGCATCAGGAGGGAGAGGGAACACAGCAAGGCAGGCAGCATCAGGAGGCTGGGGGAACACAGCAAGGCAGGCTGCATCAGGAGGCTGGGGGAACACAGCAAGGCAGTCAGCATCAGGAGGCTGGGAGAACACAGCAAGCCAGGTGGCATCAGGAGGGAGAGGGAACACAGCAAGGCAGGCAGCATCAGGAGGCTGGGGGAACACAGCAAGACAGGCTGCATCAGGAGGCTGTGGGAACACAGCAAGGCAGGCAGCATCAGGAGGCTGGGGGAACACAGCAAGGCAGGCAGCATGAGGAGGCTGGGGGATCACAGCAAGGCAGGCAGCATCAGGAGACTGGGGGAACACAGCAAGGCAGGCAGCATCAGGAGGCTGGGGGAACACAGCAAGGCAGGCAGCATCAGGAGGCTGGGGGAACACAGCAAGCCAGGCAGCATCAGGAGGTGCAGAAGTTGATGTTTCAGGTGTAATCCTTCTTCAGTCCTGAAGAAGGGTTACACCTAAAATGTTGACTTCTGCACATCCTGATGCTGCCTGGCTTGCTGTGTTCTTTCAGCCTCCTGCCTGTCTACTTTGGATTCCAGCATCTGCAGTTTTTCAGTCTCTCTCCATTGAAGAGTGTAGCCACTCCCAGATTCCTGCTTTCCCACTTGCAGCGCTTGCCAATATATTCTTCACAAGTGTTGATCCAATTTTCTTTCAGAATAATTAATCCACTCATTTACATCACCTTTGTAGGCAGCAAGTTCCAGGTGTTTCAGTCAAAAATGTTCTTGCTCACAACCCCCATCCCTCCTTCAGCCCCGCTCTAAGGCCCAGCACCAACAAGGAATGAAAGCAGCCTGACCGTGTCTACATGGTTAATCTGGTGCACTTCTGTCAGATTTCCCAGAAATCTCTTTTGCTCTTAGGGGAACATCCCTTATTTCTCCAACTCAATCCACATTCCTGGTTCCTGGAACTATTCAAAAGGGGGAATTGGACTAATACTCAGGGATATGGGGAAAATGTAATGGAGTGGGACCAGCTGAGATTGCTCTTTGAAAGAGCCAGTGCATCCCGAGGTAGTGCACTTTCGAGAGGCATTTGATAAAGAGCAATATAATAGACTTACGTAAAGGGTCAGTGATGCTTTGGATTTTTTTATTCACTCGGTGGGATATGGGCATCGCTGGCTGGCATTTATTTCCCATCCCTAGTTGCCCTTGAGAGGGTGGTGGTGAGCTGCCTTCTTGAACCGCTGCAGTCCACTTGTGCTGGGTTGACCCACAATGCCCTTCGGGAGGATTTCGACCCCGTGACCATGAAAGAATGGTGATACATTGCCAAGTTTGGATGGTGAATGGCTTGGAGGGGAGCTTGCAGGGGGTGGTGTTCCCATGTATCTGCTGCCCTTGTCCTTCTAGGTGGGTGTGGCCTTGGGTTTGGAATGTGCTACCTAAGGATGTTTGGTGAATGTCTGTAGTGCTTCTCGTAGATAGTACACACTGCTGCTGTTTGAGCATCGGTGGAGGGGGGAGTGGATACTTATGGACGCAGTGCCAATCAGGCCGGTTGCTTTATAGTGGATGGTGTCAAGCTTCTCGAGTGTTGTTGGGACTGGACTCATCCAGGCCAGTGGGGAGTATTCCATCCCACTCGTGACTTGTGCTCTGTAGTTGGTGCACAGGCTTTGGGGAGTCAGGAGGTGTGTTACATGCCTCAATATTCCTGCTTATCTGACCTGTTCTTGCAGCCACTTTGTTTATATGGAGAGTCCGATTGAGCTTCCAATCAATGGTATCTCCCAGGATGTTGATAGTGGGAGAATTCAATGATGGAAACACCATTGAATGTCAAGGGTTGGTGGTTAGATTGTCTCTTATTGGTTGCCTAGCATTTGTTTGGTGTGAATGTTACTTGATGCTTGTCAGCTCAAGCCTGTATATTGTCCAGATCTTGGTGCATTTGGACACCGACTGCTTCAGTATCTGAGGAGTTGCGAATGGTGATGAACACTGAGCAATCATTGGCGAACATCCCCACTTCTGACCTTATGATATAGGGAAGGTCTTTGGTGAGGCAGCTGAAGTTGGTTGGGCCTAGGACACTACCCTGAGGGACTCCTGCAGAGATGCCCTGGAACTGAGATGACTGACCTGCAAAAACCACAACCATCTTCCTTTGTGCCAGGTATATATCCAACCACTAGAGAGTTTGTCCTTTGATACCAGTTGATTCCAGTTTTGCCAGGGCTTCTTGATGCCACAGTCGGTTGAATGCAGCCTTGATGGCAAGGGCTGTCGCTCTCATCCCATTTGGAACTGTCTAGAACAGAAAGATATAGTAGTGGTCAAGTAGTTTGCAGCCCGGATACAGTAATTAGGTTACAGCTATTGCCCTCTTTCATACCTGTTAATGACACGCACTTGAACCATCCTGAAGAAGGGGTTACACCTGAAACGTCGACCTCTCCACCTCCGACGCTGCCTGGCTTGCTGTGTTCTTCCAGCCTCCTGCCTTGTCTCCCAGTGACCCATACTTTGGCAAACAAGGCATAACTTCAAAGTTTGCAAATGACACAAAACCTGCCAACATGAGAAACTTAGTCGCAGACTTCAGGAGGATACAAACAGACGGCTAAAATGGGTAGACACATGGCCAATGAAATTTCATGCAAAGAACGTGTGAAGTTATGCACTTTGGAAAGGAAGTAAGGAAAAATAACGTGGTCTCAATTATATAATTCTAAAGGGTGTAGGAACAAGAGAACTCCAGTTTCTGGTGAGAAACCTTTGAAGGTGGAGAGTGGGTTGAGAACATTGTCAAACTACCTGTTGGATCCTTGGCTATGTAAATAGAGGTACAGAGTGTAACATTAAAAAAGTTCTGGTGAACTTTTATAAATCACTGGTTAGGTGCCAGCTGGAGATCTGCGCCCGATCGTAGGCAACAGACGTAAAGGAAGAACATCAAGATCTTGGACAGAGTACAAAGAATGATTCCAGGAATGAGGGACTGTGGGTTTTGAGAATAATCTGAGATTATTCTCCTTTAAGGTGGAGAAAGTTCAGAAGGGATCAGTAGAGATTTCCAAATCGTGAGCCATTTTGATAGAATAGATTATGAAAAATGGAGTAACACAATGGGGGGGCGGGGGTTGAGAAGAAATTGCTTAATGCCAAAAATGATTCCGATGTGAAATGCACTGTCGAAAAGGAATTGGATAAGTCCTTGAAAAAAAAGAGACACTTGTAGGCTTTTGGGTGGGAGCAAGGGAGTAGCAATTGGCATGGGGCATATTTTAATTAAAAGTGGTCATGGGTTTTGATGCTATTTTCTAGTTTCTACCTTAAATTTTAAGAAGTAGTAAATGTTTTCCTTTCAAGGTCACCTGATTGCCTCAGCAGGTGAATATCTGGTCAAAATTACAAAAAAAAACAGTAATTCAGATCAAAACAGCTGGGAAACATAGAGCATTTTACAATTATAAATTGTAGTAAATTGCAAAATATGTGGTTGTAGCTTTCCATTGATAGATTGCAATGTGGTTATTCCTGGACAATATTCTTTTCGAACAGTGATTAAAGTGCAGCCACTGTTCTGAGTTTCAACTTGAAAAGGTCTTTTGCAGCAACTAAAACAGAAGCCCTGAACAAAAGTCAGACTCTGTAATGTAGAGGATATTGAGAAGATATCTTTATGCCAGACAGAAAGCCTTCTTCAGCTTGCTGAACAATTCTGCCATTACCTGTTCCTAACTGATGCCAAATGGTTTGGTAGTAATAGCGTTGGATCTGGTTGGCTAGGCCAGTCAGCAGGTGAGGGGTAAGTTTCGGTTTCACATCTCATCCAGAATTGGAAACTTCCTCCACAGGTCAGATCATAAAGAGACTGGGAAGGAGGAGGTGGTGACGTTGGCTTAAGCGGTGGCAGAGTGGAAGCTGGTTTGCTCGGAACAGCAGGCAAAGATCAGGGGGACCAAAACAGGGACTCTCTGGACTTAAGGTGGATTCCAACCTCTTTTCAGGAATGGGACTCATTGCATATGCCTGTTGTATTCCTGATGGGGTTGATAATCTTGGGAGCAGTTTTAAAAGGGTCAAAAGAACCTTTAGGGTTACAAACACAAGGCTTCCATTAGAATTGTTGGTCTTTAGTGCGCAGAGACTTATATATCTACAGCACCATCACTACCTCAGTGAGTCCAGAACCACTTCCCAATCGATCATATACATTTGAAGTGTCATTACAGTTGTAGGAAACACAGCAAGTGTAATTGAGCATTCAATTCCTTCGTCCAAATCGTGAATGTATATTGTAAACAGCTGGGGTCAAAGCACTGAACCCTATGGCACCCGACTCGTCACTGCCTGTCATTCTGAAAGGGCCTGTTTATTCCAACTCTGCTTCCTGGCTTCCAACCAGTTCTGTATCCAAGTCAATATATTAGAAAGGTCACTGGACTCAAAATATTAACTCTGTTTTCTCTCCACAGATACTGCCAAACCCGCTGGGTTTCGCCAGCAATTTTTGCTTTTATGACAAACACATAGCTCTCTGGTTTTTCCAACCACCTTTCTGCTCTCTGGGATGTTGAATTTAATTATCAATCAAAACTATGCTCTTTTATTTGTATATGAAAGGGAACAATTCCAGAGTAGCAATGTCACCGAATTAATATTCCGGCAATATGGAACTGGGTGTTGTGGATGTGAGAGCTCCTGACTCACCATGTGAGAAGTTGACAGGGTATTTGACGCACACACACCATCGCAGCAGCCTCAATGCTGTTAACATTATAGCACAGCACCACCTCATCGTGTAGCCCCAGCTGTGGTCAGGATTGGGACTACAAGTATAGGGACAGGGGGAGACATTCAGTCCATCAAACCTGCTCCACCATTTAATACAATCAGAACTAATCGAACACTTCAAATGCCTTTTCCACACTATCCCATTCCCCTTTACACCACCGATAATCTGACATCTATCAATTTCTACTTGAAACATATTTAAAGACTGAGTTTCCACAGGAATAGACAAAGATTACCCCCCTCACCCCAACACAACAAACACTCATTACCGCCCTCCCCACAACACAACAAACAGTCATTACCCCCCTCACCCCCAACACAACAAACTCTCATTACCCCCTCCCTCCAACACAACAAACACTCATTATCCCCCTCCCTCCCAACACAACAATAACTCATTACCCTCCTCCCCCAACACAACAAACACTCATTACCCCCTCCCCACAATACGACAAACACACATTACCTCCTCCCCCCAACACAACAAACACTCATTACCCCCTCACCCCAATACGACAAACACACATTACCTCCTCCCCCCAACACAACAAACACTCATTACCCCCTCACTCCAACACGACAAACACTCATTACCCCCATCACCCCAACACAACAAACACACATTACCCCTCCTCACCAAACACGACAAACAATCAATATCCCCTCCTCCCAACACGACAAACACACATTACCCCCCTCACCAAACACGACAAACAATCAACACCCTCTCCCCCCAACACGACAAACACACATTACCCCCCTTACCATAACACAACACTCATTACTCCCCTCACCCCCAACACAACAAACACTCATTACCCGCCTTCCCCCAATGCGACAGACACTCATTAACCCCCTCACCCCCAACACAACAAACACTCATTACCCCCCTCACCCCCCAACAAGACAAACACTCATTGCCTCCTCCCCTCAACATGACAAAAACTCATTACCCCCCTCACCCCCAACACAACCAACACATTATCCCCCTCCCCCAAACACAACAAACACTCATTAACCCCCTCACCCTCAACACAACAAACACTCATTACCCCCCTTCCCCCAAAACAACAAACACTCATTACCCCTCTCTTCCCAACACAACAAACACTCATTACCCCCCTCGCCCCAACACAACAAACACTCATTACCCTCTCACCCCAACATGACAAACACTCATTACCCCCCTCACCCCCAACACAACAAACACTCATTACCCCCCTCCCCCCCAACACGACAAACACTCATTACCCCACTTCCCCCAACACAACAAACACTCATTACCCCCCTCACCCCCAACACAACCAACACTCATTACCCCCCTCCCCCGAACGCGACAAACACTCATTAACCCCCTCACCCCCAACACAACAAACACTCATTACCCCCCAACACGACAAACACTCATTGCCCGCTCCCCTCAACACGACAAACACTCATTTCCCCCCTCACCCCCAACACAACAAACACTCTTTATCCCCTTCCCTCCCATTACGACAAACACCCATTACCCCCCTTCCACCAACACAACAAACACTCATTATGCCCTTCCCCCAACACAACAAACACTCATTACCCCCCTCTCCCCAAAACAATAAACACTCATTACCCCACTCACCCCAACACGACAAATACTCATTACCATCCTCCAACACAACAAACACTCACTACCCCCCTCCCACAACACAACAAATATTCATTACACCCTCCCCCAACACAACAAACACTCACTACCCCCCTCCCACAACACAACAAATATTCATTACACCCTCCCCCAACACAACAAACACTCATTACCCCCTCCCCCAACACAACAAACACTCATTATTCCCCTCCCTTCCAACACAACAAACACTCATTACTACCCTCCCCCCAACACAACAAACACTCATTACGCCCTACTGCCCAACACAACAAACACTCATTACCCCCCTTCCCCCAAAACAACAAACACTCATTATCCCACTCTTACCAATATGACAAAAACTCATTACCCCCTCCCCCCAACACGACAAAAACTCATTACCCCCCTACCCCTACACGATAAACACTCATTACCCCCCAACACGACAAACACTCATTACCCCCTCCCCCCAACATGACAAACACTCATTGCCCCCTCCCCCAACGCGACAAACACTCATTACCCCCTCCCCCCAACATGACAAACACTCATTGCCCCCTCCCCCAACGCGACAAACACTCATTACCCCCTCCCCCCAACATGACAAACACTCATTGCCCCCTCCCCCTACGCGACAAACACTCATTACCCCCTCCCCCCAACATGACAAACACTCATTGCCCCCTCCCCCAACGCGACAAACACTCATTACCCCCATCTCCCACAAAACAATAAACACTCATTACCCCACTCACCCCAACACGACAAATACTCATTACCACCCCCCAACACAACAAACACTCACTACCCCCCTCCCACAACACAACAAATATTCATTACCCCCTCCCCCAACACGACAAACACTCATTGCCCCCTCCCCCCAACACGACAAACACTCATTACACCCCTCCCTCCCAACACAACAAACACTCATTGCCCCCTCCCCCCAACACGACAAACACTCATTACACCCCTCCCTCCCAACACAACAAACACTCATTACCCCCCTCACCCCCAACACAACAAACACTCATTATCCCCCTCCCTCCCATTACGACAAACACCCATTACCCCCCTTCCCCCCAACACAACAAACACTCATTACCTCCCTTTCCCCCAAAACAATAAACACTCATTACCCCACTCACCCCAACACGACAAATACTCATTACCACCCCCCAACACAACAAACACTCACTACCCCCCTCCCACAACACAACAAATATTCATTACCCCCTCCCCCAAAACGACAAACACTCATTACCCCCCCTCACCCCCAACACAACAAACACTCATTACCCCCTCCTCCAACACAACAAACCCTCATTATTCCCCTCCCGTCCAACACAACAAACACTCATTACCCCCCTCCCCCAACACAACAAACACTCATTACGCCCTTCTGCCCAACACAACAAACACTCATTACCCCCCTTCCCCCAAAACAACAAACACTCATTACCCCACTCTTCCCAATATGACAAAAACTCATTACTCCCTTCCCCCAACATGACAAACACTCATTACCCCCCTCCCCCAACACAACACAACAAACAATCATTATCCCCCTACCCCGACATGACAAACACTCATTACCCCCCAACACGACAAACCCTCATTACCCCTCCCCCCAACACGACAAACACTCACTACCCCCCTCACACCAACACAACAAACACTCATTACCCCCCTCACCCCAACACAACAAACACTCACAACCCCCCCCAACACAACAAATACTCATTACCACCCTCCCCCCCAACACGACAAACACTCATTAACCCCTCCCCCAAAACGACAAACACTCATTACCCCCCTCACCCCCAACACAACAAACACTCATTACCCCCCTCACCCCCAACACAACAAACACTCATTAACCCCTCACCCCAACATGACAAACACTCATTCCCCCCTCCAACAACAAACACTCACTACGCCCCTCACCCCAACACAACAAACAGTCATTACCCCCCTTTCCCCCAAAACAATAAACACTCATTACCCCACTCACCCCAACACGACAATTATTCCCCTCCCTCCCAACACAACAAACATTCATTACTCCCCTCCCCCAACACGACAAACACTCATTACCCCCCTCACCCCCAACACAACAAACACTCATTACCCCCCCTCACCCCCAACACAACAAACACTCATTAACCCCTCACCCCAACATGACAAACACTCATTACCCCCCCTCACCCCCAACACAACAAACACTCATTACCCCACTCTTCCCAATATGACAAAAACTCATTACTCCCTCCCCCCAACACGACAAACACTCATTACCCCCCTCCCCCAACCCAACACAACAAGCACTCATTATCCCCCTTCCCCAACACGACAAACACTCATTACCCCCCTCCCCCTAACATGACAAACACTCATTACCCCCTCCCCCCAACACAACAAACACTCATTACCCCCCTTCCCCCAACACAACAAATGCTCATTAACCCCCTCACCCCCAACACAACAAACACTCATTACCCGCCTCCACTCAACGTGACAAACACTCATTAATCCCCTCACCTCCAACACGACAAACACTCATTGCCCCCTCCCCTCAACACGACAAACACTCATTACCCCCCTCATCCCCAACACAACAAACACTCATTATCCCCCTCCCTCCGATCACAACAAACACTCATTACCCCCCTTCCCCCAACACAACAAACACTCATTACGCCCTTCCCCCAACACAACAAACACTCATTACCCCCCTTTCCCCCAAAACAACAAACACTCATTACCCCACTCACACCAACACGACAAATACTCATTACCCCTCTCCCTCCAACACAACAAACACTCACTACCCCCTCCCACAACACAACAAATACTCATTACCCCTCCCCCCAACACTACAAACACTCATTGCCCCCTCCCCCCAACACGACAAACACTCATTACCCCCCTCACCCGCAACATAACAAACACTCATTATTCCCCTCCCTCCCAACACAACAAACACTCATTACCCCCTCCCCCAAACACGACAAACACTCATTACCCCCCTCAACCCTAACACAACAAACACTCATTATGCCCTTCCCCCCAAAACAACAAACACTCATTACCCCACTCTTCCCAATACGACAAAAACTCATTACCCCCTCCCCCCAATACGACAAACATTCATTACCCCCTCCCCCAACACAACAAACACTCATTACCCCCTACCCTACACGACAAACACTCATTACCCCACAACACGACGAACACTCATTACCGCCTCCCCCTAACACGACAAATACTCATTACCCCCTCCCCCCAATGCGACAAACACTCATTAACCCCCTCACCCCCAACACAACAAACACTCATTACCCCACAATACGACAAACACTCATTGCCCCCTCCCCTCAACATGACAAACACTCATTACCCCCCTCACCCCAAACACAACAAACACTCTTTAACCCCTTCCCTCCCATTACGACAAACACCCATTACCCCCCTTCCACCAACACAACAAACACTCATTATGCCCTTCCCCCAACACAACAAACACTCATTAGCCCCCTCTCCCCCAAAACAATAAACACTCATTACCCCACTCACCCCAACACAACAAACACTCACTACCCCCCTCCCACAACACAACAAATATTCATTACCCACTCCCCCAACACGACAAACACTCATTGCCCCCTCCCCCAACACGACAAACACTCATTACCCCCCTCACCCCCAACACAACAAACACTCATTACACCCTCCCCCAACACAACAAACACTCATTACCCCCTCCCCCAACATAACAAACACTCATTATTCCCCTCCCTCCCAACACAACAAACACTCATTACTCCCCTCCCCCCAACACAACAAACACTCATTACGCCCTACTGCCCAACACAACAAACACTCATTACCCCCCTTCCCCGAAAAAAACAATCACTCATTATCCCACTCTTACCAATATGACAAAAACTCATTACCCCCTCCCCCCAACACGACAAAAACTCATTACCCCTCTACCCCTACACGACAAACACTCATTACCCCCCAACACGACAAACACTCATTACCCCCTCCCCCCAACATGACAAACACTCATTGCCCCTTCCCCCAACGCGACAAACACTCATTAACCCCCTCACCCCCAACACAACAAACACTCATTACCCCGCTCCCCCCCAACACGACAAACACTCATTACCCCCCTCACCCCCAACACGACAAACACTCATTATCCCCCTCCCTCCCATTACGACAAACACCCATTACCCCCCTTCCACCAACACAACAAACACTCATTATGCCCTTCCCCCAAACACAACAAACACTCATTACCCCACTCTTCCCAATATGACAAAAACTCATTACTCCCTTTCCCCAACATGACAAACACTCATTACCCCCCTCCCCCAACCCAACACAACAAACATTCATTATCCCCTACCCCTACACGACAAACACTCATTACCCCCCAACACGACAAACACTCATTACCCCCTCCCCCTAACATGACAAACACTCATTACCCCCTCCCCCCAACACGACAAACACTCATTACCCCCTACCCAACACGACAAACACACATTACCCCACTTACCCCAACACAACAAACACTCACTACCCCCCTCCCCCAACACAACAAATACTCATTACCCCTCCCCCCAACATGACAAACACACATTACACCCCTCACCCCAACACAACAAACACACATTACCCCCTCCACCCAACGCGACAAACACTCATTAACCCCCTCACCCCCAACACGACAAATACTCATTAACCCCTCCCCCTAACACGACAAACACTAATTACCCCCCTCACCCCAACACAATAAACACTCATTACCCTCCTCCCCCCCAACACAACAAACAACCATTACTCCCCTCCCCCAACACGACAAACACTCATTAACCCCCTCACCCCCAACACAACAAACACTCATTACCCCCCTCACCCCCAACATGACAAACACTCATTACCCCCTCCAACAACAAACACTCACTACCCCCCTCACCCCAACACAACAAACACTTATTACCCCACTCACCCCAACACGACAAATACTAATTATTCCCCTCCCTCCCAACACAACAAACATTCACTACCCCCCTCCCACAACACAACAAATATTCATTACCCCCTCCCCCAACACGACACTCATTGCCCCCTCCCCCCAACACGACAAACACTCATTACCCCCCCTCACCCCTAACACAACAAACACTCATTACGCCCTTCTGCCCAACACAACAAACACACATTACCCCCCTTCCCCCCAAAAAACAAACACTCATTACCCCACTCTTCCCAATATGACAAAAACTCATTACTCCCTCCCCCCAACACGACAAACACTCATTGCCCCCCCCAACCCAACACAACAAACACTCATTATCCCCCTTCCACAACATGACAAACACTCATTACCCCCTCTCCCCAACACGACAAACACTCATAACCCTCCTACCCCCAACACAACAAACACTCATTACCCCCCTTCCCCCAACACAACAAATACTCATTACCCCCCTCACCCCCAACACAACAAACACTCATTACCCGCCTCCACTCAACGTGACAAACACTCATTAATCCCCTCACCTCCAACACGACAAACACTCATTGCCCCCTCCCCTCAACACGACAAACACTCATTACCCCCCTCATCCCCAACACAACAAACACTCATTATCCCCCTCCCTCCGATCACAACAAACACTCATTATCCCCCTTCCCCCAACACAACAAACACTCATTACGCCCTTCCCCCAACACAACAAACACTCATTACCCCCCTTTCCCCCAAAACAACAAACGCTCATCACCCCACTCACACCAACACGACAAATACACATTACCCCTCTCCCTCCAACACAACAAACACTCACTACCCCCTCCCACAACACAACAAATACTCATTACCCCTCCCCCCAACACTACAAACACTCATTGCCCCCTCCCCCAACACGACAAACACTCATTACCCCCCTCACCCGCAACACAACAAACACTCATTACCCCCTCCCCCAAACACGACAAACACTCATTACCCCCCTCACCCCTAACACAACAAACACTCATTATCCCCTCCCCCCCAATACGACAAAAACTCATTACCCCCTCCCCCCAACACATCAAACACTCATTACCCACTCACCCAACACAACAAACACTATTTACCCCGCTCACCCCAACACAACAAACACTCATTAACCCGCAACACGACGAACACTCATTACCGCCTCCCCCTAACACGACAAACACTCAATACCCCCTCCCCCCAACACAACAAACACTCATTACCCACTCCCCCCAACACAACAAACACTCATTACCCCACTCCCCCCAACACAACAAACACTCATTACCCCACTTCCACCAACACAATAAACACACATTACCCCACTCTTCCCAATATGACAAAAACTCATAACCCCTCCCCCCAACACGACAAACACTCATTACCCCTCCCCCAACACAACAAACACTCATTACTACCCTACCCCTACACGACAAACACTCATTACCCCCCAACACGACAAACACTCATTACCCCCTCCCCCTAACATGACAAACACTCGTTACCCCCTCCCCCCAACACGACAAACACTCATTAACCACTCCCCCAACACAACAAACACTCATTACCCCCCTTACACCAAAAACAACAAAACTCACTACCCCCCTCCCCCACACAACAAATACTCATTACCCCTCCCCCCAACACGACAAACACACATTACCCCCTCCACCCAACGCGACAAACACTCATTAACCCCCTCACCCCCAACACGACAAATACTCATTAACCCCTCCCCCTAACACGACAAACACTCATTAACCCCCTCACCCCAACACAATAAACACTCATTACCCTCCTCCCCCCAACACAACAAACACTCATTACTCCCCTCCCCCAACACGACAAACACTCATTACCCCCCTCACCCCCAACACAACAAACACTCATTACCCCCCCTCACCCCCAACACAACAAACACTCATTAACCCCTCACCCCAACATGACAAACACTCATTACCCCCTCCAACAACAAACACTCACTACCCCCCTCACCCCAACACAACAAACACTCATTACCCCCCTCACCCCAACACAACAATCACTCACTACCCCCCTCCCCCAACACAATAAACAACCATTACCACCCTCCCCCCAACATGACAAACACTCATTAACCCCTCCCCCAACACGACAAACACTCATTACCCCCCTCACACCCAACACAACAAACACTCATTAGCCCCCTCACCCCCAACACAACAAACACTCATTACCCCCCTCACCCCCAACACAACAAACACTCATTAACCCCTCACCCCAACATGACAAACACTCATTACCCCCTCCAACAACAAACACTCACTACCCCCCTCACCCCAACACAACAAACACTCATTACCCCCCTCACCCCAACACAACAATCACTCACTACCCCCCTCCCCCAACACAACAAACACTCACTACCTCCCTCCCCCAACACAATAAACAACCATTACCACCCTCCCCCCAACACGACAAACACTCATTAACCCCTCCCCCAACACGACAAACACTCATTACCCCCCTCACACCCAACACAACAAACACTCATTACCCCCCTCACCCCCAACACAACAAACACTCATTAACCCCTCACCCCAACATGACAAACACTCATTACCCCCTCCAACAACAAACACTCACTACGCCCCCCTCCCCAACACAACAAATACTCATTACCACCCTCACCCCCAACACAACAAACACTCATTAACCCCCTCACCCCCAACACGGCAAACACTCATTATCCCCCTCTCCCCAACACGACAAACACTCATTAAACCCTCCCCCCAACACAATAAACACTCATTACCCTCCTCCCCCCAACACAACAAACACTCATTACCCCCCTCACCCCCAACACAACAAACACTCATTAACCCCTCACCCCAACATGACAAACACTCATTACCCCCTCCAACAACAAACACTCACTACCCCCCTCACCCCAACACAACAAACACTCATTACCCCCCTCACCCCAACACAACAAACACTCACTACCCCCCTCCCCAACACAACAAATACTCATTACCACCCTCACCCCCAACACAACAAACACTCATTAACCCCCTCACCCCCAACACGGCAAACACTCATTACCCCCCTCTCCCCAACACGACAAACACTCATTAAACCCTCCCCCCAACACGACAAACACTCATTACCCCTCTCACCCCCAACACAACAAACACTCATTACCCCCCTCACCCCCAACACGACAAACACTCATTACCCCCTCCCCCAACAAACACTCACTACCCCCCCTCACACCAACACAACAAACACTTACTACCCCCCTCCCCCAACATAACAAATACTCATTAACCCCCACCCCACAACACGACAAACACTCATTACCCCCCTTCCCCCAACACGACAAACACTCATTGCCTCCCTCCCCTCAACACGACAAAAACTCATTACCCCCCTCACCCCCAACACAACAAACACTCATTAACCCCCTCACCCCCAACACAACAAACACTCATTAACCCCCTCACCCCCAACACAATAAACACTCATTACCCCCCTTCCCCCAAAACAACAAACACTCATTACCCATCTCTTCCCAACACAACAGACACTCATTACCCCCTCACCCCAACATGACAAACACTTATTACCCCTCCACCAACACGACAAACAATCATTGCCCCCCTCACCCCCAACACAACAAACACACATTACCCGCCTCTTCCCAATGCGACAAACACTCATTAACCCCCTCACCCCCAAAACAACAAACACTCATTACCCCTCTCCCCCTCAACACAACAAACACTCATTACCCCCTTCACCCCCAACACAACCAACACTCATTACCCGCCTCCCCCCAACACGACAAACACTCATTAACCCCCTCACGCCCAACACAACAAACACTCATTTCCCCCTCACCCCCAACACAACAAACACTCATTGCTCCCTCCCCTCAACACGACAAACACTCATTATCCCCCTCACCCCCTTCATGACAAACACTTATTACCCCTCCCCCTACACGACAAACACTCATTACCCCCCTCACCCCCAACACAACAAACACTCATTACCCCCCTCACCCCAACACGACAAACACACATGACTCCTCCTCACCCAACACGACAAACTATCAATACCCCCTCCCCCCAACGCGACAAACACTCATTAACCCCCTCACCCCCAACACGACAAATACTCATTAACCCCTCCCCCTAACACGACAAACACTCATTACCCCCCTCACCCCAACACAATAAACACTCATTACCCTCCTCCCAACAACACAACAAACACTCATTACTCCCCTCCCCCAACAAGACAAACACTCATTACCCCCCTCACCCCCAACACAACAAACACTCATTACCCCCCCTCACCCCCAACACAACAAACACTCATTACCCCCCCTCACCCCCAACACAACAAACACTCATTAACCCCTCACCCCAACATGACAAACAGTCATTACCCCCTCCAACAACAAACACTCACTACCCCCCTCACCCCAACACAACAAACACTCATTACCCCCCTCACCCCAACACAACAATCACTCACTACCCCCCTCCCCCAACACAACAAACACTCACTACCTCCCTCCCCCAACACAATAAACAACCATTACCACCCTCCCCCCAACACGACAAACACTCATTAACCCCTCCCCCAACACGACAAACACTCATTACCCCCCTCACACCCAACACAACAAACACTCATTACCCCCCTCACCCCCAACACAACAAACACTCATTAACCCCTCACCCCAACATGACAAACACTCATTACCCCCTCCAACAACAAACACTCACTACCCCCCTCACCCCAACACAACAAACACTCATTACCCCCCTCACCCCAACACAACAAACACTCACTACCCCCCTCCCCAACATAACAAATACTCATTACCACCCTCACCCCCAACACAACAAACACTCATTAACCCCCTCACCCCCAACACGGCAAACACTCATTACCCCCCTCTCCCCAACACGACAAACACTCATTAAACCCTCCCCCCAACACAATAAATACTCATTACCCTCCTCCCCCCAACACAACAAACACTCATTAACCCCCTCACCCCCAACACGGCAAACACTCATTACCCCTCTCACCCCCAACACAACAAACACTCATTACCCCCCTCACCCCCAACACGACAAACACTCATTACCCCCTCCCCCAACAAACACTCACTACCCCCCCTCACACCAACACAACAAACACTCACTACCCCCCTCCCCCAACATAACAAATACTCATTAACCCCCACCCCACAACACGACAAACACTCATTACCCCCCTTCCCCCAACACGACAAACACTCATTGCCTCCCTCCCCTCAACACGACAAAAACTCATTACCCCCCTCACCGCCATCACAACAAACACTCATTACCCCCCTTCCCCCAAAACAACAAACACTCATTACCCATCTCTTCCCAACACAACAGACACTCATTACCCCCTCACCCCAACATGACAAACACTTATTACCCCTCCCCCAACACGACAAACACTCATTGCCCCCCTCACCCCCAACACAACAAACACACATTACCCGCCTCTTCCCAATGCGACAAACACTCATTAACCCCCTCACCCCCAAAACAACAAACACTCATTACCCCTCTCCCCCTCAACACAACAAACACTCATTACCCCATTCCCCAACACAACAAACACTCATTACCCCCTTCACCCCCAACACAACCAACACTCATTACCCGCCTCCCCCCAACACGACAAACACTCATTAACCCCCTCACGCCCAACACAACAAACACTCATTACCCCTCTCCCCCTCAACACAACAAACACTCATTACCCCATTCCCCAACACAACAAACACTCATTACCCCCTTCACCCCCAACACAACCAACACTCATTACCCGCCTCCCCCCAACACGACAAACACTCATTAACCCCCTCACGCCCAACACAACAAACACTCATTTCCCCCTCACCCCCAACACAACAAACACTCATTGCCCCCTCCCCTCAACACGACAAACACTCATTATCCCCCTCACCCCCTTCATGACAAACACTGATTACCCCTCCCCTACACGACAAACACTCATTACCCCCCTCACCCCCAACACAACAAACACTCATTACCCCCCTCACCCCAACACGACAAACACACATGACTCCTCCTCACCCAACACGACAAACAATCAATACCCCCTCCCCCCAACATGACAAACACACATTACCCCCCTCACCCCAACACAACAAACACTCATTACCCCCCTCACCCCCAACACAACAAACACTCATTAACCCCTCACCCCAACATGACAAACACTCATTACCCCCTCCAACAACAAACACTCACTACCCCCCTCACCCCAACACAACAAACACTCATTACCCCCCTCACCCCAACACAACAAACACTCACTACCCCCCTCCCCAACATAACAAATACTCATTACCACCCTCACCCCCAACACAACAAACACTCATTAACCCCCTCACCCCCAACACGGCAAACACTCATTACCCCCCTCTCCCCAACACGACAAACACTCATTAAACCCTCCCCCCAACACAATAAATACTCATTACCCTCCTCCCCCCAACACAACAAACACTCACTACCCCCCTCCCCCAACACAACAAATACTCATTACCACCCTCACCCCCAACACAACAAACACTCATTAACCCCCTCACCCCCAACACGGCAAACACTCATTACCCCCTCCCCCAACAAACACTCACTACCCCCCCTCACACCAACACAACAAACACTCACTACCCCCCTCCCCCAACATAACAAATACTCATTAACCCCCACCCCACAACACGACAAACACTCATTACCCCCCTTCCCCCAACACGACAAACACTCATTGCCTCCCTCCCCTCAACACGACAAAAACTCATTACCCCCCTCACCCCCAACACAACAAACACTCATTAACCCCCTCACCCCCAACACAACAAACACTCATTAACCCCCTCACCCCCAACACAATAAACACTCATTACCCCCCTTCCCCCAAAACAACAAACACTCATTACCCATCTCTTCCCAACACAACAGACACTCATTACCCCCTCACCCCAACATGACAAACACTTATTACCCCTCCCCCAACACGACAAACACTCATTGCCCCCCTCACCCCCAACACAACAAACACACATTACCCGCCTCTTCCCAATGCGACAAACACTCATTAACCCCCTCACACCCAAAACAACAAACACTCATTACCCCTCTCCCCCTCAACACAACAAACACTCATTACCCCATTCCCCAACACAACAAACACTCATTACCCCCTTCACCCCCAACACAACCAACACTCATTACCCGCCTCCCCCCAACACGACAAACACTCATTAACCCCCTCACGCCCAACACAACAAACACTCATTACCCCTCTCCCCCTCAACACAACAAACACTCATTACCCCATTCCGCAACACAACAAACACTCATTACCCCCTTCACCCCCAACACAACCAACACTCATTACCCGCCTCCCCCCAACACAACAAACACTCATTAACCCCCTCATGCCCAACACAACAAACACTCATTTCCCCCTCACCCCCAACACAACAAACACTCATTGCCCCCTCCCCTCAACACGACAAACACTCATTATCCCCCTCACCCCCTTCATGACAAACACTTATTACCCCTCCCCCTACACGACAAACACTCATTACCCCCCTCACCCCCAACACAACAAACACTCATTACCCCCCTCACGACAAACACACATGACTCCTCCTCACCCAACACGACAAACTATCAATACCCCCTCCCCCCAACATGACAAACACACATTACCCCCCTCACCCCAACACAACAAACACTCATTACCCCCCTCACCCCCAACACAACAAACACACATTACCCGCCTCCCCCCAATGCGACAAACACTCATTAACCCCCTCACACCCAAAACAAAAAACACTCATTACCCCCCTCACCCCCAACATGACAAACACTCATGAGCCCCTTCCCAAACACAACAAACACTCATTACCCCCCTCACCTCCAACACAACCAACACTCATTACCCGCCTACTCCCAACGCGACAAACACTCATTAACCCCCTCCCCCCAACACGACAAACACTCATTGCCCCCTCCCCTCAACATGACAAACACTCATTACCCCCCTCACCCCCAACACAACAAACACTCATTATGCCCTTCCCCCAACACAACAAACACTCATTACCCCCTCACCCCCAACACAACAAACACTCATTACCCCCCTCCCACAACAAAACAAATACTCATTACCCCCTCCCCCAACACGACAAACACTCATTATCCCCCTTCCCCCAAAACAACAAACACTCATTACCCCACTCTTCCCAATATGACAAAAACTCTTTACACCCTCCCCCAACACAACAAACACTCATTACCCCCCTCCCCCAACACGACAAACACTCATTACCCCCTCTCCCCAACATGATAAACACTCATTGCCCGCCTCCCCCCAACGCGACAAACACTCATTAACCCCCTCACCCCCAACACAACAAACACTCATTACACCCCTCCCACCCAACACAAACACTCATTACTCCCCTCACCCCCAACACAACAAACACTCATTACCCCCCTCCCCCCCAACATGACAAACACTCATTGCCTCCTCCCCTCAACATGACAAACACTCATTACCCCCCTCACCCCCAACACGACAAACACTCATTGCCTCCTCCCCTCAACACGACAAACACTCATTACCCCCCTCACCCCCAACACAACAAACACTCATTATCCTCCTCCCTCCCATCACAACAAACACTCATTACCCCCCTCCCACAACACAACAAATACTCATTACCCCTCCCCCCACATGACAAATACTCATTACCCCCCCCAACACAACAAACACTCACCACACCCCCCCACAACACAACAAATACTCATTAGCCCCTCCCCCAACACAACAAACACTCATTATCCCCTCACCCCAACACAACAAACACTCATTATTCCCTTTCCCCCCAACACAACAAACACTCATTACACCCATTCCCTCAACACAACAAATACTCATTACCCCCTCCCCCCAACACATCAAACACTCATTACCCACTCACCCAACACAACAAACACTCATTACCCCGCTCACCCCAACACAACAAACACTCATTACCCCTCTCCCCAATACGACAAATACTCATTACCCCCTCCCCCCAACACGACAAACACTCATTACACCCCTCCGCCCAACACAACAAACACTCATTACCCCCTCTCCCCAACACAACAAACACTCATTACCCCCCCAACATGACAAACACTCATTAGCCCCCTCCCCCCAACACGACAAACACTCATTACCCCCTCCCCCAACACAACAAATACTCATTACCCCCTCCCCCCAACACGACAAACACTCATTAACCCTCTCACCCCCAACACGACAAACACTCATTACCCCCCTCCCCCAAACACGACAAACACCCATTAACCCCTCCCTCTAACACGACAAACACTCATTACCCCCCTCACCCCAACACAATAAACACTCTTTACCCTCCTCCCCCCCAACACAACAAACACTCATTACTCCCCTCCCCCAACACGACAAACACTCATTACCCTCCTCCCCCCAACACAACAAACACTCATTACTCCCATCCCCCAACATGACAAACACACATTACCCACTCCGCCAACGAACACTCACTACCCCCCTCACCCCAACACAGCAAACACTCATTAGCCCCCTCACCCCAACACAACAAACACTCACTACCCCCATCCCCCAACACAACAAATACTCATTACCCCCCCAACATGACAAACATGCATTAACCCCTCCCCCAACACGACAAACATTCATTACCACCCTCACCCCCAACACAACAAACACTCATTAACCCCCTCACCCCCAACACGGCAAACACTCATTACCCCCCTCTCACCAACACGACAAACACTCGTTAACCCCTACCTCCAGCACGACAAACACTCATTACCCCCCTCTCCCCAACACGACAAACACTCGTTAATCCCTCCCCTCAGCACGACATACACTCATTACCCCACTCACCCCCAACACAACAAACACTCATTAACCCCCTCTCCCCAACACGACAAACACTCATTACCCCCTCCCCCAACAATCACTCACTACCCCCCTCACCCCAACACAACACTCACTACCCCCCTACCCCAACATAACAAATACTCATTACGCCCCTCCCCCCCAACACGACAAACACTCATTAACCCCATCACCACCAACACAACAAACACTCATTATCCCCCTCCCTCCCATCACAACAAACACTCATTACCCCCTCACCCCCAACACAACAAACACTCATTACGCCCTTCTGCCCAACACAACAAACACTCATTACCCCCCTTCCCCCAAAACAACAAACACTCATTACCCCACTCTTCCCAATATGACAAAAACTCATTACTCCCTTCCCCCAACATGACAAACACTCATTACCCCCCTCCCCCAACCCAACACAACAAACACTCATTATCCCCCTACCCCTACACGACAAACACTCATTACCCCCCAACACAACAAACACTCATTACCCCCTCCCACTAACATGACAAACACTCATTATCCCCTCCCCCCAACACGACAAACACTCATTACCCACTCCCCCCAACACAACAAACATTCATTACTCCCTACCCAACACGACAAACACACATTACCCCCCTTACCCCAACACAACAAACACTCACTACCCCCCTCCCCAACACAACAAATACTCATTAACCCTCCCCCCAACACGACAAACACACATTACACCCCTCACCCCAACACAACAAACACACATTACCCCCTCCACCCAACGTGACAAACACTCATTAACCCCCTCACCCCCAACACGACAAATATTCATTAACCCCTCCCCTAACACGACAAAAACTCATTACCCCCCTCACCCCAACACAACAAACACTCATTACCCCCCTCACCCCCAATACAACAAACACTCATTACTCCCCTCCCCCAACACGACAAACACTCATTACCCCCCTCACCCCCAACACAACAAACACTCATTACCCCCCTCACCCCCAACACAACAAACACTCATTAATCCCTCACCCCAACATGACAAACACTCACTACCCCCCTCACCCCAACACAACAAACACTCATTACCCCCCTCACCCCAACACAACAAACACTCACTACCCCCCTCCCCCAACACAACAAATACTCATTACCCACCTCACCCCCAACACACCAAACACTCATTACCCCTCTCACCCCCAACACAACAAACACTCATTAACCCCTCACCCCAACATGACAAACACTCATTACCCACTCCAACAACAAACACTCACTACCCCCCTCACCCCAACACAAACAACACTCATTACACCCCTTTCCCCCAAAACAATAAACACTCATTACCCCACTCACCCCAACACGACAAATACTCATTACCACCCCCCAACACAACAAACACTCACTACCCCCCTCCCACAACACAACAAATATTCATTACCCCCTCCCCCAACATGACAAACACTCATTGCCCCCTCCCCCCAACACGACAAACACTCATTACCCCCCCTCACCCCCAACACAACACTCATTATTCCCCTCCCTCCCAACACAACAAACACTCATTACGCCCTTCTGCCCAACACAACAAACACTCATTACCCCCTTCCCCCCAAACAACAAACACTCATTACCCCACTCTTCCCAATATGACAAAAACTCATTACTCCCTCCCCCCAACACGACAAACACTCATTACCCCCCTCCCCCAACCCAACACAACAAACACTCATTATCCCCCTTCCCCAACACGACAAACACTCATGACCCCCTCCCCCTAACATGACAAACACTCATAACGCCCTCCCCCCAACACGACAAACTCTCATTAACCCCTCCCCCCAGCACGACAAACACTCATTACCCCCCTCCCCCCAGCACGACAAACACTCATTACCCCCCTCACCCCCAACACAACAAACACTCATTACCCCCCTCTCCCCAACACGACAAACACTCATTACCCCCTCCCCCAACAATCACTCACTACCCCCCTCACCCCAACACAACAAACACTCATTACCCCCCTCACACCAACACAACAAACACTCACTACCCCCCTACCCCAACATAACAAATACTCATTACGCCCCTCCCCCGCAACACGACAAACACTCATTAACCCCATCACCCCCAACACAACAAACACTCATTATCCCCCGCCCTCCCATCACAACAAACACTCATTACCCCCTCACCCCCAACACAACAAACACTCATTATTCCCCTCCCTCCCAACACAACAAACACTCATTAGCCCCTTCCCCCAAAACAACAAACACTCATTACCCCACTCTTCCCAATATGACAAAAACTCATTACTCCCTTCCCCCAACATGACAAACACTCATTACCCCCCTCCCCCAACCCAACACAACAAACACTCATTATCCCACTACCCCTACACGACAAACACTCCTTACCACCCAACACAACAAACTCTCATTACCCCCTCCCACAAACATGACAAACACTCATTATCCCCTCCCCCCAACACGACAAACACTCATTACCCACTCCCCCCAACACAACAAACACTCATTACCCCCTACCCAACACGACAAACACACATTACCCCCCTTACCCCAACACAACAAACACTCACTACCCCCCTCCCCCAATACAACAAATACTCATTACCCCTCCCCCCAACACGACAAACACACGTTACACCCCTCACCCCAACACAACAAACACACATTACCCCCTCCATCCAACGCGACAAACACTCATTAACCCCCTCACCCCCAACACGACAAATACTCATCAACCCCTCCCCCTAACACGACAAACACTCATTACCCCCCTCACCCCAACACAATAAACACTCATTACCCTCCTCCGCCCCAACACAACAAACACTCATTAAGCCCTCACCCCAACATGACAAACACTCATTACCCACTCCAACAACAAACACTCACTACCCCCCTCACCCCAACACAACAAACACTCATTACCCCCCTTTCCCCCAAAACAATAAACACTCACTACCCCACTCATCCCAACACGACAAATACTCATTACCCCCCCCCCAACACAACAAACACTCACTACCCCCCTCCCACAACACAACAAATATTCATTACCCCTCCCCCAACACGACAAACACTCATTGCCCCCTCCCCACAACACAACAATCACTCATTACCCCCCTCACCCCAACACAACAAACACTCATTACCCCCCTCACACCAACACAACAAACACTCACTACCCCCTACCCCAACATAACAAATACTCATTACGCCCCTCCCCCGCAACACGACAAACACTCATTAACCCCATCACCCCCAACACAACAAACACTCATTATCCCCCTCCCTCCCATCACAACAAACACTCATTACCCCCTCACCCCCAACACAACAAACACTCATTATTCCCCTCCCTCCCAACACAACAAACACTCATTACCCCCTCCCCCAACACAACAAACACTCATTACGCCCTTCTGCCCAACACAGCAAACACTCATTACCCCCTTCCCCCAAAACAACAAACACTCATTACCCCACTCTTCCCAATATGACAAAAACTCATTACCCCCTCCCCCAACACAACAAACACTCACTACCCCCCTCCCACAACACAACAAAAACTCATTACTCCCTCCCCCCAACACGACAAACACTCATTACCCCCCTCCCCCAACCCAACACAACAAACACTCATTATCCCCCTTCCCCAACACGACAAACACTCATTACCCCCCTCCCCCCAACACGACAAACTCTCATTACCCCCCTCCCCCCAGCACGACAAACACTCATTACCCCCCTCCCCCCAGCACGACAAACACTCATTACCCCCCTCACCCCCAACACAACAAACACTCATTACCCCCCTCTCCCCAACACGACAAACACTCATTACCCCCTCCCCCAACAATCACTCACTACCCCCCTCACCCCAACACAACAAACACTCATTACCCCCCTCACACCAACACAACAAACACTCACTACCCCCTACCCCAACATAACAAATACTCATTACGCCCCTCCCCCGCAACACGACAAACACTCATTAACCCCATCACCCCCAACACAACAAACACTCATTATCCCCCGCCCTCCCATCACAACAAACACTCATTACCCCCTCACCCCCAACACAACAAACACTCATTATTCCCCTCCCTCCCAACACAACAAACACTCATTACCCCCTCCCCCAACACAACAAACACTCATTACGCCCTTCTGCCCAACACAGCAAACACTCATTACCCCCTTCCCCCAAAACAACAAACACTCATTACCCCACTCTTCCCAATATGACAAAAACTCATTACTCCCTTCCCCCAACATGACAAACACTCATTACCCCCCTCCCCCAACCCAACACAACAAACACTCATTATCCCCCTACCCCTACACGACAAACACTCATTACCCCCCAACACAACAAACTCTCATTACCCCCTCCCACTAACATGACAAACACTCATTACCCCCTCCCCCCAACACGACAAACACTCATTACCCACTCCCCCCAACACAACAAACACTCATTACCCCCCTTACCCCAACACAACAAACACTCACTACCCCCCTCCCCCAATACAACAAATACTCATTACCTTTCCCCCCAACACGACAAACACACGTTACACCCCTCACCCCAACACAACAAACACACATTACCCACTCCATCCAACGCGACAAACACTCATTAACCCCCTCACCCCCAACACGACAAATACTCATTAACCCCTCCCCCTAACACAACAAACACTCATTACCCCCCTCACCGCCAACACAACAAACACTCATTACCCCCCTCACCCCAACACAATAAACACTCATTAACCCCTCACCCCAAAATGTCAAACACTCACTACCCCCCTCACCCCAACACAAACAACACTCATTACCCCCCCATCCCAATACAACAAACACTCACTACCCCCCTCCCCCAACACAACAAATACTCATTACCACCCTCCCCCGCAACACAACAAACACTCATTGCCCCCTCCCCCCAACATGACAAACACTCATTACCCCCCTCACCCCCAACACAACAAACACTCATTACCCCCCTCCCCAACACAACAAACACTCATTACGCCCTTCTGCCCAACACAACAAACACTCATTACCCCCCTTCCCCCCAAACAACAATCACTCATTACCCCACTCTTCCCAATATGACAAAAATTCATTACTCTCTCCCCCCAACACGACAAACACTCATTATCCCCCTCCCCCAACCCAACACAACAAACACTCATTATCCCCCTTCCCCAACACGACAAACACTCATGACCCCCTCCCCCCAACATGACAAACACTCATTACCCCCTCCCCCCAACACGACAAACACTCATTACCCTCCTCCCCCCAACACAACAAATACTCATTACCCCCCTCACCCCCAACACAACAAACACTCATTACCCGCCTCCACTCAACGTGACAAACACTCATTAATCCCCTCACCTCCAACACGACAAACACTCATTGCCCCCTCCCCTCAACGCGACAACCACTCATTACCACCCTCATCCCCAACACAACAAACACTCATTATCCCCCTCCCTCCGATCACAACAAACACTCATTACCCCCCTTCCCCTAACACAAACACTGATTACGCCCTTCCCCCAACACAACAAACACTCATTACCCCCCTTTCCCCCAAAACAACAAACACTCATTACCCCACTCACACCAACACGACAAATACTCATTACCCCTCTCCCTCCAACACAACAAACACTCACTACCCCCTCCCACAACACAACACATACTCATTACCCCCCTCACCCCCAACACAACAAACACTCATTACCCCCTCCCCCAAACACGACAAACACTCATTACCCCCCGTCACCCCTAACACAACAAACACTCATTATTCCCCTCCCTCCCAACACAACAAACACTCATTACCCCCTCCCCCAAACACGACAAACACTCATTAACCCCCTCACCCCCAACACGGCAAACACTCATTACCCCCCTCTCCCCAACACGACCAACACTCATTACCCCTCTCAACCCCAACACAACAAACACTCATTACCCCCTCACCCCCAACACGACAAACACTCATTACCCCCTCCCCCAACAAACACTCACTACCCCCCTCACCCCAACACAACAAACACTCATTACCCCCCTCACACCAACACAACAAACACTCACTACCCCCCTCCCCCAACATAACAAATACTCATTATCCCCCACCCCACAACACGACAAACACTCATTACCCCCCTCACCCCCAACCCAACAAACACTCATTAACCCCCTCATCCCCAACACAACAAATACTCATTACCCCCCTTCCCCCAAAACAACAAACACTCATTACCCATCTCTTCCCAACACAACAGACACTCATTACCCCCTCACCCCAACATGACAAACACTTATTACCCCTCCCCCAACACGACAAACACTCATTACCCCCCTCACCCCCAACACAACAAACACTCATTACCCCCCTCAACCCAACACGACAAACACACATTACTCCTCCTCACCCAACAGGACAAACTATCAATACCCCCTCCCCCCAACATGACAAACACACATTACCGCCCTCACCCCAACACAACAAACACACATTACCTGCCTCTTCCCAATGGGACAAACACTCATTAACCCCCTCACCCCGAAAACAACAAACACTCATTACCCCTCTCCCCCTCAACACAACAAACACTCATTACCCCATTCCCCAACACAACAAACACTCATTAACCCCTTCACCCCCAACACAACCAACACTCATTACCCGCCTCCCCCCAACGCGACAAACACTCATTAACCCCCTCACCCCCAACACAACCAACACTCATTACCCACCTCCCCCCAATGCGACAAACACTCATTAACCCCCACACCCCCAACGTGACAACACTCATTAACCCCCTCACCCCCAACACAACAAACACTCATTTCCCCCTCACCCCCAACACAACAAACACTCATTATCCCCCTCCCTCCCATCACAACAAACACTCATTACCCCTTCACCCCCAACACAACAAACACTCATTATGCCCTTCCCCCAACACAACAAACACTCATTACCCCCCTTTCTCCGAAAACAACAAACACTCACTACCCCCTCCCACAACAAAACAAATACTCATTACCCCCTCCCCCAACACGACAAACACTCATTACCCCCCTCACCCCCAACACAACAGACACTCATTATTCCTCTCCCTTCCAACACAACAAACACTCATTACCCCCCTCCCCCCAACACAACAAACTCTCATTATCCCCCTTCCCCCAAAACAACAAACACTCATTACCCCACTCTTCCCAATATGACAAAAACTCATTACACCCTCCCCCAACACAACAAACACTCATTACCCCCCTACCCCTACACGACAAACACTCATTACCCCCTCCCCCCAACATGACAAACACTCATTGCCCGCCTCCCCCCAACGCGACAAACACTCATGAACCCCCTCACCCCCAACACAACAAACACTCATTACACCCCTCCCCCGCAACACAACAAACACTCATTACCCGCCTCCCCCCAACACGACAAACACTCATTGCCTCCTCCCCTCAACTTGACAAACACTCATTACCCCCCTCCCTCCCATCACAACAAACACTCATTACCCCCTCCCACAACACAACAAATACTCATTACCCCCTCCCCCCACATGACAAATACCCATTACCCCCCCCAACACAACAAACACTCACTACACCCCCCCACAGCACAACAAATACTCATTACCCCCTCCCCCAACACAACAAACACTCATTATCCCCTCACCCCAACACAACAAACACTCATTATTCCCCTTCCCCCAACACAACAAACACTCATTACACCCCTTCCCTCAACACAACAAACACTCATTACACCCCTCTTCCCAATACGACAAATACTCATTACCCCCTCCCAACACGACAAACACTCATTGCCCCCCTCACCCCCAACACAACAAATACACATTACCCGCCTCTTCCCAATGGGACAAACACTCATTAACCCCCTCACCCCGAAAACAACAAACACTCATTACCCCTCTCCCCCTCAACACAACAAACACTCATTACCCCATTCCCCAACACAACAAACACTCATTACCCACCTCCCCCCAATGCGACAAACACTCATTAACCCCCACACCCCCAACGTGACAACACTCATTAACCCCCTCACCCCCAACACAACAAACACTCATTTCCCCCTCACCCCAAACACAACAAACACTCATTATCCCCCTCCCTCCCATCACAACAAACACTCATTACCCCTTCACCCCCAACACAACAAACACTCATTATCCCCCTCCCTCCCATCACAACAAACACTCATTACACCCCTCTTCCCAATACGACAAATACTCATTACCCCCTCCCAACACGACAAACACTCATTACCCCCCTCACCCAACACAACAAACACTCATTACCCCCCCAACACGACAAACACTCATTACCCCCCTCCTCCCAACACGACAAACACACATTACCACCGCCCCCCAACACGACAAACACTCATTACCCCCCTCCCCCAACACAACAAATACTCATTAACCCTCCCCCCAACACGACAAACACTCATTAACCCCCTCACCCCCAACACGACAAACACTCATTACCCCCCTCCCCCAAAAACGACAAACACTCATTAACCCCTCTCCCCAACACGACAAACACTCGTTAACCCCTCCCCCCAGCATGACAAACACTCATTACCCCCCTCATCCCCAACACAACAAACACCCATTACCCCCCTCTCCCCAACGCGACAAACACTCATTACCCCCTCCCCCAACAATCACTCACTACCCCCCTCACCCCAACACAACAAACACTCATTACCCCCTCACACCAACACAACAAACACTCACTACCCCCCTACTCCAACATAACAAATACTCATTATGCCCCTCCCCCCCAACACGACAAACACTCATTAACCCCATCACCCCCAACACAACAAACACTCATTATCTCCCACCCTCCCATCACAACAAACACTCATTACCCCCTCACCCCCAACACAACAAACACTCATTATGCCCGTCCCCCAACACAACAAACACTCATTACCCCCCTTTCCCCCAAAACAACAAACACTCACTACCCCCCTCCCACAACAAAACAAATACTCATTACCCCCTCCTCCAACACTATAAACACTCATTACCCCCCTCACCCCCAACACAACAAACACTCATTATTCCCCTCCCTCCCAACACAACAAACACTCATTACCCCCCTCCCTCCAACACAACAAACACTCATTATCCCCCTCACACCAACACAACAAACACTCACTACCCCCCTACCCCAACATAACAAATACTCATTACGCCCCTCCCCCCCAACACGACAAACACTCATTACCCCCCTCCCCCCCAACACGACAAACACTCATTGCCTCCTCCCCTCAACACGACAAAAACTCATTACCCCCCTCACCCCCAACACAACAAACACTCATTATCCCACTCCCAACAACACAACAAACACTCATTAACCCCCTCATCCCCAACACAACAAACACTCATTACCCCCCTTCCCCCAAAACAACAAACACTCATTACCCCTCTCTTCCCAACACAACAAACACTCATTACCCCCCTCGCCCCAACACAACAAATACTCATTACCCCTCACACCAACATGACAAACGCTTATTACCCCTCCGCCAACACGACAAACACTCATTACCCCCCTCACCCCCAACACAACAAACACTCATTACCCCCCTATCCCCAACAAAACAAACACTCATTACCCCCCTATCCCCAACACAACAAACACTCATTATCCCCCTTCCCCCAACACAACAAACACTCATTACCCCCAACACGACAAACACACATTACCCCCTCCCCCAACACAACAAACACTCATTACCCCCAACACGACAAACACTCATTACCCCCTCCCCCCAACATAACAAACACTCATTGCCCCCTCCCCCCAACGCGACAAACACTCATTAACCCCCTCACCCCCAACACGACAAACACTCATTACACCCCTCCCCCACAACACAACAAACACTCATTACACCCCTCCCCCCCAACACAATAAACACTCATTACCCGCCTCCCCGCAACGCGACAAACACTCATTAACCCCCTCACCCCCAACGCAACAAACACTCATTGCCCCCTCCCCCCCAACACAACAAACACTCATTGCCCCCTCCCCCCCAACAAGACAAACACTCATTGTCTCCTCCCCTCAACACGACAAAAACTCATTACCCCCCTCACCCCCAACACAACAAACACTCATTATCCCCCTCCCCCCAACACAACAAACACTCATGAAACCCCTCACCCCCAACACAACAAACACTCATTACCCCCTTCCCCCAATACAACAAACACTCATTACCCCCCTCGCCCCAACACAACAAACACTCATTACCCCCTCACCCCAACACGACAAACATACATTACTCCTCCTCACCCAACACGACAAACACTCATTACCCCCTCCCCCCAACATGACAAACACTCATTGCCCCCCTCACCCTCAACACAACAAACACACATTACCCGCCTCCCTCCAATGCGACAAACACTCATTAACCCCCTCACCCCCAAAACAACAAACACTCATTACCCCCCTCCCCCGCAACACGACAAACACTCATTACCCCTTCCCCAACACAACAAACACTCATTATCCCCCTCACCCCCAACACAACAAACACTCATTATCCCCCCCTATCACAACAAACACACATTACCCCCTCACCCCAACACAATAAACACTCATTATGCCCTTCCCCCCAACACAACAAACACTCATTACCCCCCTTTCCCCCAAAACTACAAACACTCATTACCCCACTCACCCCAACACGACAAATACTCATTACCCCCCTCCCCGCAACACAACAAACACTCACTACCCCCCCCACAACAAAACAAATACTCATTACCCCTTCCCCAACACGACAAACACTCATTACCCCCCTCACCCCCAACACAACAAACACTCATTATTCCCCTCCCTCCCAACACAACAAATACTCATTACCCCCTCCCCCCAACACATCAAACACTCATTTCCCCCTCACCCCCAACACAACAAACACTCATTATCCCCCTCCCTCCCATCACAACAAACACTCATTACACCCCTCTTCCCAATACGACAAATACTCATTACCCCCTCCCAACACGACAAACACTCATTACCCCCCTCACCCAACACAACAAACACTCATTACCCCCCCAACACGACAAACACTCATTACCCCCCTCCTCCCAACACGACAAACACACATTACCACCGCCCCCCAACACGACAAACACTCATTACCCCCCTCCCCCAACACAACAAATACTCATTAACCCTCCCCCCAACACGACAAACACTCATTAACCCCCTCACCCCCAACACGACAAACACTCATTACCCCCCCTCCCCCAAAAACGACAAACACTCATTAACCCCTCTCCCCAACACGACAAACACTCGTTAACCCCTCCCCCCAGCATGACAAACACTCATTACCCCCCTCATCCCCAACACAACAAACACCCATTACCCCCCTCTCCCCAACGCGACAAACACTCATTACCCCCTCCCCCAACAATCACTCACTACCCCCCTCACCCCAACACAACAAACACTCATTACCCCCTCACACCAACACAACAAACACTCACTACCCCCCTACTCCAACATAACAAATACTCATTATGCCCCTCCCCCCCAACACGACAAACACTCATTAACCCCATCACCCCCAACACAACAAACACTCATTATCTCCCACCCTCCCATCACAACAAACACTCATTACCCCCTCACCCCCAACACAACAAACACTCATTATGCCCGTCCCCCAACACAACAAACACTCATTACCCCCCTTTCCCCCAAAACAACAAACACTCACTACCCCCCTCCCACAACAAAACAAATACTCATTACCCCCTCCTCCAACACTATAAACACTCATTACCCCCCTCACCCCCAACACAACAAACACTCATTATTCCCCTCCCTCCCAACACAACAATCACTCATTACACCCCTCCCCCTAACACAACAAACACTCATTATCCCCCTCACACCAACACAACAAACACTCACTACCCCCCTACCCCAACATAACAAATACTCATTACGCCCCTCCCCACCAACATGACAAACACTCATTACCCCCCTCACCCCCAACACAACAAACACTCATTATTCCCCTCCCTCCCAACACAACAAACACTCATTACCCCCCTCCCTCCAACACAACAAACACTCATTATCCCACTCCCAACAACACAACAAACACTCATTAACCCCCTCATCCCCAACACAACAAACACTCATTACCCCCCTTCCCCCAAAACAACAAACACTCATTACCCCTCTCTTCCCAACACAACAAACACTCATTACCCCCCTCGCCCCAACACAACAAATACTCATTACCCCTCACACCAACATGACAAACGCTTATTACCCCTCCGCCAACACGACAAACACTCATTACCCCCCTCACCCCCAACACAACAAACACTCATTACCCCCCTATCCCCAACACAACAAACACTCATTACCCCCCTATCCCCAACACAACAAACACTCATTATCCCCCTTCCCCCAACACAACAAACACTCATTACCCCCAACACGACAAACACACATTACCCCCTCCCCCAACACAACAAACACTCATTACCCCCAACACGACAAACACTCATTACCCCCTCCCCCCAACATAACAAACACTCATTGCCCCCTCCCCCCAACGCGACAAACACTCATTAACCCCCTCACCCCCAACACGACAAACACTCATTACACCCCTCCCCCACAACACAACAAACACTCATTACACCCCTCCCCCCCAACACAATAAACACTCATTACCCGCCTCCCCGCAACGCGACAAACACTCATTAACCCCCTCACCCCCAACGCAACAAACACTCATTGCCCCCTCCCCCCCAACACAACAAACACTCATTGCCCCCTCCCCCCCAACAAGACAAACACTCATTGTCTCCTCCCCTCAACACGACAAAAACTCATTACCCCCTCACCCCAACACAACAAACACTCATGAAACCCCTCACCCCCAACACAACAAACACTCATTACCCCCTTCCCCCAATACAACAAACACTCATTACCCCCCTCGCCCCAACACAACAAACACTCATTACCCCCTCACCCCAACACGACAAACATACATTACTCCTCCTCACCCAACACGACAAACACTCATTACCCCCTCCCCCCAACATGACAAACACTCATTGCCCCCCTCACCCTCAACACAACAAACACACATTACCCGCCTCCCTCCAATGCGACAAACACTCATTAACCCCCTCACCCCCAAAACAACAAACACTCATTACCCCCCTCCCCCGCAACACGACAAACACTCATTACCCCTTCCCCAACACAACAAACACTCATTATCCCCCTCACCCCCAACACAACAAACACTCATTATCCCCCCCCCTATCACAACAAACACTCATTACCCCCTCACCCCAACACAATAAACACTCATTATGCCCTTCCCCCCAACACAACAAACACTCATTACCCCCCTTTCCCCCAAAACTACAAACACTCATTACCCCACTCACCCCAACACGACAAATACTCATTACCCCCCTCCCCGCAACACAACAAACACTCACTACCCCCCCCACAACAAAACAAATACTCATTACCCCTTCCCCAACACGACAAACACTCATTACCCCCCTCACCCCCAACACAACAAACACTCATTATTCCCCTCCCTCCCAACACAACAAACACTCATTATCCCCTCCCCACAACATGACAAACACTCATTACCCACCTCACCCCCAACACAAACATTCATTATTCCCCTCCCGGCCAATACAACAAACACTCATTACCCCCCTCCCCCCAACACAACAAACACTCATTAGCCCCCTTCCCCCAAAACAACAAACACTCATTACCCCACTTCCCAATATGACAAAAACTCATTACCCCCTCCCCCAACACAACAAACACTCATTACCCCCTACCCCTACACGACAAACACTCATTACCCCCCAACACGACAAACACTCATTACCCCCCTCCCCCAACACAACAAACACTCATTACACCCTCCCCCCAACATGACAAACACTCATTTCCCCTCCCCCAACGCGACAAACACTCATTACCCCCCTCACCCCCAACACAACAAACACTCATTACCCCCCTCCCCCCAACACAACAAACACTCATTACCCCCCTCACCCCCAAAACAACAAACACTCATTACCCGCCTCCCCCAACGCGACAAACACTCATTGCCCCCTCACCCCAACACAACAAACACTCATTATCCCCCTCACCCCAACAAAACCAACACCCACTACCCCCATCCCCCAACACAACAAATACTCATTACCCCCCCAACATGACAAACATTCATTAACCCCTCCCCCAACACGACAAACATTCATTAACCCCCTCACCCCCAACACGGCAAACACTCATTAACCCCCTCACCCCCAACACGGCAAACACTCATTACCCCCCTCTCCCCAACACGACAAACACTCGTTAACCCCTCCCCCCAGCAAGACAAACACTCATTACCCCCCTCACCCCCACACAAAAAACACTCATTACCCCCCTCCCCCCAACACGACAAACACTCATTAACCCCCTCCCCCAACAATCACTCACTACCCCCCTCACACCCAACACAACAAACACTCATTACCCCCCTCACACCAACACAACAAACACTCACTACCCCCCTACCCCAACATAACAAATATTCATTACGCCCCTCCCCCCCAACATGACAAACACTCATTAACCCCATCACCCCCAACACAACAAACACTCATTATCCCCCTCCACCCCCACCCCACAAACACTCATTACCCCCTCACCCAACACAACAAACACTCATTACCCCCCTCCCCCCAACACAAACACTCATTACCCCCCTTCCCACAAAACAACAAACACTCATTACCCCACTCTTCCCAATACGACAAAAACTCATTACCCCCTCCCCCCAAAATGACAAACACTCATTACCCCCCTCATCACAACACAACAAACACTCATTACCCTCCTCCCCCCAACACGACAAACACTCATTAACCCCCTCCCCCCAACACAACAAACACTAATTACCCCCTTCCCCCAAAACAACAAACACTCATTACCCCACTCTTCCAATTACGACAAAAACTCATTACCCCTCTCCCCCCAACACAACAAACACTCACTACCCCCCCTCCGCCCAACACAACAAACACTTATTACCCCCTCCACCCAACACAACAAACACTCATTACCCCCCTCCCCCCAACACAACAAACACTCATTACCCCCCTCACCCCAACACAACAAACATTCATTATTCCCCTCCCTCCCAACACAACAAACATTCATTATTCCCCTCCCTCCCAACACAACAAACACTCATTAACCCCCTCCCCCCAACACAACAAACACTCATTACCCCCTTCCCCCAAAACAACAAACACTCATTACCCCACTCTTCCCAATACGACAAAAACTCATTACCCCCTCCCCCCAACACGACAACCACTCATTACCCTCCTCCCCACAACACAACAAACACTCATTACCCCCTCCCCCTAACACGACAAACATTCATTACCCCCTTCCCCCCCAACACGACAAACACTCATTACCCCCCTCACCCCAACACGACAAATACTCATTTCCCCCTCACCCCCAACAGAACAAACACTCATTACCCCCCTCACCCCAACACGACAAATACTCATTACCCCTCTCCCCCCAACACAACAAACACTCACTACCACCATTCCGCCCAACACAACAAACACTTATTACCCCCTCCACCCAACACAACAAACACTCATTACCCCCCTCCCCCCAACACAACAAATACTCATTACCCCCCTCACCCCAACACAACAAACATTCATTATTCCCCTCCCTCCCAACACAACAAACACTCATTAACCCCCTCCCCCCAATACAACAAACACTCATTACCCCCTTCCCCCAAAACAACAAACACTCATTACCCCACTCTTCCCAATACGACAAAAACTCATTACCCCCTCCCCCCAACACGACAAACATTCATTACCCCCTTCCCCCAACACAACAAACACTCATTACCCCCCTCACCCCAACACGACAAATACTCATTTCCCCCTCACCCCCAGCAGAACAAACACTCATTACCCCCCTCACCCCAACACGACAAATACTCATTACCCCTCTCCCCCCAACACAACAAACACTCACTACCCCTCTCCGCCCAACACAACAAACACTTATTACCCCCTCCACCCAACACAACAAACACTCATTACCGTCCTCCCCCCAACACGACAAACACTCATTAACCCCCCAACACGACAAACACACATTATCCCCTATCCCCAACACGACAAACACTCATTAACCCCCTCACCCCAACATGACAAACACTCATTACCCCCTCACCCCAAACACGACAAACACTTATTACCCCTCCCCCAACACTACAAACACTTATTACCCCCCTCACCCCCAACAGAACAAACACTCATTACCCCCCTCACCCCAACACGACAAACACACATTACTCCTCCTCACCAAACACGACAAACTATCAATACCCCCTCCCCCGAACATAACAAACACACATTACCCCCCTCACACCAACACAACAATCACTCATTACCCCCCCCACCCCGAAAACAACGAACACACATTTACGCCTCCCCCCAATGCGACAAACACTCATTAACCCCCTCACCCCCAAAACAACAAACACTCATTACCCCGCTCCCCCCCAACACGACAAACACTCGTTACCCCCCTCACCCCCAACGCGACAAACACTCATTAACCCCCTCCCCACAACACAACAAACACTCATTGCCCCTTCCCCTCAACACGACAAACACTCATTATCCCCCTCCCTCCGATCACAACAAACACTCATTACCTCCTCATCCCCAACACAACAAACACTCATTATCCCCCTCCCTCCCATCACAACAAACACTCATTACCCCCCCCAACACAATAAACACTTACTACCCCCCTCCCACAACAAAACAAATACTCATTACCCCTTCCCCCAACACGACAAACACTCATTAAACCCCTCACCCCCAACACGACAAACACTCATTAACCCCTCCCCCCAACATGACAAACACTCATTACCCCCTCCCCCAACAAACACTCACTACCCGCCTCACCCCCAAGACAACAAACACTCATTAAACCCCTCACCCACAACACGGCAAACACTCATTACCTCCCCTCTCCCCAACACGACAAACACTCATTAACCCCTTCCCCAACAAACACTCACTACCCCCCTCACCCTAACACAACAAACACTCATTACCCACCTCACCCCAACACAAAAAACACTCACTACCCCCCTCCCCAACACAAAAAATACTCATTACCCCCCTCCCCCCAACACGACAAACACTCATTAACCCCCTCATCCCCAACACAACAAACACTCATTACCCCCGCACCCCAAACACGACAAACAGTCATTACCCTCCCCCAACACGACAAACACTCAACACCCCCTCCCCCAACATGACAAATACTCATTACCCCCCTCCCCCAACACGACAAATGATCATTACCTCCTCCCCCCAACACAACAAACACTCATGACCCCGCTCCCCCCAACACGACAAACACTCATTACCCCCCTCACCCCAACACAACAAACACTCACTACCCCGCTCCCCCAACACAACAAATACTCATTACCCCCTCCCCCCAACACAACAAACACTCATTACCCCCTCACCCACACAACAAACACTCATTACCCCGCTCACCCCAACACAACAAACACTCATTACCCCCCTCCTCCCAACACGAAAACACACATTACCACCTCCCCCCAACACGACAAACACACATTACCACCTCCCCCCAACACGACAAACACTCATTAACCCCCTCCCCAAACACAACAAATACTCATTACCCCCTCCCCCCAACACGACAAACACACATGTACCCCTCACCTCAACACAATAAACACACATTACCCCCAGCCCCCAACGCGACAAACACTCATTAACCCCCTCACCACCAACACGACAAACACTCATGACCCCCTCCCCCAAACACGACGAACACTCATTAACACCTCCCCCTAACACGACAAACACTCATTACCCCCCTCACCACAACACAATAAACACTCATTACCCTCCTCCCCCCCAACACAACAAACCCTCATTACTCCCCTCCCCCAACACGACAAACACTCATTACCCCCCTCACCCCCATTACAACAAACACTCATTACCCTCCTCCCCCAAACACAACAAACATTCATTACTCCCCTCCCCCCAACATGACAAACACTCATTACCCACTCCCCCAACAAACACTCACTACCCCCCTCACCCCAACACAACAAACATTCATTACCCCCTCACCCCAACACAACAAATACTCATTACCCCCATCCCCAACACAACAAATACTCATTACCCCCCCAACACGACAAACATTCATTAACCCCCCCCCACACGACAAACATTCATTAACCCCTCCCCCAACGCGACAAACATTCATTACCACCCTCACCCCCAACACGGCAAACACTCATTACCCCCCTCTCCCCAACACGACAAACACACATTAACCCCTCCCCCCAACACAACAAACACTCATTACCCCCTCCCCCAACAATCACTCACGACCCCCCTCACCCAACACAACAAACAATCATTACCCCCCCCACACCAACACACAAACACTCACTACCCGCCTACCCCAACATAACAAATACTCATTACCCCCCTCCCCCCCAACACGACAAACACTCATTAACCCAATCACCCCCAACACAACAAACAGTCATTACCCCCCTCCCCCCAACATGACAAACACTCATTGCCTCCTCCCCTCAACACGACAAAAACTCATTACCCCCTCACCCCCAACACAACAAACACTCAATATCCCCCTCCCCCCAACACAACAAACACTCATTAACCCCCTCACCCCCAACACAACAAACACTCATTACCCCTCTCTTCCCAACACAACAAACACTCATTACCCCTCTCTTCCCAACACAACAAACACTCATTACCCGCCTCGCCCCAACACAACAAACACTCATTACCCCCCTCGCCCCAACACGACAAACACACATTACTCCTCCTCACCCAACATGACAAACTATCAATACCCCCTCCCCCCAACATGACAAACACACATTACCCCCCTCACCCCAACACAACAAACACTCATTACCCCCTACCCCCAACACAACAAACACTCATTAACCCCCTCACCCCCAACACAACAAACACTCATTACCCCTCTCTTCCCAACACAACAAACACTCATTACCCCTCTCTTCCCAACACAACAAACACTCATTACCCGCCTCACCCCAACACAACAAACACTCATTACCCCCTACCCCCAATACGACAAACACTCATTACCCCCTCCCCCAACAATCACTCACTACCCCCCTCACCCCAACACAACAAACACTCATTACCCCCCTCACACCAACACAACAAACACTCACTACCCCCCTCCCCCAACATAACAAATACTCATTACCCCCCTCCCCCCAACACGACAAACACTCATTAACCCCATCACCCCCAACACAACAAACACTCATTACCCCCCTCCCCCCCAACACGACAAACACTCATTAACCCCATCACCCCCAACACAACAAACACTCATTACCCCCCTCCCCCCCAACACGACAAACACTCATTGCCTCGTCCCCTCAACATGACAAAAACTCATTACCCCCCTCACCCCCAACACAACAAACACTCATTAACCCCATCACCCCCAACACAACAAACACTCATTACCCCCCTCCCCCCCAACACGACAAACACTCATTACCCCCCTCACCCACAACACAACAAACACTCATTATCCCCCTCCCCGCAACACAACAAACACTCATTATCCCCCTCCCCGCAACACAACAAACACTCACTAACCCCCTCTCTTCCCAACACAACAAACACTCATTACCCCTCTCTTCCCAACACAACAAACACTCATTACCCCTCACCCCAACATGACAAACACTTATTACCCGCTCCCCCAACACGACAAACACTCATTACCCCCCTCACCCCCAACACAACAAACACTCATGACCCCGCTCCCCCCAACACGACAAACACTCATTACCCCCTCACCCACACAACAAACACTCATTACCCCGCTCACCCCAACACAACAAACACTCATTACCCCCCTCCTCCCAACACGACAAACACACATTACCACCTCCCCCCAACACGACAAACACTCATTAACCCCCTCCCCAAACACAACAAATACTCATTACCCCCTCCTCCCAACACGACAAACACACATGTACCCCTCACCTCAACACAACAAACACACATTACCCCCAGCCCCCAACGCGACAAACACTCATTAACCCCCTCACCACCAACACGACAAACACTCATGACCCCCTCCCCCAAACACGACGAACACTCATTAACACCTCCCCCTAACACGACAAACACTCATTACCCCCCTCACCACAACACAATAAACACTCATTACCCTCCTCCCCCCCAACACAACAAACCCTCATTACTCCCCTCCCCCAACACGACAAACACTCATTACCCCCCTCACCCCCATTACAACAAACACTCATTACCCTCCTCCCCCCAACACAACAAACATTCATGACTCCCCTCCCCCCAACATGACAAACACTCATTACCCACTCCCCCAACAAACACTCACTACCCCCCTCACCCCAACACAACAAACATTCATTACCCCCTCACCCCAACACAACAAATACTCATTACCCCCATCCCCAACACAACAAATACTCATTACCCCCCCAACACGACAAACATTCATTAACCCCCCCCCACACGACAAACATTCATTAACCCCTCCCCCAACGCGACAAACATTCATTACCACCCTCACCCCCAACACGGCAAACACTCATTACCCCCCTCTCCCCAACACGACAAACACTCATTAACCCCTCCCCCCAACACAACAAACACTCATTACCCCCTCACCCAACAATCACTCACGACCCCCCTCACCCAACACAACAAACAATCATTACCCCCCCCACACCAACACACAAACACTCACTACCCGCCTACCCCAACATAACAAATACTCATTACCCCCCTCCCCCCCAACACGACAAACACTCATTAACCCCATCACCCCCAACACAACAAACACTCATTACCCCCCTCCCCCCCAACACGACAAACACTCATTAACCCCATCACCCCCAACACAACAAACACTCATTACCCCCTTCCCCCCCAACACGACAAACACTCATTGCCTCGTCCCCTCAACACGACAAAAACTCATTACCCCCCTCACCCCCAACACAACAAACACTCATTAACCCCATCACCCCCAACACAACAAACACTCATTACCCCCCTCCCCCCCAACACGACAAACACTCATTACCCCCCTCACCCACAACACAACAAACACTCATTATCCCCCTCACCCACAACACAACAAACACTCATTATCCCCCTCCCCGCAACACAACAAACACTCATTAACCCCCTCTCTTCCCAACACAACAAACACTCATTACCCCTCTCTTCCCAACACAACAAACACTCATTACCCCCCTCGCCCCAACACAACAAACACTCATTACCCCTCACCCCAACATGACAAACACTTATTACCCGCTCCCCCAACACGACAAACACTCATTACCCCCCTCACCCCCAACACAACAAACACTCATGACCCCGCTCCCCCCAACACGACAAACACTCATTACCCCCCTCTCCCCAACACAACAAACACTCACTACCCCGCTCCCCCAACACAACAAATACTCATTACCCCCCTCACCCCCATTACAACAAACACTCATGTACCCCTCACCTCAACACAACAAACACACATTACCCCCAGCCCCCAACGCGATAAACACTCATTAACCCCCTCACCACCAACACGACAAACACTCATTAACCCCTCCCCCCAACACAACAAACACTCATTACCCCCTCCCCCAACAATCACTCACGACCCCCCTCACCCCAACACAACAAACAATCATTACCCCCCCCACACCAACACACAAACACTCACTACCTGCCTACCCCAACATAACAAATACTCATTACCCCCCTCCCCCCCAACACGACAAACACTCATTAACCCCATCACCCCCAACACAACAAACACTCATTACCCCCCCTCCCCCCCAACACGACAAACACACATTAACCGCCTCCCCCCAATGCGACAAACACTCATTAACCCCCTCACCCCCAAAACAACAAACACTCATTACCCCCCTCCCCCCCAACACGACAAACTCTCATTACCCCCTTCCCCAACACAACTAACACTCATTACCCACCTCACCCCCAACACAACAAACACTCATTAACCCCCTCACACCAACACAACAAACACTCACTACCCCCACCCCCAACACAACAAATACTCATTACTCCCCTCCTCCCAACACGACAAACTCTCATTAACCCCATCACCCCCAACACAACAAACACTCATTACCCCCCCTCCCCCCCAACACGACAAACACTCATTAACCGCCTCACCCCCAACACAACAAACACTCATTATGCCCTTCCCCCCAACGCAACAAACACTCATTACCCCCTCACCCCCAACACAACAAACACTCACTACCCCCCTCCCCAACACAAAAAATACTCATTACCCCCCTCTCCCCAACACGACAAACACTCATTAACCCCCTCATCCCCAACACAACAAACACTCATTACCCTCCTCCCCCCAACACAACAAACACTCATTGCACCCCTCTTCCCAATACGACAAATACTCATTACCCCCTCTCCCCAACACGACAAACACTCATTACCCCCCTCACCCAACACAACAAACACTCATTACCCCCTCACCCCAAACACGACAAACAGTCATTACCCTCCCCCAACACGACAAACACTCATTACCCCCTCCCCCAACATGACAAATACTCATTACCCCCTCCCCCAACACGACAAATGATCATTACCTCCTCCCCCCAACACAACAAACACTCATGACCCCGCTCCCCCCAACACGACAAACACTCATTACCCCCCTCACCCCAACACAACAAACACTCACTACCCCGCTCCCCCAACACAACAAATACTCATTACCCCCTCCCCCCAACACAACAAACACTCATTACCCCCTCACCCACACAACAAACACTCATTACCCCGCTCACCCCAACACAACAAACACTCATTACCCCCCTCCTCCCAACACGACAAACACACATTACCACCTCCCCCCAACACGACAAACACTCATTACCCCCCTCCCCCAACACAACAAATACTCATTACCCCCTCCCCCCAACATGACAAACACACATGTACCCCTCACCTCAACACAACAAACACACATTACCCCCAGCCCCCAACGCGACAAACACTCATTAACCCCCTCACCACCAACACGACAAACACTCATTAACCCCTCCCCCCAACACAACAAACACTCATTACCCCCTCCCCCAACAATCACTCACGACCCCCCTCACCCCAACACAACAAACAATCATTACCCCCCCCACACCAACACACAAACACTCACTACCTGCCTACCCCAACATAACAAATACTCATTACCCCCCTCCCCCCCAACACGACAAACACTCATTAACCCCATCACCCCCAACACAACAAACACTCATTACTCCCCTCCCCCCAACATGACAAACACTCATTACCCACTCCCCCAACAAACACTCACTACCCCCCTCACCCCAACACAACAAACACTCATTACCCCCTCACCCCAACACAACAAATACTCATTACCCCCATCCCCAACACAACAAATACTCATTACCCCCCCAACACGACAAACTTTCATTAACCCCCCCCCCACACGACAAACATTCATTAACCCCTCCCCCAACGCGACAAACATTCATTACCACCCTCACCCCCAACACGGCAAACACTCATTACCCCCCTCTCCCCAACACGACAAACACTCATTAACCCCTCCCCCCAACACAACAAACACTCATTACCCCCTCCCCCAACAATCACTCACGACCCCCCTCACCCCAACACAACAAACAATCATTACCCCCCCCACACCAACACACAAACACTCACTACCTGCCTACCCCAACATAACAAATACTCATTACCCCCCTCCCCCCCAACACGACAAACACTCATTAACCCCATCACCCCCAACACAACAAACACTCATTACCCCCCTCCCCCCAACATGACAAACACTCATTGCCTCCTCCCCTCAACACGACAAAAACTCATTACCCCCTCACCCCAAACACAACAAACACTCATTGCACCCCTCTTCCCAATACGACAAATACTCATTACCCCCTCCCCCAACATGACAAATACTCATTACCCCCTCCCCCAACACGACAAATGATCATTACCTCCTCCCCCCAACACAACAAACACTCATGACCCCGCTCCCCCCAACACGACAAACACTCATTAACCGCCTCACCCCCAACACAACAAACACTCATTATGCCCTTCCCCCCAACGCAACAAACACTCATTACCCCCTCACCCCCAACACAACAAACACTCACTACCCCCATCCCCAACACAACAAATACTCATTACCCCCCCAACACGACAAACATTCATTAACCCCCCCCCACATGACAAACATTCATTAACCCCTCCCCCAACGCGACAAACGTTCATTACCACCCTCACCCCCAACACGACAAACACTCATTAACCCCTCCCCCAAACACAACAAACACTCATTACCCCCTCCCCCAACAATCACTCACGACCCCCCTCACCCCAACACGACAAACACTCATTAACCCCTCCCCCCAACACAACAAACACTCATTACCCCCTCCCCCAACAATCACTCACGACCCCCATCACCCCAACACAACAAACAATCATTACCCCCCCCCACACCAACACACAAACACTCACTACCCGCCTACCCCAACATAACAAATACTCATTACCCCCCTCCCCCCCAACACGACAAACACTCATTAACCCCATCACCCCCAACACAACAAACACTCATTACCCCCCTCCCCCAACATGACAAACACTCATTGCCTCCTCCCCTCAACACGACAAAAACTCATTACCCCCTCACCCCCAACACAACAAACACTCAATATCCCCCTCCCCCCAACACAACAAACACTCATTAACCCCCTCACCCCCAACACAACAAACACTCATTACCCCTCTCTTCCCAACACAACAAACACTCATTACCCCCCTCGCCCCAACATGACAAACACTTATTACCCCTCCCCCAACACGACAAACATTCATTACCCCCCTCACCCCCAATACAACAAACACTCATTACCCCCCTCACCCCAACACAACAAACACACATTAACCGCCTCCCCCCAATGCGACAAACACTCATTAACCCCCTCACCCCCAAAACAACAAACACTCATTACCCCCCTCCCCCCCAACACGACAAACTCTCATTACCCCCTTCCCCAACACAACAAACACTCATTACCCACCTCACCCCCAACTCAACAAACACTCACTACCCCCCTCACCCCAACACAACAAACACTCATTACCCCCCTCACACCAACACAACAAACACTCACTACCCCCACCCCCAACACAACAAATACTCATTACTCCCCTCCTCCCAACACGACAAACTCTCATTAACCCCATCACCCCCAACACAACAAACACTCATTACCCCCCCCTCCCCCCAACACGACAAACACTCATTAACCGCCTCACCCCCAACACAACAAACACTCATTAACCGCCTCACCCCCAACACAACAAACACTCATTATCCCCCTCCCCGCAACACAACAAACACTCATTATCCCCCTCCCCCCAACACAACAAACACTCATTAACCGCCTCACCCCCAACACAACAAACACTCATTATCCCCCTCCCCGCAACACAACAAACACTCATTATCCCCCTCCCCCCAACACAACAAACACTCATTAACCGCCTCACCCCCAACACAACAAACATTCATTGCCTCGTCCCCTCAACACGACAAAAACTCATTACCCCCCTCACCCCCAGCACAACAAACACTCATTATCCCCCTCCCCGCAACACAACAAACACTCATTATCCCCCTCCCCCCAACACAACAAACACTCATTAACCGCCTCACCCCCAACACAACAAACACTCATTATGCCCTTCCCCCCAACGCAACAAACACTCATTACCCCCTCACCCCCAACACAACAAACACTCATTACCCCTCACCCCAACATGACAAACACTTATTACCCCTCCCCCAACACGACAAACACTCATTACCCCCCTCACCCCAACACGACAAACACACATTACTCCTCCGCACCAAACACGACAAACTATCAATACCCCCTCCCCCCAACATGACAAACACACATTACCCCCCTCACCCCAACAGAACAAACACTCATTACCCCCCCACCCCCAACACAACAAACACACATTAACCGCCTCCCCCCAATGCGACAAACACTCATTAACCCCCTCACCCCCAAAACAACAAACACACATTACTCCTCCGCATTACCCCCCCTCCCCCCAACACGAGAAACTCTCATTACCCCCCTCACCCCCAACGCGACAAACACTCATTAACCCCCTCCCCCCAACACGACAAACACTCATTAACCCCCTCCCCCAACACGACAAACACTCATTGCCCCTTCCCCTCAACACGACAAACACTCATTACCCCCCTCACCCCCAACACAACAAACACTCATTATGCCCTTCCCCCCAACGCAACAAACACTCATTATGCCCTTCCCCCCAACGCAACAAACACTCATTACCCCCCTTTCCCCCAAAACAACAAACACTCATTACCCCCCTCACCCCAAAACAACAAACACTCACTACCCCACTCCCACAACAAAACAAATACTCATTACCCCTTCCCCCAACACGACAAACACTCATTACCCCCCTCACCCCCAACACAATAAACACTCATTATTCCCCTCCCTCCCAACACAACAAACACTCATTACCCCCTACCCCAACATGACAAACACTCATTAGCCCCCTCACCTCCAGCACAACAAACACTCATTATTCCCCTCCCTCCCAACACAACAAACACCCATTACCCCCCCACCCCAACACAACAAGCACTCATTACCCCCTTCCCCCAAAACAACAAACACTCATTACCCCACTCTTCCCAATATGACAAAAACTCATTACCCCCTACCCCTACACGACAAACACTCATTACCCCCCAACACGACAAACACTCATTACCCCTCCCCCTAACACGACAAACACTCATTACACCCTCCCCCCAACATGACAAACACTCATTGCCCCCTCCCCCCAACGTGACAAACACTCATTGCCCCCTCCCCCCAACGCGACAAACACTCATTAACCCCCTCACCCCCAAGACAACAAACACTCATTACCCCCCTCACCCCCAACACAACAAACAATCATTACCCGCCTCCCCCCAACGTGACGAACACTCATTAACCCCCTCACCCCCAACACAACAAACACTCATTACCCCCCTCACCCCCAACACAACAAACACTCATTACCCCCCTCCCACAACACAACAAATACTCAATACCCCCTCCCTCAACACGACAAACACTCATTACCCCTCTCACCCCCAATCCAACAAACACTCATTACGCCCTTCTGCCCAAAACAACAAACACTCATTACCCCACTCTTCCCAATACGACAAAAACTCATTACCCCCTCCCTCCAACACGACAAACACTCATTACCCCGCTCACCCCAACACGACAAATACTCATTACCCCCCAACACAACAAACACTCACTACCCCCTCCGCCCAACACAACAAACACTCATTAACCTCCTCCCCCCAACACGACAAACACTCAATACATCCCCAACACGACAAACACTCATTATCCCCCTCCGCCCAACACGACAAACACACATTACCCCCTCCCCCCAACACGACAAACACACATTACCCCCTCCCCCCAACACGACAAACACTCACTACCCCCTCACCCCAACATGACAGACACTCATTACCCCCTACCCAACACGACAAACACACATTACACGCCTCACCCCCAACACAACAAACACACATTACCCCCTCCCCCAACGCGACAAACACTCATTAACCCCCTCACCCCCAAAACGACAAACACTCATTACCCCCCTCCCCCAAACACGACAAACACTCATTAACCCCTCACCCTAACACAACAAACACTCATTAACCCCCTCACCCCCAACACAACAAACACTCATTACCCTCCTCCCCCCCAACACAACAAACACTCATTACTCCCCTCCCCCCAACACGGCAAACACTCATTACCCCCTCCCCCAACAAACACTCACTACCCCCCTCATCCCAACACAACAAACACTCACTACCCCCACCCCCAACACAACAAATACTCATTACTCCCCTCCCCACAACACAACAAATACTCATTACCCCCCTCCCCCCAAAAATGACAAACACTCATTAACCCTTCCCCAACACGACAAACACTCATTACCCCTCTCACCCCAATACAACAAACACTCACTACCCCCCTCACCCCTAACACGACAAACACTCATTACCCCCCTCCCCCAAACACGACAAACACTCATTACCCCCCTCCCCCAACACAACAAATACTCATTACCCCCTCCCCCCAACACGACAAACAGTCATTAACCCCCTCACCCCCAACACGACAAACACTCATTACCCCCCTCCCCCAAACACGACAAACACTCATTAACCCCTCTCCCCAACACGACAAACACTCGTTAACCCCTCCCCCCAGCATGACAAACACTCATTACCCCCCTCATCCCCAACACAACAAACACCCATTACCCCCCTCTCCCCAACGCGACAAACACTCATTACCCCCTCCCCCAACAATCACTCACTACCCCCCTCACCCCAACACAACAAACACTCATTACCCCCTCACACCAACACAACAAACACTCACTACCCCCCTACTCCAACATAACAAATACTCATTATGCCCCTCCCCCCCAACACGACAAACACTCATTAACCCCATCACCCCCAACACAACAAACACTCATTATCTCCCACCCTCCCATCACAACAAACACTCATTACCCCCTCACCCCCAACACAACAAACACTCATTATGCCCGTCCCCCAACACAACAAACACTCATTACCCCCCTCACCCCCAAAACAACAAACACTCACTACCCCCTCCCACAACAAAACAAATACTCATTACCCCCTCCTCCAACACTATAAACACTCATTACCCCCCTCACCCCCAACACAACAAACACTCATTATTCCCCTCCCTCCCAACACAACAAACACTCATTACCCCCTCCCCCAACACAACAAACACTCATTACGCCCCTCCCCCTCAACATGACAAACACTCATTACCCCCCTACCCCAACACAACAAACACTCATTACCCCCCTCCCCCCCAACACAACCAACACTCATATCCCGTTCCCCCCAACACAACAAACAGTCATTATCCCATTCATTACCGCCCTCATCCCAGTACGGCAAACGTGAGCAAGTTCGAAACAAATGTCAGGGAGTCAACTGACCAGAAAATGGATTTAACTTGGACTGTTTCGACCTATTTTACACAGTAAGAATGCTGTTAGTATGTAATGATACATGGGGAGGTTTGTGGTGGGTGGTGGGGATTACATTTGTGTGGAATATTACAAACAAGATAAACCGTATTCGGTCCACGGATGCCCAACTATCTCTCTTAAAGAGTTCACAATGTCTGAGTTTCTTGTGTCCTTATCTACATTACATAAAAATGTTTTCCCTCGAGTTGAAATCATCCATTCCCTTGTGAAAGTTCCTTTTGAATGCATTTCAGCTGCCATTCAGGCTGAGCATTCGAGATGATAATATTTTCACTGCGTATCAGAATTCAGCTGATTAACCACATAGTCTGAGTACTGTCTAGAATCTGACCAAGATCTGATCTTTGTTTAGTAGCAACTGGGTATTTCACATAGAGCGTATTGATGCGCTGTCACATTGGGGATGTGTTGTGACTATGACTGATGAGGGTCAGTACTGAGGGAGTGCCGCACTGTGAGTGGGTCAGTACTGAGGGAGTGCTGCAGTGTGAGAGGGTCAGTACAGAGGGAGTGCTACACTGTGAGAGGGTCAGTACTAAGGGAGTACTGCAGAGTAAGAGGGTCAGTACTGAGGGAGTGCCGCATTGCCAGAGGGTCAGTACTGAGGGAGTGCTGCACTGTGAAAGGGTCAGTAATGAGGGAATGTTGCACTGCTAGGGGGTCAGTACTGAGGGAGTGCTGCACGTGAGAGGGTCAGTACTGAGGGAGTGCTGCACTGTTAGCGGGTCAGTACTGAGGGAGTGCTGCACTGTTAGCGGGTCAGTACTGAGGGAGTGCCGCACTGTTAGCGGATCAGTACTGAGGGAGTGCCGCACTATTAGTGGGTCAGTGCTGAGGAAATGCCGCACTGTTAGCGGGTCAGTACTGAGGGAGTGCCGCACTGTTAGCGGGTCAGTACTGAGGAAGTGCCGCACTGTTAGCGGATCAGTACTGAGGGAGTGCCGCACTATTAGTGGGTCAGTGCTGAGGAAATGCCGCACTGTTAGCGGGTCAGTACTGAGGGAGTGCCGCACTATTAGTGGGTCAGTACTGAGGGGGTGCCGCACTGTTAGCGGATCAGTACTGAGGGAGTGCCGCACTATTAGTGGGTCAGTACTGAGGAAATGCCGGACTGTTAGCGGGTCAGTACTGAGGGAGTGCCGCACTGTTAGCGGATCAGTACTGAGGGAGTGCCACACTATTAGTGGGTCAGTGCTGAGGAAATGCCGCACTGTTAGCGGGTCAGTACTGAGGGAGTGCCGCACTGTTAGCGGGTCAGTACTGAGGGAGTGCCGCACTGTTAGCGGATCAGTACTGAGGGAGTGCCGCACTATTAGTGGGTCAGTGCTGAGGAAATGCCGCACTGTTAGCGGGTCAGTACTGAGGGAGTGCCGCACTATTAGTGGGTCAGTACTGAGGGGGTGCCGCACTGTTAGCGGATCAGTACTGAGGGAGTGCCGCACTATTAGTGGGTCAGTACTGAGGAAATGCCGCACTGTTAGCGGGTCAGTACTGAGGGAGTGCCGCACTGTTAGCGGGTCAGTACTGAGGGAGTGCCGCACTGTTAGTGGGTCAGTACTGAGGGAGTGCCGCACTATTAGTGGGTCAGTACTGAGGGAGTGCCGCACTGTTAGCAGGTCAATACTGAGGGAGTGCCGCACTATTAGTGGGTCAGTACTGAGAGAATGCCGCACTGTTAGGGGGTCAGTACTGAGGGAGTGCCGCACTGTTAGCAGGTCAGTACTGAGGGAGTGCCGCACTATTAGTGGGTCAGTACTGAGGGAGTGCCGCACTGTTAGCGGATCAGTACTGAGGGAGTGCCGCACTATTAGTGGGTCAGTACTGAGGGAGTGCGGCACTGTTAGTGGGTCAGTACTGAGGGAGTGCCGCACTGTTAGGGGGTCAGTACTGAGGGAGTGCCGCACTGTTAGTGGGTCAGTACTGAGGGAGTGCCGCATTGCCAGAGGGTCAGTACTGAGGGAGTGCTGCACTGTGAAAGGGTCAGTACTGAGGGAGTGCCGCACTGTTAGCGGATCAGTACTGAGGGAGTGCCGCACTATTAGTGGGTCAGTGCTGAGGAAATGCCGCACTGTTAGGGGGTCAGTACTGAGGGAGTGCCGCACTATTAGTGGGTCAGTACTGAGGGGGTGCCGCACTGTTAGCGGATCAGTACTGAGGGAGTGCCGCACTATTAGTGGGTCAGTACTGAGGAAATGCCGCACTGTTAGTGGGTCAGTACTGAGGGAGTGCCGCACTGTTAGCGGGTCAGTACTGAGGGAGTGCCGCACTGTTAGCGGGTCAGTACTGAGGGAGTGCCGCACTGTTAGTGGGTCAGTACTGAGGGAGTGCCGCACTATTAGTGGGTCAGTACTGAGGGAGTGCCGCACTGTTAGCGGGTCAGTACTGAGGGAGTGCTGCACTGTTAGTGGGTCAGTACTGAGGGAGTGCCGCACTATTAGTGGGTCAGTACTGAGGGAGTGCCGCACTGTTAGTAGGTCAATACTGAGGGAGTGCCGCACTATTAGTGGGTCAGTACTGAGAGAATGCCGCACTGTTAGGGGGTCAGTACTGAGGGAGTGCCGCACTGTTAGCAGGTCAGTACTGAGGGAGTGCCGCACTATTAGTGGGTCAGTACTGAGGGAGTGCCGCACTGTTAGTGGGTCAGTACTGAGGGAGTGCCGCACTATTAGTGGGTCAGTACTGAGGGAGTGCGGCACTGTTAGTGGGTCAGTACTGAGGGAGTGCCGCACTGTTAGGGGGTCAGTACTGAGGGAGTGCCGCACTGTTAGGGGGTCAGTACTGAGGGACTGCCGCACTATTAGGGGGTCAGTACTGAGGGACTGCCGCACTGTTAGTGGGTCAGTACTGAGGGAGTGCCGCACTGTTAGTGGATCAGTACTGAGGGAGTGCCGCACTGTTAGGGGGTCAGTACTGAGGGAGTGCCGCACTGTTAGGGGGTCAGTACTGAGAGAGTGCCGCACTATTAGTGGGTCAGTACTGAGGGAGTGCCGCACTGTTAGTGGGTCAGTACTGAGGGAGTGCCGCACTGTTAGGGGGGTCAGTACTGAGGGAGTGCCGCACTGTTAGGGGGTCAGTACTGAAGGAGTGCCGCACTGTTAGGGGGGTCAGTACTGAGGGAGTGCCGCACTGTTAGCGGGTCAGTACTGAGGGAGTGCCGCACTGTTAGGGGGTCAGTACTGAAGGAGTGCCGCACTGTTAGGGGGGTCAGTACTGAGGGAGTGCCGCACTGTTAGCGGGTCAGTACTGAAGGAGTGCCGCACTGTTAGGGGGGTCAGTACTGAGGGAGTGCCGCACTGTTAGCGGGTCAGTACTGAAGGAGTGCCGCACTGTTAGGGGGTCAGTACTGAAGGAGTGCCGCACTGTTAGGGGGGTCAGTACTGAGGGAGTGCCGCACTGTTAGCGGGTCAGTACTGAAGGAGTGCCGCACTGGCAGAGGCTTAGTCCTCAGGGAGTACTGCGCTGTCAGAAATGTCGTTACTGGAATGAGATGTTTCCCTGAGGCCCCGTCAACTGTCTCAGGTGAATGTGAATGACCTCGTTGCAATATATATCCTTCAACCAATATCTTTAATCCAGATGATGTGATCATTACCACAGACCCATTCATGTGGGCATGCTGTGTGTGTAAATTCACTGCTGCATTTACCACCTTACAACAGTGACTACACTTTGAAAAGCCCTTCAGGGGCTTTCGAATGCTTGGCAACATTTTGAGGTTGTGCAAGTGCTTCATAAAAGTGTCGTACTTTCTTTTAAATCTGCTGCAAAACTCCTCTAATTTTTTAGTCCTATCCCTTCATTTGGCAGAAGATTTGCTTCCTGTAACATAATGAATCCAGTGAATTGTATGATGGAAGAATTGTAATATCTTTACACATGTATTTCACACACAAGATCATGCCAGCAATGTTTTTATGCTGTGATGATTTTTGTTGTTGTATCCATTTGGCTTGTGGAGGAGCCTGTGATCTTGGAGTTGTAACATTCAGGGAACTGGATCTTTCACTAGTTGCCAGGGGTGAAGGGTAGGGTAGATCCATGCGTTTTAATAGAAAACTCAAATAATTCACTGAAGATCAGTTCAAAGGACCTGGCTTCGTCGGGTGTGTGTGCGGACTGTGCTGAACATGGATTTCAATGTGATTTTTAATCCTCGTCTCCTCTCTTCCCTCCCACTACAGCATTTGGGATCCCTAGTTCCCACCAGCATCCACATCCAGAGGATTATTAGCCATTGTTTCTGTCCCCTCCAGAGGAATGCCACCACCAGATACATATTTCCCTTTTCTGCCAGCCTTCTGCAAAGAGCCTGAAGAAGGGCTTATGCCCGAAACATCGATTCTCCTGATTCCTGGATGCTGCCTGACCTGCTGCGCTGTTCCAGCAACACATTTTCAATTCTGCAAAGAGCCACCCTGGTCCACTCCCCCTTCACTCCCGTCACACCCCGCACTCCCCTGGCACCTTTTCCTGCAGTTGCTGAAGGTGTAATAGCTGCCCATTGACCTCCTCCCTCCTCAGTATCCAAGGGCCCAAACACACCTTTCAGGTGAAGCAGCACCTTACCTGCACTTCAGTCAATCTACTGCATTCGCTGCTCGCAGTGTGGTCTCCTGTACACTGGGGGAATGAAGTGTAGACTGGGTGACCGTTTTACAGAACGCCTACGTATTGTCAGCAAAGAAGACCCCAAGTTTCCAGTTGCCTCCCACTCCAACACCCCACCCTGTTCTCTGGCCAATACCTCTGTCTCAGGCTTGCTGCAGGGCTCCAGCAAAGCTCAGTGCAAACAGGAAGAACAACACCCCATTGTCCTCTTGGGAATTCTACAGTCTTCTCGACCCCATATCAAGTTCAACAATGTTAGGACTTGAGACACCTTCTCCCTTGTCCTCACCCCAATCCCCACATACCAGGCCTTGTTATCACATGGTCTGCTTATAACAACCCATCGTTAGCCACTAATTGTCCACTAATAGCTATTTGTTCTCCCAGGCTGATCATTATCCTTTCCTTATCTGTTCTCCTCTCTCTTTGAGCTCTATCTCTACCTATCATTTATTCCTTACTCCCTCCCTCCTCCCTATCTTCTGCACAAAACCCACCCTTTTTGTAGCTACCATCAGTTCTGAGGAAGGGTCATCGAACCCAAAACATTAACTCTAATTTCTCTCCACAGATGCTGCCAGACCTCTGAGTTTTTCCAGCAATTTCTGCTTTCGCCTCTGATTTCCAGCATCCGCAGTTCTCTCAGTTTTTATTTGGGGGTCTTTAATTTGTTCATTGTTTCACAATTTCCTATCAACCCATCTATTCCAGCCTTAATTCCTCCCTTTGAAAGAAAGACTTGCATTTATATCCCACCTTTCACAAGCTCGGGGATTTCCAAAATGAAGTACTTTTGGTGTGAAGTTGCTGTTGTGGTGTAAGAAACGTTGATTGATTTGATTTATTGCCAACGTCATGGCAACCAATGTTTGAGCAGCAAGCTCCCACAAGCGGTACCATGGGAGAGATGAGTAGAATGATCAGGTGATTGTTTCTGATCAGTATGGACATGATGTGCTTAGATTAGATTACTTACAGTGTGGAAACAGGCCCTTCGGCCCAACAAGTCCACACCGACCCGCCGAAGCGTATACCACCCAGACCCATACTCCTACATTTACCCCTTCACCTAACACTACGGGCAATTTAGCCTGGCCAATTCACCTAACCTGCACATTTTTGGATTGTGGGAGGAAACCGGAGCACCTGGAGGAAACCCACGCAGACACGGGGAGATTGGTGGACTGAAGGACCTTTTTCTGTGCTATCAATCTCTATGACTATGACATGATGATCTGCCTTTAGAGGTGTTCATTTGGGGATAAATATTGGACGGAGTAAACATGCCAATGTTACTTCAAAGCAGAACCTTTTTCCATCAGGCTGGCAGATTAGACAATTGAACATCTCGGCTAGAAAGTAGTGCCTCAGACACTGCTTCAGCATGAAGGTTCTGCTCAGGAGTCCGTAGTAGGACAGCTCGCACACTCTGCAGACTCAGAGGTGATTGGGTTCGCTGCCTGAGTCCACTTGACCACTCACATTGCGTCTGGCCAATATTCGGACGACTCAAACCTTTTTAAACCGGAGCAGCGTTTACAAATGAAGAAGCTTGTATCATGCAAAAAATCTTGATGTAATTTTTGCTTTCAGTGTTAAAGAAATCCACGGAGGTGTGAATCAAACAGTTTCCATAACAGATGGGCAATGTGCATTGTAAGTTTGACATCTAACCAGCAGGCTGAAAAGCTCAATGTCATCTTCGGATTACTGCCCGAGCCACATGCAAGTTGGCACAGGGATGTGGGAATAAGGGAAGTGGCTAAAGGAGTGGTGTGAGAAAGAGGGGTTCCAGTTCACAGAGCACTGGCACCAGTATTGGAACAGGAGGGATCCGTACCATTGGGATCATCTCCTCCTGAACTGAGCTAGGACCAGTATTCTAGTGAAAAAGGTCAATACGGTGGTCAACAGGACTTTAAGCTAGGCAATGAAAGTGGGGGGGGCGGCGGGGTGTGTGGCAAGGTACAGATAAAACTCTAAGAAGTATAACGACCAATCGGAAGCAAAGCTGCAGATTAACGTGTGTCTGTGTGTATGTGTGTGTGTGTGTATGTGTGTGTGTGTCTGTGTGTGTGTGTGGCAACTGCATTGAAAAATATGAAACCACAGTAGGACAGTGTGATTGGAAAGGATTAGGAATCAAACTTCAATCACACTGGATAAACAAATGACAGTGAGAAGAGGGACGGCTAGTACAGAACTGAAGGTGTTATATCTGAATGCACAAAGTATATGGAATAAGCTTGTGGTGCAGATTGAAATTGGCAAGTATGACATGGTGGGCATCATGGAGGAAGTGGGGACTGCAGATGCTGGAGATCAGAGTCGAGAGTGTGTTGCTGGAAAAGCGCAGCAGGTCAGGCAGCATCTGAGGAGCAGGAGAATCGATAATTTGGGCTGGAGCCCTTCATCAGAAATGTTTCCTGATGAAGGGATCTGGCCCGAAACATCGATTTTCCTGCTGCTTGGAAGCTGCCTGACCTGCTGTGCTTTTTCCAGCAACACATTCTCGACAACGGTGGACATCATGGAGGCGTGTCTGCAAGGGGATCGGGATTGGGAGCTGAATATTCAAGGATTTGCATCCGATCGAAAAGACAGGCAGAGGGGGCGGGGTTGCCTTGTAAGTGAAAAATGAAATTAAATCAGTAGCAAGAAACAAAGGAGGTCAGATGGTATAGAATCGGTACGGGTAGAGTTGAGGAACCGCAAAGGTCAAAAAACCATAATGGGAGTTATCTACAGGCCTCCGAACAGTGGTCAGGATTTGGGGCAGAAGGTACACTAGGAGATAGGGAAGGTGTGTAAGAAAAGTAAGGTTACAGTGATCATGGGGGATTTCAAAAGGCAGGTACACTGGGAAAATCAGGTTGGTAGTGGATTGCAAGAAAAGGAATTTCTGGAATGTCTGGGATGTGGCTTTTGGGAGCAGCTTTTGGTGGACCCCACTAGGGACCAGGCAAAACTGGATTTAGTGTTGTGCAATGAGGCACAAGGGATTCTAAGGTGATAGAACCCTTAGGAGGCACTGACAATAATATGATAGAATTTACTCTGCAATTTGAGACAGAGAAGATAGAATAAGGGGTAACAGAGATAGCTGAATAAAGGCAACTACAGAGGCATGAGGGAGGAGCTGGGGAGAATTGACTGGGAGAGGAGCCGAGCAGGGAGGACAATGGAACAGCAATGACAGGGGTTTCTGAGAGTAATTCAGGAGACACAGCAGAGATTCATCCCGAGGGAAAAAGAAACATGGTACAGGGAGGATGAGGCAACCGTGGCTAATTAGGGAAGTCAGGGCCAGCATAAAAGCAAAAGAGAAAGCTTATAAAGTAGCAAAGGGCATTGGGAAACCAGAGGATTGGGAAGCTTATAAAGACCAGGAAAGAAATTAGGAGGGAAATGATTAAGTAAGCTAGCCAGTAATATTAGGAAAGATTGCAAGCATTTCTTTAGATATATGTCGGGGAATGGGTCTGGGTGGGTTGCGCTTTGGCGGGTCGGTGGGGACTTGTTGGGCCGAAGGGCCTGTTTCCACACTGTAATGTAATGTAATCTAATCTAATATAAAAGCCAAAAGAGAGGCAAAAATGGACATTGAGCAACTGGAAAATGATGCTGGAGAAGTGGTAATGGGGAACAAAGAAATGGCTGAGGTACTGAAGAAGTACTTTGCATCAGTCTTCACAGTGGAAGGTGAGTTATAGCCCAAACATTCAAGAGAGTTGGGGGGGTCAGAGATGGGTACAGTGGCCATCACCAAGTAGAAGTTACTAGAAAAATGGAAAGTGCTCAAAGTGGATAAATCACCTGGATCAGATGGACTACACCCTAGAGTTCTGAAGGATTCAGCTGAAAAGATAGTGGAGGCTTTAGTGGTATCACTGTAGTCAGGGAGAGTCCCAGAGGAGTGGAAAATCGCTAATGTAACCCCCACCTGGTTAAGAAAGGAGTAAGGCAATAAAAGAGAAATGATAGACCGATTAGCCTGACTTCAGTCATAGGTAAGATCCTGGAGTCGGTTATGAAGGATGAGATTTCTAAATACTTGGAAGTGTTTAGTAAAATAGGGCACAGTCAGCATGGTTTCATCAAAGGGAGGTCATACCTGACAAATCTGCTAGAATTCTTTGTGGAGGTAACGAGCAGGTTAGACCAAAGAGAGCCAATGGATGTGATCTACCTGAACTTCAAGAAGGCCTTTGAGAAGGTGCCACGCAGGAGTCTGATGAGTAAGATAAGGGCCCCATGGTGTTAGAGGCAAGGCACTCGCATAGATAGAAGCTTGGCTGTCCGGCAAAAGGCAGGGAGTGGGATAAAAGGATCCTTCCCAGGATGGCAGCCGGTGACCAGTGATGTTCCACAAAGCTCAGTATTGGGACCACAACGTTTTGCTTT